>NC_138655.1:11736328-12243828 GCF_964273445.1 Streptopelia decaocto
TTTTATGACATAGTTTTTCTGAGGACAACGATCCCTGTAGCCTTCAGACCAGAGGTTATTTTGGAGCTGACATATTATTCATGCTTTCTGTTGAAGCTGGCCCACTGCATGGAAGAGAATTCAAGACTCTTGGGTGAGGTAAAGGAAACAGAAATAAGCCTGGCTCCATAGCCTTGTGAGATCATTCACTTGGCAGAGGATTCCTGAGTTCCAGTCTTTTCTTTTAGGGATTATTCATGCTTTTTTGGTCAGTGGAATATTTAGTCTAAAATGCATATAGAAACCCATGGAGCAAGCTCTGTAATCCAGAAGTCACTACCTGGATATATGCACTACTTTGCCAAGCATTGCAATGCCTAAGTTCCCTCTAGGACCTAGTCTACACTTTCTGTTATATAAGGAAGCTTTTAATTAATGCATAAACACAGCCATCCAGTCACAAAAGAAGATGCTTCAACAGAATGACCCACCCTACAGTTCACACAATAGAAGAGTATTTGGGTCATGCCCACTGTCACAACACCCAGCGCTTGCCCGCCTGTTGCTGCCATAAATAAAGGCACAGTCACCTTCCTGCAAAGGGTTTGTCTCTGACAAGTCACCAGGTGATGCCCCCCAGCATCATCATCCCGACCACTGAAACTGTCCCTCTGGCAAAAAGCTACCCCAAGAAGGTCATTGTATCCTATTAGAAAAGAATTTTTGGCTTCTTCTCGTGGTTTGTGAATACTAATAATTTGCTAATTGTCTGTCTCTTTGATGGAATGCTGGACTCTGCCAAGAGGCATTGCTCTAGGCACTGCTTTCTACTTAATAGGAGAACTCAAGGCCAAAACTGCTCCTGATAGATTCCCCACGGAAATTCATTGGCTTTAATGAGATTGTGTTGTTTGTGAATCAGGAAAGATTTTGGCCTGAAATCCTGATTGTATTGATTCATAAGCTAATAAGTATAAAGGACCATTATGCCATTCTAGGCATTAACGATTACTCAGGAAAGAAAATAAACTTCCTGGAAGTGATGATGTTGATCTGAATAGTCTTTGGAAATATGTGCCAGTTAAAGAGAAATGGATTGGCGTACAGTGCTTTTTGAACTGCTGCTTGTAAGAGGTCTGGGCAAACAGACCAGCTTGCTTACCCACAGCAGAGGAGCTGCGGCAAACTGGGGTTTAGCTCGGGCTTCTAGCATCCAGCTCAGCACCAAGGCAAGCTGGCTTGCATTGAATTAGCAGCTGGGCTTGCCAGTTCAGGCTTAGCTACACTGCAATCACACAGAGTCTACCAGTTGTCAAAAATGCTAAATTGCCTTTGCCTTAGCATGCCGTATCTGCGTTGTAGCATCCCTGCTCCCCAGTTACTGTAATTTGCCATTTGTTGCTTCTTCTCCAAAATGCACTTCCTTCTCCCAGGTTTTTCCTTTGAAAGCAGAGGCAGGAGTTGTAAGAATGTCTGTACATACGGCTTCACTTTTCTACTTACAGAGCGGCTGAAGGCTAATAACTTCCCTTTTCACATCTTAATTTAGATGAGAAGCTCTTTGCTAGAGACAGTGACCTTTACTTCTCTGAAAATGCTATTCACAATTATGCTGCTGTCTAAATAATGTCTGTGGTTATATTAAGGTGAACTAGGCACCTCGTAAATAATTCCACTAAATTCCATTACTGGTGAAACAAAGAATAGAGATAAAATTATTTACGGGAGAGATTTTCAATTTGAGACACTGTCTCATTTATTCTCCTTCCCTTGCCTGCTCCACAGAAGGAGGAGAAATACAGCACTCAAAGAAAAGAGAAAAAGAAGTGATCTTTCCAAAAATATGACAGCATAATCTTCATTCTAAATATTCAGGACTATGCATCTGGAAATTGGAGTATTTTGACAAATTAAGTTGCACAAAAATAGATTTATCTGGGACAAGTGCATTTTGTGCATTTTGTCAGATATGCAACACCAAACTCAGAAGAACTTGCGTATTAGGGAAAAAAATGCATCTAATGATTCTCTGCAAAAGTCTGAAATGGTATTAATGAAGACAAATGAAACTCAAAGACAACAAATGTATTTCTAAGCAAATGAAATGCTACTTATGCACATTTTTCATTGGATTTAAAAGCAAAAAAAATCATTAAAAACGCTGGAATACATGATTTTATTTTTACTTTGAAACTTGAGTCATTAAACTCAAGCATACTAGCTAAGAAAATAAGTGATCTTTGAAGTTATTAAAAAAAACTTATGCTAAAGATAAAGAGTTATCTGCAGTTATAGACTTAATTTACTTCTTGCTTACCACCATTTTTCAGGAGTCTAATTTCAGCATTTTCTTCACAAAACACAGTATAGATTTTGCCCAGCTCCATTTCAAATGCTTCAGGGAGTGAATTAATTTCCAGGACTGTGCAGATCATTCTGAACATTTCTGTGAGTGACAGCAGCAGTTAGCAATAGCTGTTTTTATTTTTTTATTATTATTATATTGTTAAAGTAAGCATATCTGCCATTCAGGACAAAATAACTAAGTGCCAATCAATTTGCTTAATGACTAGTGGCTAATGGTTTCCTACAACCTAAAGACTTCACAGACAAATGCACCATTACAACAGCTGCTTTGCACATGTTTTTTTTCTTTATTAATAGTTATGCCTCTGCTTTGGAGATCAACTCTGACTTTCCAGAATCAGAATCACTGTTGTGTCAGAATTCAGTTGATATCTACTTGTGGTTATGGTTATGCAACTCAGTATAGCCACCTGCAACTACTAATACAGTTCTGCTGGCTCGGGGAAAATAGATGACTTTGCATAGAGTAGATCTGCAGCCAGGACATCACCATGAGCAGAACCAAAGAGCTTTTTGAAGAATCAAGATGGTCACAAGCTGGAGTGCTTGACCTGTGAAAAGAGGGTGTCTCAGTCTGAGGAAAAGGAGCAGCTTTCCAAGTGCTTGTGGGAGGTCATCAATAAGACAGAGCTAGATGCTTCACAGTGCATGATGGAAAGACAAGAGATAAAAGAGCTATGTTGAAACAAGAGAAGTTCAGATGAAGTATAAGGAAATACTCTCCCATGACAGCAGTAAAGAAGGTAACCAGGTTGCCAGCAAAATTGTACAGGCTCTTCCTGCAGAGTTTCAATAACAGCCTGGATTAAGTCCTGAGCAACTCAATCTGACCTTGTAGCTGACACTGTGTTCAGTGGATTAGCCCATATAACCTGCAGAGGGGTAATCTGACCTGAATTTTCCTGTGATCCTGTGACCCTATTAATTGGGATTCCTGGCTACCTTCTGTCTGAGAAGGCTTGGCCTGTGACTCATTTTACCATCACACTCATTGGTCCTTCTCCCCTCTTCCTCCCAAATTCTTCTCTGTGCTATAGGGAAGTTACTTCAAGGACAGAAGTGTACTTGGCCATGAACTTTAGAACTGGATGGTCTATCCACCTCTGTACAATTAAAGCAGAAGCTACATCCCCACTGTGGCTGATCAGTAACCTCAAACCACACTGATTCCTTGCTGTAGGGATTTCAGAATCAGCTCTGAAGCAACGTATAGGATTGCACACCAAGACGTTGGGACACATGCAAGTATACAGTCAATATGTGCCTGGCCCTGCTCTTCTGTGCTTGGCACAGTTACCTTTAGTCATCCTACAGCCCTTGTGGAGAGGGATCTGACTGCAGACCAGGAGGCCCAGAGTCCTTCTACAAGAGCCTCTGTATCCCTTGTGGGGATTTCTGTGGAGGCTGAATTCAGATATGATGAAATTTGCAGTGATTTAAAAATCTTATTTGAGCATTCCATATAAGCTCCATGAGTATAAAGCTCTCTGCTCTTCTAACACATTTGTTTTTATTTGGATGCTTATGGATCTCATTAGGAAATCATGAAGAATATACAGGAAAGTGTGACAGTCCAGAAGATATCTGAGTGTGGTGAACAAATGTGTCAGTGGACTGTGGAAAAACATCACACCAACTTTGTCATCAGTGCCCCACATTCAAATAAGCCCAGTTCAACTGGGAACCCGGGAATCTCCATTATCTTTCTGGGAGTCTGGATCCAGCTCTAGATGAATCAACTTTAGTCAGCAACTTCCAGACTTGCACCTAAAGCTAGAGAAGATCCTGTCAAATGAAATAAAAATCTAAAGGCTAGGTTATCATTCTGTAATTTATTCAAACTGGGCTCCTTTGGGGTTGAAATGCCAGGCTAAATCTCTTGCTGAAAGGCTGCTTCTGTATCGAGGAGACCTAAATGCCACTGGGGTTTCTGAGTAAAAATTTTTATACACCATTTAAAGTGATGGTCATCTGGAATTTCATTATGCTGCTGACCACAGCCTTTGGAAAGTCAATGCATCTCCACAGGTCCATTTCTGCTACTGGTAATTGCAAGAAACCATTAATGATGGCATGTGCAGGATACATACTGCACCTGTTCTGATGCTGTCCAATGCAGAAGAAAGTTCTCCACATACACAAGTTAATTTGCAATGTAGGCACAGGACTGACCAGTTGATGTTGAACTTGGAGAATAACATTATGCTATCTCTGAACTTGCAAAATGACTGCTATTTTCTTCTAATATATACAGGCTGATTATAACATTTGTTAGCAGATTTATAGTTTTCTATAGTTCATAAAGAAAATAACAAAATAGAAAGAAGTCAGGAGGACGAAATTGCATCTGGAGATACAGGCAATCATTATGTTACCTTTCTAGGGGAGTCTCAGCGCTTACCTTCTTAAACAGTGGTTGAAATGTCTCTCAAACCATTTCCTTATAAATGCACATACTCCACAGGTCAAGCCAGAGCCATTGTGAAATAGGCTTTAAAAGAAGCATAAAACTCCTGTCTGACACAGAGTCAGTAGCAATTGAAAAAGCAAAGACTGGGAAGGTTAAAGGCTAATTACTAGAAGAAATCTGGCCTGCTGGCCTAAGGTCTTTTGAGTGGTAGCACAGTCAAATGGGAGTTGTGGGATTAATTGGGTGAAAGACATTGTCACCTTGACATTCAAGAAAGTACTTGGGAGGAGCACTCTTTGCTGATATACTGCAGACAGTTCATTTGAAGCATGGAGGTAACATATCTCTTTTCCACAAAGACTTTGCCTTTGCTTTTTAATTGGTGTCAAATACAAAAATTAAAATCTCCAGTGAGAAGCCCATGCACATATTTTCTAAAGTTTGTGCATGTCTCTTCCTGTTCCCACCATAATAACAAAAAGTAAATGTATATCCCAAGGACAAATTTTCAAGCCCTTGGCTAAACAAAATGAAGAGAGCAGAACTTGTAAGCTGTAAGCCCCTTTGGAGCTCTTTGTGCTAGTGGGAACACAATGAGGAATTCTTTGTGCTTCTTATAAATAACTCGACATCCAGTGACCAGCAGCATGACCTCAAGCCAGGCAATTCTGCTCTCTATTTCACTTTATCCAGTAATTGTGATACCAAGCAATAGCTATCTTATGGTCAAGGATGACAGTGCTCTGGCTGCAGGGGAATCAGGTACAGTACTATGCGTAATAAATACTGTTTGCTGCAAAATTTCACTGCAGTCATACTATATTAATGCACAAAGTTGTCCTTTCTTCTCCATCATTTAAGCAGTATAATTTGTCTGTCCCATGGCATAAGATATCTGTTCATAAAAGTTTACATTTTCCTCATTCTCCTCCCTTTTTATTTCAGTCAAGAGGTCAAAAGAGTTCCTGAGCAATCTGTATTCAGCCTTCAGGGTACTTTTAGAGCACTGTATAGGAGATGCTTGGGCAGTTTTGTGAACTGGAGGTATAAATTATCACACCTGACTCTTGCTTATTAATGCTTCAAAAGACCTCAAATCTCCTAATAAAGGACAGTCAGTACAGTACAGGCCTCTCTCATTGATCAACTTGTCATTTTTTTCACCTCAGCATCACCCTGTAATAGAAAATAAAGGTGATTTCAAGAGAAACTCCCCAGCTCACAAACCTGCCTCCTATCCAGTATGCAAGTCTCACTTTGGCACAGCAGCATGATAAGACCGATAGCCTGGCAAATCTTCAACCAAGAGAGCACAGGTCCACTCTGGTTCTGCACACTTCATACAGCTGTCGGAGACTGCACTGGGTTTCTGTGTGATATGATAACCCAGTAATTATAGCAAAATCACACCAAACACTTCCAAGGTGACAAAAACTTTGCACGATCAGAAATCGAGCGTGACCGAGCACCATGGAAGGACTGGTTGACCCAGCCTCCCCAATGGCCAAAGCAGTTTCCTGACTCTAAAATAGAAAAAGTGATGGTCTGGTCTGTTTTTCAAGCTACTTAAAGACATAGAGATAAAAAGTGCTTTAGAAGAAATATCCTCCAAATCCTTAATTGAGTTATGATTCTAGCAAAACAGACTGGTCATTTTTATGAGAGATACAATTACCTTGCGGTGTTCACATCTGTTAAACCTGCAGTATGAAATATTCACTCCATTGAAGCTAATCAGTGTTTCACTGCCAATGGATGTGAGGAATTCAGGCACAGAATATCAATGGTAAGTTATGTTGTTGGATAAGTAAGACACAGGCAAAGATCCTTTACTTTCTCTTGAATTCCAAAGGGAGCATGCATCCAATATTACATTTTGGTAAAAGCAAGTGCCTAAGTGAACATTCTGAACAAGGTGACTTTCACCTTGACAGAACAGAGGAAGAAGCAAACCCATGATTGAGTAGGAATATTTCTGGCAGTTCACAATCTTCAGGAAGTGAAACATGGCCCGTTTATGCTGCTCTGAGAGTGTTTTCACTATTTCCTACTGTTGCAGAAGCACCCCAAAGATCAATTTAGGCAAGTGATAAGCTCAAATCAGACTTTATTCTAACTGGAAATTTTTAGTGGAGAACCAGCTAGAAATGGGGTTTATTCAAAATCATCACTCTGACAAAACTATACAATCCCGATTTGGATAACGTCTGGAGTTCAATTACTACATAGCTGATTTACACTCAAGGGATCCCAAAACTTTAGAAGGATGCATCTACCCACTCATAAAAAGTGAGGACTCTCAAGGGTAACCCAGAAGACAAGGTGATAAGGCAAGGTGTCTTAATCCTCAAGGAAGATTCCTTAGATGGTATCCTGGATCTTAGGAGGAGAGTCTTCAACTGCAGACGTGCTGCTCCAAGGAAGACCAACTCAAAGGAGGTCTCCAGCGGGTTCCATTCATACCCTAGTTGAATTTGAGTTTGTGGTCATTTATGGTAGTGGTCTAGAAACTTATTTCAACTGAAGCGTTTTATTAGTCAAGGGCCCTATATGTCGACCAAGGTGCATGTAGGTGACCACAGTAGTCCATCAGTATAGAAGCTTCTGGTACTTTGGCAGGGTGTGAGTGGGGAGGTCCAGCTGCTACACCCACATAGAGGAAACCAGTAAGTTTAAAATAGAAATTAATTCTCAGATTATTGTCAATTTAAATTGAAGTTTGGAGTTGCAGTTCAAGTTCAAAGAAATACTTACTTGGGCCAGAGATTCACAACCATGAAAAGTCCCACTCAGCCCCAGCCTGCAGATCTAAGTTACTATAATAACTATTGTAAATGGGCTATCACAAGGTGACAAGAGAAAGCAAGCATGATCTTTGATGCACCAAAAATCAAGGATGCACAAAAGCCAGCAACAAAAATTAGGGATGGACAAAAGCCACTTGAGTTAAAAGATAATATTTATCATAACAATAAAGGCATGCAAATTTTGTCTAGATATATTTAGTTAGAAAGCAGAAGCAAGCTCCTGCTTTCACAGAAGTAAGTCTGTTTAACAGCCTCGCAAGTATGAAAAATAGGAAAAAATGTAAGATGGAGTTTGATCAAGGTATAAATGGGATCAGGGGCAGCTTCAGGTATACACAAAGTATGCAGCTGCTAGCATGGATACTGGAGTGATTAAAGCAGAAAAAAAAATATAGATTACTCAGACATCACTATTTCAGAGTGGATCAGGGAAGCAAAACTATGCAAACCTTCTAACCTTGCTAAGAAACAGCCTCATTCCATCCACCTGGTACATCACCTCTGTGACTGCTCCTGTCCCCACTGCCAGGGTGGCAGCAGCTGTGCCGATGTTGTCTCAGCTTGAGGGAAGCAGGGCTGGACCATGGGCTGCAGGATTCTCCACAGCCAAGGGACTTGGTCTTGAAGGTGGTGTTGGGTAGACATGGTGCCAGCTAGCACTGCTGAGAGGTCATGTTTAGGGAAGGAGAGGGCATCTTCCATCTGTGTCTTAAGTGCTCAGGAGTGGTGGTGGTGTTACAGAGCAACTACCAAAGTGAAAAATGCCTACTCTAATGAGAAACAGGGGCTGCCTGTGGTGGTCTCCATTTCTGTGTTTGGTTTTCAATCCACATTCCTGACTTCAGTCCTCATCAAGTCAGTTCTGCCCCAGCCTCCTGCATTATGAAAACTGATTTACATATCCAAACAAACAACCCTCAAAGGAGAAATTCAGTCTGAGAAAACATAACTCATGCTCATCCTTTTTAGAGCTAACTTTGCATTAAGGAAAAGATTAACAAACAAAACCGTCGAGATAAAGAAAGAAATGTCATGGAAGCACTGGGATTTTTGAGAAACTGTTCAACCATTCCATGTACATTTGTGAAGATGGGGTTGGGGAGAGGGAGTTTTCCCAGTTGACACGTTTCTCCACTTGTGAACATGTTGAAAGATCACTCATATGTTTTCAATGAAGTCACTGACAGTCAAGAATGCTGGAGGCAACAGCTGTTGGAGATTGATTTACCCCAAGGCTATTTAATCTCTCAGCTTTTCATAAGGATGCTTGCTAGGGGGAAGGTAAAGAAGTACAACTAAAAATTGTATTGCTTTCAGCAGCTGTTGTTATTCCTGAAAGCCAAGAACTGGTCAAAAAAATGTGATGAAAGTCTTGGATTGTTATCAGCTATAGGGGTGGCCAAAGCTTACTGCTTCCTTTGGGAGTAGGGTTTCCTTTGTGGAATGAAATACAGTAAAATTGCTAACTCCAAGAGGGCTTAGTTGCCTGGGAGTTACCGTGAAGTGTATATGCACCTTGGAATTTCCCGAATTATAAGTATATTATGTCAGTCTGGAGTAATACAGGTTGTGAAAGGCGGCCCTTGTGTTCAGTAACAGGAGCTGAGACAATCGGGCAGCAAGAAAAGATAACATAAAACATTCATTAAAACGGTAGAAAAAAAATGACTGAAAAGCAGAATGCAGCTGCTGTACGTGTCAGTTACAATTTCAGAATGGTCTCCCTCTGTGAAACTCTGGATTTTTATGAAATCACATTAACCAACAATGCATTAGATCCCTACACTGTGAGACATTTGTCTATCTAGTTGAAAATGCAGCATGTGCATCTCCCAGCAGAGCTTCTTTTTGTAACCGTGAATTTCCACAGTTTGCTAGCAGAACTTCTGAGAGAGGAATATTTACATGGACTGCATTTTCAGTGGGGAAGGAAAGAGATGAACATCATTGGTTCATGGGGGACTTCATTGCTCTGAATACGTGGGATGTCTTGTGTTTTCTCAGGGTGCATCATTGGGGGTAAAATTTGTTTGTTCCCTCCAGCAATGCAAGCTGTTTGAGACAGTGCTCCATCATGTGCACTAGCTGTCTAAGGCCTGACACTTCATTCATCCCTTCCAAATCCTTCCAGTGCATCACTCAGGACGTATCTATACCAGGGCTCCGGTTTGAACCTAGAATACAATTTTGAAGTGAATCCTTCACTGTCTCCACTTACTGTGCTTTGGTTCCCATCATGAATGCACCTTGGAGACCATGAGCCAGACTCCTGTCAGATGAAACTGAAGTAGAAAGTGTGCTTTAGGAGCACAACTTATTGCACTGCACCACTAGACCTTGTTCAGAGTACAATAACCCTGAAATGTCAGTCATATGGACATTAGGTCTGTCCTTAGTACTCACTGTTTCTTTATGCACATTAACTCCTACTGGTTCTGCTGCTAATACACACATAGCCATATAAATGTACCACTTAATCAAAAGTCTCTTCATTAAAACAAACAAACAAAAAAAGACAAAACAGTGAAAAACATCAGGTATTGTGAGAATGGATCTATGGATCTGAGTCGCAGTTAGGCTGAAAATTACTATGTTCAGAGGAGGATGAGTATTTTTCATGCCAGTGCTGTCTCTTAACATTAGAAGAGTTCTCAGGAACAACACACAAGGCAGCAGAGAAAGAAGAACTCAAAGACAGCCACCTTTGGTTAGCACAGACCTAAAATTGCTTTAAGTATTCTCTAGATGTTAAGAAAATGGCAAAGCCGTAGAAAAGATCATAAAGCTGAAAAACAGGAAAACAGGTAGTGTGCTCTTGAAGAGTACCTACACATGATCTGCCCCTCTGACAGCAGTTATTCATACAGTGTGTGTAGCCAGACCACTCTAGCACAGGACTGTATAGGAACTGCTCAGCATGGGGCCTTGGGATTATTATTTAGTCCTGTGAACTTGACGCATAACTGGAGTTTATCAACCTATTCAAAACTTTTGGCTCTGAGAAAACTAGTGAAGGACCATTTTTAGTGAGCGGTTTGGGACTACAGGGCAGAAATCATCAAATTACTGAAAATTCCTGTCCCACTTAAAAGAACATAGAAGCAATTTTTCTTTTGGCTTTTCAGCAATCCTCCCTCTGGGACAAAGTGGAAATGGGAAAAAGGAGAAATGCAGAAATGAAGAAAAGTGAATTATGGACTGTGTCCAATAGAATCCAGTAACAGATTTTCTGCTGGTTACACCAAAGGTTGGATGAGGCAGTTTTGGTATAGTAGTCTTCAGAACATTTGATAGCTTCACAGTGGTCTGCCTAGAGAGATATCTATTTCCCTTTTTTATCCACTTGCCACCAAGTTGACAGGCATTTTATGCTAGTGATAGAATATGCAAGTCCTGTAGCATGAAGGCTTTCCCAAACAAGAAGTGTCATGCAAAGATTATTTGATTTTCTTATTGCAATCTTAAAAACAAACAAACACAACAAAAAAAAACCCCAAACAAATAACAATATCAGCAAACCCACCCAACCAACCAAAACCACTAAAGCTTTTGAGCTAGAAATTAGATGGTAACAGTACTCTACGGAAGAACAGAATATATTGTTGCCCTGCAGTAAACGGTGACATGAAAATATTTGACACTTGCATGAATTTTACCCTGTGGCACTCTAACAACATATGCTTGTACTTACCAAAACTTCCACCGAAGTGCAAGCAGTTCTGGTCCCTGGATAACCCTTGTTCTCAGAGGACCACCAGCACAGATGCCTGTACTGCTCTTTGCAGTAACACCAGACACAAAGTGAGGCCTACAAGGACCTGACCAAAGCTCCTGCTAATCTCACTATCTGCAGATCACAGCTGTTTCATGGGGCTGCTCCTCAACAACTGAAAGATTAGGGATTGATTAAATTCTGGCTCCAATGTTTATAGAAGTATGATCCAGCCAAAATCCATCCATGCAGGTCTTCAGGATAGTTTTATTTTCCCTTTATATTTGAACCTATCTTTCAGCATCTTCTCTTCCAGACACCTGAAGAGGCCCTGATGTAGCTGGTGACCTTGTAATCTTGCAACAGCAAGGAAGTGGTTATGTTTTTTCAATCACCAGACAAATAAACTTCTACACTTACTTGAAAATAGGTTTGGGGTTTCGTTTGGTTGGTTGGTTGGTTGGCTGGTTTTTAACCCAGGTTTGTAATTTCTATTTGTTCAGGGAGGCATTTTTATTCCTCCTGCAGATACACCCTAGAAATGCTCTGCAACATTAAGTATTCAGAGACAAACTTTGCTTCAGGAAAGTTTTTGTGTCGAAAGGTAATGAGGTGCTAGCATTGACACTGAAGATATGACAATGCTGTCATCTAAGCTTGTTTCATAGTACAATCTGAGTTCACATCCACATCACATACATGTTGTTTCAGAAGAAGCCTGCTCAAGTAGAGGAACCAGAGGAGGAAAGCAGCAGCTCTCACACTCTCTCAGCCTGGAGCCAGCTGTGCCAATGTACCCTAGCACAGCATGGGTACGGCCATGGACTTTCTGGCTGAGTCCTTCATTCCCAGGTCCTGTCAGTCTATACAAGCAGCATGACGTGTTCAATACAGGGCAGAGATGTGACTGGGATCTTTCCTACAAGGGCCCAGTGTAAAGGAAGTCAGTACAGGAGCTGTAGGCAGCAGAGCCATTAGTGTCTTATTGCTGCTGTAATGACACATGGAGCTCAGGTCAAAGAGCATACTCCAAATGACAGTGAGTAAAAGATGTTAGAAATCAGAAGAGGAGACCTCATTGCAGTCTACAGCTTCCTCACAAGGGGAGGAGGAGGGGCTGGAGATGACTTCTTTTCTCTGATGACCAGTGATAGAACCTGAGAGAATGGCAAGATGTACCAGGAGAGGTTTAGGTTGGACATTAGGGAAAGGTTCTTCACCCAGAGGGTGCTGGAGCACTGGAACAGGCTCCCCAGGGAGGTGTCACAGCCCCAAGCCTGACAGTGTTCAAGAAGAGACTGGACAACACCTTCAGACACATGGTGTGAACTGTGGGGTTGTTTTGTGCAAGGACAGGAGTTGGACTCAGTGATGAGTCCCTTTCAACTCAAGACATTCTATGATTCTATGTAGACTTAGCCAGTGACTCACTTGTACTATGAAATATTTTAGTGTGTTTGTTCTCTGTTAAGTTATAGTAATAGCTGATGCCATTATAAACATGTGAATTCAAGATGTTACAAATTAGGTAAAGAACATATTTCTTAGCCCTATCTTTTTCTTTCCTTAGACTTATTTCATAAAACTTGGTTCTGTAATACAACTGCCTAGATCAGTGTTATGGCATGTGGAAAAATATAACTCAATTTCATGCAGAGAGTCAGGATCAAGACATAATCTAGCAGGTCTCTGGTCATTTTAAAGCCTTACTGTATACACTCACCCTCCTACTGTAGATGGAAATCTTGGGGGCAAGAGACAGTTGCTTCTGTCGTGTTAGGTGTGAAAATCAGTAGAGGAATGTGAAAGACTTAGAACATACCATCCCAGAGCAGTAAGTCTCAACTTGCAAAGGAGACTCTAGTTAGGCAATGACAAATTCCTTCTTCTCATTAGAGACAAGTTCCACAGCATCAGGAGCCTTCCCTGGAATGTGCCTTTGAACTCCAAGGTCATTCTAATGATGTACAAAAAAGATCTTGATGGTCCAAAGCAAAAGCATCTGAGGCAACTTTCTCAGCCCTGACAAGCTGTGTGTGAAGGAATAAGCAGGAGCCTGTCTGGAGACCTTGCAAAGCTGTAAGCTGTGTTCCTGCAGTGCATGGAGAGGTCATCTCCTGGGGCAAAGCACAGAGAGGCAGATAAGAAATCACCCACATCAGTTGCCATTTCAAAATCAGTATCAGTGCAAAACAGTGTTTTCCACAAAATAGGCCAAAAAGGAAGGAGAAACTTTTGTGTTCCTTTCCAGTGGTAAGGATGCATTGGGCGATGGCGAAAAGCGAAGAAGCAGATGGAGTTTCTGGGATCTGTGGTACAGCACCTTCCTGCAGGTTCTAAGGGACTGCAAGATAAACACTACAAATGAGGAAAAATACAGAAAGGGCAAAAACCAACATTTTGATCCACCTAGCCTCATCACCCATGAATGAGAGGAACACTGAAACTCAAATAATAACAGTAAATGTGGTTTTCATCAATCTGTCTGTCCTTCCACATCCAGAGACAATGAGCAATTCAAAGCTGCCATCTACAACTATGACAAAAAACAGAGAAACAGATAGAATGGAGGATTATTCTTGGTCTTGAAGGAGAATGTCATCCCTACAAAAAAAGGTTAAAATAATCAAAAATTTATAGGAAATATTGTTGAAGAGATTCTTGGAAACTTAAATAGTTTTATTCTCAAGGCCAAGGTATACAACTCAGTTGAATTTAGGAAAATTATCTTCAGTTTTTTGCATATCAGTGCCTAATTAATTGCCTACAATTAATTATTGCTTTACATTTGCTTCTAATACAGGAAGGTTTTGCTTTCCATTGTCAATGGCTGAACATCAGATTAAACAACCTGAATACTGCAGGGAAAATCTGAGTTCTGAAATGTTCCCCTTGTCTCCCGGGATGTGCTGGTCATAAGGAGAAAAACCAAAATCTCCCAGTTTTCATATTAGCAGCACTGAGTGAAGCATTTTGCTGCTGAAAGCAAAAAGCCACATTAAAATTGTGTATAAGCAGAAAGTGGAAACTTAAACAGGTGCATGTTAATTTATACAGTGCTACCTTCTTATAGTCAGCAGTAGTCTCAAGCTGACAGCAATGCCCTTTAAAACAATTGATCAGATTGTTGTGTGAAGTTGAGCGTGGAGTTTTTCCTCCAAAATGTTTCTTCATAAAAACGTCTTGAAGGAGAGCTGAGTTACAGAAGTGTGTGTTTGTGTATATGTGTGCTTGCACACATGATTTCAGACTGAGGGGAAGGAACGCGCTGTCACACAGGGGAATTTCCATGTCCCAGATTATTGCAAATGAGGTGAAAAATGATAAAAATTAGTGTGATGCCTGGTCCCATTTCTCCATTCCTCCTGGAGCCTGGAGGCACAAACTATTCAGCAGCTGGGCTGGGAAGGAAAATTCCCCCTCCATGAAACATTATAGCACAGTTGAGCACATTTACGGTTGCACAAAACTTTTCATGGCATCAGCTATTTTCTTCTGGGAAAGACAAAATACTTGAAAGCACAGCCCTGTTCTGCTGCTGCAATTTTCTAAAGAAATTTTCTCTTTTGCCCGAAAGAATAGCCATTCATGAATATGCATGTGTATGCAGGCACTGGGCAGGAGAACCGAGTGCCTTTCCCAGGGAGCCTGCCTGCAGGATATACTGGAGGGACTGGTCACTTCCAGTGCCCACCAGTTTAGCCTCCCACTGGGTCTCAGCACAGACTAATGGTCTGTCAGAAGTGATCTGAACAAGTGTACTTAAGCACAGTGCAGGAGTGTGTTGCCCTGCGGAATCAATTTTAACACTTTTTAAAATTTCTGCTTGCCCTCTGTAAGGAAAATCACAATGAGACAACTGAATGAAAAGAGACAAAATGCAGGAAGTTTTTGGTGTGTTAATAGCTGGAGACCAGAAGTGAGGGCTGGTTTGCTTGATTGCTGTAATTTCTTTATCATCTCTGAAATTATGTTATCTAAGCGGTGAATAAATTTTTTGTGTGTGTGTGTGTTTCACCTTTCCTTACCTTGACTTCAGTATGATTTCAGAGTTGCTGGATAACAAGAAGGCAGTCCCCTTCCAGGCCTGTATGGACTCCATAAGCAGGAGGACTATAAATGCTTCAGCTCCTTTCATGTTCTCCAGAGAATCAAACGAATAGTCAAGAGCATTGCATGAGTCAGAAAAAAAGCAGGTATCACAGGTTTCAGAAGAGAAAGAAGCGCCTTTCCAAGACAATATTAAGTAAGGGGACTCTCTAGTATGCGTGATCTTAGGAAGCATGTCTGAAAACTGGGGGCCCAGGAGATGTTTGTCATGCTCTTTTACATCTTAACAGGGTTTGGGTTGGGATTCAGTAGTTTAAAGGCTTTTTCTTTCTACTGTAGCATCATCCCAGCAAAAAACATTGACTTGTGAAGCCACAGCACATCACCCTGAAGCATGGAGTGGTTTATAAGTTTTAGGATGGTGAAATGGTGAGGAGAGATTTTCAACAACTTTTTTTTACGCAGGGCCTGATTTTGGTTGCACAGCTCAAGACATTAATTTCTAGAGTGCCAATAAAAGTTGCAGGTACTCAGCATTTCTAGAAAATAGGTCCAAATATGTCCCGTCATGTTCCATCAAATTTTTGCTGGTTTTGAGCCTACATTTTTAGAACAACTCCTTGAACTGGCCTCCACTTTCTACCATCAACATCTTGACCTTTGTTCTATCTTATCAACAAATCATTTGTGTAGAAATAAACTGCAGAGGCCATGTTCTGAGATTTCTAGCCCTAAAGTGAGCCAATCCATTGATGTCAGTTGGTCAAAGGAAATTTTATTTGCATCTGTACATGAACAAGACAACAAACACCTCTTTATTAGCCTACAGGATTTAGAAGATGTGGAATGGGACATTACAAGACTGTGCAGTTCTGGTTTCTTATATTCACCATATTTTTGTTTCTCAAAGGGGAAGTCACAGAATCAGAAAAAGTGCAGTCACCATCCTCCCAGGAATAAGTAAACCTGAGATACCAGGAAAAGACTTAATCTTATTTTCGTCAGAAAGAATGTTTCAAGATACTAACTGATGGATATCATCTTCCTGTCTGAAGCCAACTGTCATGTCCATTACCAGCATCTGCGTGGGTAGAGAAAAGTATTGGAAAAGTCAGAAGGTTAAAACACAGCAAAGCAGAGAACTTAGCCTGCTTGACAAGTTGGGCAAGTGACCACTTGTAGAACTTTGTCTATCCTTGAGAAAAGACAAGCTCCACCTAGAAATGAACCCTTTTATTGAGCACAAGGATCATACAGCCACGTTGCCTTTCCATCTTGGAATTAACCAGTGTCGTGCCTTTTTTTTTCTTCTTTTTTTCTAGGTATAATATTGTAATTTAGTAGCCTAAGAGTTTGAAGTCACAGTGCTTGACTCTTTGCATGTAGTGTGACCTTCAACATGCCAACACTTCAATGCCCACGTCTTAGTCTTGAAAAATATTTGGTATAATACACTGAAATGGTTAGATGGCTACTTTGCACCTTGGAAGATATTAGGTGGTTGAATAAACTGGCTTTCAGCAGTGTAGATCTGCTGAAGATACATAATTTTTGACAGTGTGCAGGGAAGAGAATGAAGATGTCAGACTCAAGGCCAAGATCTACCAATTCAAATCGTTTGTGCAAGAGGACATTTTTTAAAAAAATTTGTTCAGTTACAAAGAACATTATAGTTATTACTAAAATATTGTATATAGATACACACAATATATATTATATATGCTATATATATACACTGGATATATATACACACTACTATAATATTATATAACATTATAACATTGTAGCTACTACTGAAATCTCAGAGCTTACCAGATTAATTTCCAAGAACCCATCATGACTGAATGCAAGACAGACCCCGTCCTTTGACAACCTGGCTTTGATTTGAATGCTGTCCAAGCACCTGAATTTAGGTGTTTTTTGAAACATCTAACCTCCAGCCACAGTATCCTTAGTAATGATCATCCTCAGCAATGTTTTTGGTGCTATTATTCACACTGCATTGTAAAACTGATCTATAAGAAATACTGGGAAAAAAATGGTATTTCTTCCAAATAAGCAGCTTTAGAGATGCTAAAAGCAGGTTTCATCAGACTAGATGTGAGTTTTTAGAGTGTCAGCATCTACATATATGTTCATTGCCTAATTAGCTTTAAGACAGTGGTGAGTTACTCGGTATAATTTAGGGTACAATTTCATACTAAAATACAATCCCACTTCTGGTCCAGTGAATCGCATCCTGCAATTGACTTCATTGGTTAGATCTTCACTAATTTTTGTAGGAGCTTAGACACCTCACCCACACACAGTGTGCATTTTAGACCTGAAACGAGCAGATATAAATTCCATCTTAGAATCGCACTTTCATTAAAACAACAAAGAAAGGACACTTTCTAGGTAAATCTTTTGCTATACTCAAGGGCAAAGCTTGTCATTTGTATTCTTGTTATTAAAAGCTAAGATGTAAATTTCCACCATTCCTTGCACTCGAGTACATGTAACTCAGTCCCGACACCACCGTATCCCACACTTTTCTCTCTCCTCCTCTATACGTTGTTTGCAGCTTTAAGAGGAAAGCTGGTCCTTCTCCAAAAAGATATTTTTTTAGTACTACAAATTCAGCTGGGATTAACCACAGTTCTTCGGAGTTTCTCAGAGATGCTCATACAACTCCTCGTTCTCTTTCTTCTTTTCCCTTTTCAAAGAAGTTGGCACTGCTTTATCTCACACGCTCACAAGAAGGAAAGCAAGGGAAAAAGCTCCCAAACACTGTGACGAGTTCCCCCTTCAAAGGATACTAATGTCAACATCAGACTTTGATCCTCACAGCGAGCCAGAAATGTCTCAGAAGTATCTTTTTATTCAAATATTTAAGAACTTTCAGAGAAGATCCACACCAGGTGACACAATTTAGAGGTTGTACAACTCAGTTCCATAATACAACACACTGCTTTCCTTATGCTTAGCTGTACCAGATTTTGCTCTCAGAGCAGAGTCAAAAGACCTTTCACCCTGGTATAGATCTGTGATAACCCTGCCAAACTCAACAGAATTAAAAGGCTGTGAAAGAGAGTAAATCACAGCCACAGCAACTCATTTAGTATTAGCAGAGCTACTCCAGGTTCCCAGCAGTCTAACTAATTGCTTGGCCTTGTTCCACTTTTCCTAAAGACTGAAGCATACATTTTTTTTTCCTATCAAATATTAACAGGAGCCTATGTATCACTTGTCAGAAGATGCTTAACAAACTGAGCATCCTTCAGCAACTCCTCTGCAACCCAAACCTAACTGCAGCTCTAGGCTTTCCCTCTGTCCTAACCCTAATCCTTACTCAGGGTTTTGACAGAATCTTAGCCCAGGATCCTCAGCCATGGCCCAGATAGAAAAGTTTTCACGGCCAACTTGTCTGTGTAGCTTACCCCTTCCTTTGGGAGCTCCTTAGCAGCCCCACTCCAACTGAAGCTGATTTTCTTCAGGAAGAAACTAGAAGGCATATGGTGAGCAAAACAATAGAAACAGAAAAGGGCATCCAAGAGTAAGATGACCAAAGTAAAACACAGACAAATAGAAGCAAATGTGAGTAGTAGATGAGAAGAGTAAGTCTAAGGATAACAGCAGCAAGGCAGTATACTAACAGCTGTACTCCATCCACTCCCACGTTTTTCAGTCTATTTATCTTTTAATAGGTGACATTCCCTGTCATGCCCTTCAAAATTCACAAATTTATTGCTCTTTGTACAGTGTAGCTTCCATCCCCAAAGGCTACATGCCTGACAGGGGAAGAAATGTATGTAAATAAGGTTTTCCCTATGTTCCCTTTGGCAGGCAGGCAGCTGCACGTCTTCCATTCTGAAATCTGACAGTTATAAACACATTCCAGCTACACTGATGGGATTTGGGTCCAAAACAGTAGCAGTCTAGTGGAGGACACTGAGACACAGCAAGTGTGACTACAAAATCATTTGACTTGTGACCGGACAGTTCAGGGCTCAGACTCTGCATAGGTCGGCTGCAAATCCTAGACTCGTGATGGGGATGGCAGAATTTAAAGTGATCTGCTGCCCTCTAATGGCAAGGATCCTTCTTACCAAAATGTTCTGATGAACACACGAGTTCCCAAACTGTCATCATCATCACTAACAAGCTCAGTTCAACTGGCATAGTACCATTTTCAAGCATTAGTTTAGTTGGCTCACTTGACTGACAGGACCTTTCTCCCACTGGCTGACATATTTCCATTTATCATTGGGTTTTGTAGAGGCTGAAGCATCTTATGAATTCAAATAATTGAAGTCCTATTAAGCTTCATATGCACTCTGAGGACACGACTACCCTGCCAGCTCTGTCATGCCAGGAATGATGTCTCTTTGCCCTGGCTGAACTGCATCCTATGCTGCCAGAAATGTCTTCTGGTGCCATGGTCAGAACATGCATATTTCATCTGTGGTGACCAACATAAGCACTGGGCAGTACAGAACCTGTGCATGCCTTTTGTGTAGACGAATTTGATGAACTACAGATATATTTCTTAAAGTTGCAGAATTTAGTGGAGTACAGCAAGCAGTTCAGAGTTCCCTGTAATCACTTAACCGTTCAGTTTCTGAAGTCAGACGTTGGATGTCAGCCTCAGAGAGGCACAACAGCTGCCCACTGATGAGGCCAGATTGCCTGTGAAAAATAGAAAATTACAGAGAAAAATAACTATTTAAGTAAATTTAGGCTTTTCCTTCTGCTGCTGCTCCCCCACCCCAAGCTGGTAGTATTGTCTCCACCAGTTCTCTAACCCTCAGGGAATACTGAGAGTTTTATAAGGCACAGGCACACAAAGCAATGCAAGTAGCTGCAAGTTTCCATGCATTTCCTGTGCCATGGTTGAACAGAAGCTAACTGCAAACAGGATGCCTTTTGTTCACATGGTGTTGTGTTAATAAGCCCTGGAAGAGCTGTGGAAGAATCATAAGATGCTGAGTGTCTGGGTGATAACATAACAGATGTAATTCAGTTTAGATAATTCCAAAGCAATGAACATAAATAAAAACAAATACAACTCTATCAAGATCCAATGATAGCCTCTAAATCAGATTTTACCACTCAGAAAAGTGATCTTGTATTGATTGTTCATGCAATGATTCTGGAAAGGGCAAATTGAATCACCAAAGAACGAGCAGATTAAACAAAACATCATTACCACATTATGTTCAAATCCTTTGGTGTGTTTAGAGCTGTCTATATCTCTGGTAATCACAGCTCAACACAGACAGTAAAACCAGAAAGCATGCAGAGAAGCATGACAGAGATGTTCAACAGCATAGGATAGTTTCCACACAAGAAACAATTAAATAGTCAAAGGTGCACAGAATCATGGAGGACGTGGAGAGAACAGTTGAGAGAGACTACCTGGTGGTTTTAATAGCACAAGAACTAGGGACACCAAATGCTTTTTAAGCCACAGGTTTAAAAACAGAAAATGATCCTTTTTCTCACACTTCCCACCCTGCATTAAATGCTGAAATTAATTGCCACAGGATTTTTTCAGTTAACAATGAGCTAAACCCATGCTTGAAAGACGGATCCATCAAGCATGATAGACTTATGAGTTCAGAGATTTCCTGCTACCCATGGCTGGAAGCTGGGAGAAGGAAGAGAAAGGTTGTTCATGGAGGCAAAGAAAAGGAAAGGGAGACAGAAGTTTGATTTAGATCTTCCATCATTTTCTTAGTACTGCTGAACATGAGAAAAAGAGTATGTGAGAGAGTGACTGAAGCAATAATGAAGGTAGGTCTCCCCTGTGGTTTAATCAGATAATTAACTCTTTCCCTGAGGAAAGAGACAGGAAAAGCAGATGCACATGTGGTGCTTATTTTGGCAGGTACCAATAATATAAAAACTTGGCATTGCTCAAAATGCCCTGTGTTGAAGCCCTTTCCTAGAATATAGAAGCATTAATATTCAAGCATTAATACAGTTTAAAAATAGGAGACATTAGTTCTTCTTATCTGGCATCCAAATGTTGCTTTTTCTTCCCAGCTGTTTTTGAATTGTGTCTAGTGACCTCTCTTCAGCTTCTGTTTCTGAGATAATCGGTTTGGATTTGAGGGTATCAAGACTGGGCAGACCTACTGTTTTCTTCAGCTTATTCCAGTGGCAAATCTCCTTCATTATTAAAATCACAAGTCTAATTACCATCTGAATTCATCTTGGTTCTACACTCAACCATGAGTCCTTCCATTCCTTTTTTTTTTTTACAAAAACATCTTCCTAACCTGGTGTTTTTCTCCTCTGAAAGTTGATTACACACTCTAACCATGTCTCTTGCGGTGGTACTACACAGTCCACGTGTAGAGCCATGGACAGAAAGGTCTATGAATTGCAACATCTCTTCCTTCCTCTTGGCTGTGCCTCAGTTGACCTGTTCCCCTGACTGAGCCCTTTCGAAGGATGCTCTGCTATGACTCTTTGGATAAACTAAATAAAGAAAGCTCTTCAAGTGTGTCAAGAAAAGCACCATTCTTTAGCCTTTGAATAACATTTATGTTTCCTTGCTACCTTGTCTCACTTGACACTCTTTTTAAAACTCTGACAATTAAAATGAGTGCAGGATCCCTGTAGCATCACTAGCAATACCAGAGGCAAAATACCTCTTCTCCTGTTCTAGTATTTTTATACTGGACTGTTCCATTAGAACTTCATGCCTGATTTCTTGACCAACGCCCGCTCTTTCTTCCTAATTTTTTTCCAGAATGCCTGTTGTGGAGGATGTGGTTCCTGTTTGGTAACTCTGACCTGAATATCCTGCTCCTAAATGTCACAAATACTGGGAAAGCCAGTTACTGCACAGTAGGTTCATCAGCTCCACAACTTCTGAAAAATTCAGTATACAGACTGGAAAGTATACCAGAAAATAGGTTAATTTTGGATAGTCTGAGTCTTGGTGTATTCCTTTGGGATATACATTTAACCTCTGACCCAACTGAAGTCTGTGAAGGGACCATAGACAAAAGCAATGCTCTAGTTCCTGTTCCATGTACTTTACATCCCAAATGAATATCTTGTATCTGCAGGAGCCAGAAATTACAATTCAGAGAGTCAGAGAGGGAAGCCACAGTGAAGTTCTCGGTGACATGAAGGAGCATCTTCCTAAGAGGGTCACTTAGAGGAAAACACAACTGAAGTGCTAGTGCCCTTTGAAGAGCTTCTGTCCCAGGCTAAGCACTTTTATTACATTGAACCACTGTTGCAGAAAGAACATCTTAAGCTGTTAGAGCAGAGAAAAGCTTCATTATGGCTCCACACCCTCAGGCATGTGAAAATCAAGTGCTTCAACACCTTCCAGGATTAGGCTGATAAAGATTAGAGGAAAACGCATTCTGGAGCAATGAGCTATTAAAAGACTAGATAAATAATTTAGACAGAGGTATTTCTTGGTGTGGTTGAACATATTTCTAGAGACTGGATACTTATCTCCTCTTTGCTGTTACACACTTGCACAAGCAGTTAGTATTTAAAGAGGTAAAAATCCCTGCATGGTTCCACTGCATAATAGCATGTCAGAGTGCTTTTCAGGATCCCTGCTTAGAGGCTCTTATACAACACATAGTCTGAAATACAAAAATAGCTGCCTCAGTCTGCTTTGCAGTCACATCTGGATCCATCAAATACATGTGTCTTACCAAAATATTTTACCAAGACTCACATTCAGGAGTTCACTGTAACTCCCAATAAAGGAGAGGTTGGGTTTGTGAGAAGAAGAAGGGGGAAAATAAGACAAGGAGCCAACAGCCTCCTCTTTTCATGGACAATTAAGGTTCAACCAGAGAAATCCCTCAAAGACTGGAGGAGTTTGGTCCCTCTGAAGTTATTATACTAATCATGAGAAGGAACTGGCAGAAGCGAAGTTGCAGAAAGTTATTATAAAGACTTTCCATTCTGGAAAGTCCTGCAGATCTGAGTAGGGATGAAACCAATAGCTTGCCAAAACCAAAATAATTAATGAGATCCCTCCCATTATGCAAACGAAAAGGAACAGAGTGCTCAGCCTTCTGCACAGTGATCCCAATGCTGTTTCAGAAAGGGATGTTTCAAGGTGCTGCTTCACACAACATCTTTGAAGTCTCCTAGATACTTCAGTGGAACCTCCCTCCCACTAAAAATCTCCTCAAAATTAATTCAAAACTCTATGCCAGAACAAAACTGTGTCATCCTTTGCTATATTCTGCAGCACTTTCCTCTAAAGCATGTACTGAAGAATGCTTTCTGAAGAACGTAATTTCTGCCTTGTGAAAAATACCCCACACTTTTTCCATCAACAGGGACAAACTCTTTACTCCACTCTCAGCATGTCTCTCATCTCATCTGCATCAGAATCTACAACAGGGACATCTGGACAGGTTAAAATACTAAAGTACTGCTTCATCCAATGGTGCATGAGTGCCTCCTTCTGTGCCTGCCTTTCCTTCAGACCTGGAGCAAGAGCTTGGTTCGCAGATACATCTATTACGTGCTCACATTATGGCAGTGTTGGTGCCCAAGTGCTGTAAGATCTTCTGTTACGACAATAACTATGCATCTCCCAGGTTTTGAAACATCAGCTCAAGTCGCCCTCAACTGTTCAATGGCAGTTTATTTTCTGGGAATGACCACATGGTGGTGGTGTATCCCCATCAGTTCAGTGTTCAGGTCTGACTTGCAGCAACCCATACTTGGTTAAAGGAGATGGAAATTTACAGCACATTTACAAGGATGCTTGTAGAGTGAGCCCTCTAAGCCCACTTTACCTCAAAATTTATGCTCACTGCTTAACTGCTTTGCTTATGGGGTTGTGTGGCTTTCCAGTCAAAAATATCCTAGAGTTTTTCTAACAACAGATGTATCTCACAGCAGGTACATACTAATGCAGCAGTATTTAGAATTACACACAGATAATTTAATTTATTTGTCCATCTGATTCAGCTCCCAACTTGTTTTTTATTTGTTTGTCTGTTTTAAACAATCATTTGATCACTTAAAAAAAAAAAAATAAATTAAAAAAAAAAAACAAAAAAAACCCAAAACAAAACAAACAAAAAAAAACCAACCAAACAAAAAAACAAAAGGACTTCTGAGAACTCCTTTAGAGTCAGGCAATGTTGAATGCTCATTCTTCTGAATTTCTTCCAAAAAGTCTTCCTCCATACAACTTTTCAGCCACCTTCACCAAAGGCAGGTACTAAAAAGAATGTGTACTGCATTGTCATTGTGCTTTTCAGCCCATTCACAATATGGGCCTTAAATTAGCTACTGTATGTCCTTGACTGAATGTAGGCAGTGACAGCCTGATCTAATTCACAGTGAAGTCAATGGGAGCCTTTCAATTTTGCCTCTTTTGGCCCTGAATCAAGTTCAAAGTTGTCTGGTTCAGGAACCAGATCTTCCGTGTTTTTACAAAGATGATTATTCTCCGATATGGATGTAGGTTACAAAAAAATCCGTTAGGACTTTGTGCACAAAAGGAGCTATATGTAACAAAGACAGCATGTCTCAAACCAACAGAGAGATTAGCTCCAGTTTAATTGGTTTGAAACAAGGGCAAATCATCAACAGGGACAGGAGAACTGGTTTGGACTTAATGAGAAATGGAGAAATGCATCGTTTCCCACTCACAAACTTTCACTGCAAACTCACCCTGAACTTTTAGAGTCAAGACTATTTTAATGGTGTTTTTTTCTTGTGTTGTCATGGGTCTTTCTACTTTTATGTTTTGGCAAGGAACAGAGAAACACACACCACCACTGAAAGAGGACTTATTTTTTGCAAGGGGGTGACTACATACAGAAAATATAAGAAATGCCATGAAATATTTAATTCATGGATATTTTCTAGACCAAACACACAAAGGCTCTAACAGTTCAGACAGGCCACTCTAATAACCATTTACCTTCTGACTGGAAAATTCTTCTGTGCTTTGTAAGTGTAGTGTGTTTGGTACCACAACCCTCTTTCGGTGTAGGCAAGTCTCAACATGCCTTCTGAATATCTTTGGAATTGGAGAACTTATTAATCCACATCCACCAATTTCAAATACTTATTAGCTACTGGATGTCCCCACGCAGCTGCTGCTCAGGCAGGAAGAACTAAAATTCAACAGATAAATAGATTTTTTTTCTTTTCTGCTGAACATTTCTAGATCTACCCAAGTCCTTATAATACAATCCTTATAATACAAAGGAGATGGATGTCTACTTCCACTGACTGTCCTGACATTAGGGCCTGCTCCACTAATGATTTCAGAAAATGCCCTCGTTTAATTTTAAACCATTACCCCTTGTCCTGTCATAACATGCCCTGCTAAAAAAAGTCTGTCCCCATCTTTCCTATCAGCCTCTTTTAAGTACTGAAAGGCCACAATAATGTCTCCCTGGAGCCTTCTCTTCTCCAGGCTGAACAACCCCAACTCTCTCAGCCTGTCCTCACAGCAGAGCTGTTCCATCCCTCTGATCATTTTGGTGGCCTCCTCTGGCCCCTCTCCAACAGGTCCATGTCTGTCCTGCGCTTAGGACCCCAAAGCTGGACACAGGACTCCAGGCGGGGTCTCACCAGACCACAGCAGAGGAGCAGTATCATCTCCCTCGACCTGCTGGCCATGTTCCTTTTGATGCAGTCCAAGACAGGATTGGCTTCCTGGGCTGTGAGTGCACATTGTTGGCTCACATCCAACTTCTCATCCACCAATAGCCCGAAGTGCTTCTCTGCAGGGCTGCTCTCAATCCCTTCATCCCTCAACCTGTATTGATACCAGGGGTTGCCCTGACTCAGATGCAGGACCTTGCATTTGGCCTTGTTGAACCTCATAAGGCTGCCATGGGCCCACACCTCAAGCTTGTCGAGGTCCCTCTGGATGGTATCCCGTCCCTCAGGCATGTCAGCTGCACCACTCAGCTTGGTGTCATCCACACATCTGCTGAGGGTGGACTCAATCCCACTGTCTTAGACAGAAAATGTAATTCATAAAGTATAATATGGCAGTCATCCCTGCATCTAATTCGTTGTCTTCCTAATTTTCTAAGAACTGCCAGCCTTTCTGGAGTTTTGACATTGAGTTCAACTAGAAGTACTAGCTGTACTTAGAAGGTATGAGGTATTTGCTCCTCTTCCTGAAGACACTTTGTCCTCTCAGTGCTCTGCACCTGGCCTTTCTCTGGGCATCACTTGACCACTGCAATATTCAGGACATAAAGTTTTTCCAGTGCTTGTATTACACAGTCTAATAAAATAAATAGGGGTAGTACCTGCAATAAATCCTCTCCTGACAGTCCCATAATGCCTTACTGACCATGATTACTTCAGACACATGGATATATTCTCTTGGCTTTTCTGTGAAAGACAGAAGAACAATGTCTTACTTGGAATTACACAAGACAAGCTGGGATGAGACATCTACTCCTCTGCTTAGGATCCTTCATAAACCCAAGTTGAGACATTGTTAGCAGAGACCTCAGAGTTCCTTACCTTCATAGCACCGACCAGAACACCCTTTCCTCTACACCTTCCCCTGGCACCACAGACAAACTCCCTGTCCTCCATAGCATGCCATTCCAGAAAGCACATTGCATCTGCTACTTCTCCTTGCTTCTTTGGCTTGGGTAGACTGAAGCAGCCCCTCCTCTACCTCTAATATTTTCTTGACCCTCAATTGATCTTTGATATCTACCCAAAGGAAATGTCTTGGACTGTTTTCTTCTGTTTTCAGTTATCACTGTCTATTGCACTTATCAGGGACTGAATACCAAAGATTCGGTGATCCCTTAAGAGTGTAGGTGGAGGAAAGAAGTGGACAGGCAAAACCTGTGCTTTGGTCCTGAATAAGCCAAGGACAATTCTCTCAAATCACTTCACCCCTTGTGCCGGAGGGAGTCCAGCTGGGAAATTGAGTGAAAAGAACAATTTCACTGCAGTTCAAATGCAGCATCTAAGCTGAGCTCTCCTGGGCCAGTGAGTTATGGTGGCTAAAACAGCTCAGCTGAGCACAGAATCTGATTAAAATCTGGGTAAGGTAGTAGTATTAATAAAACTAGTTATTCTTTATAAAAACGCTTAGCAGAACCTGTATAGTTAAAAGTAGTCTTTTCAATACTGGGACCTGTTTGCTGGGCACCTCAAGAGAACTTAGCTAGAAATATAAACTACTGCTTATTAGTCAGACATTTCCCTGGATAAACATCATGGCAGCTCCCTCTTTCTTTTCCCATAGGAAACATCGGAACTGGGAGTACAGATGTGCACACGTGGATGAAGACTCACGGGGCTTTTCACACTGCCAACAGGAGCTTTCCTCTCACATCCAGAGTCAGCAAGAGTAGAAAACAAAATATATCAACTAAAAATGACCAGTTGAACCCCAGTGTGCTTTATGCTGTTGTGTATCCCTCAACATTTTCCACAAAACTTCATTATTTTCCTCAAAACTTCATCATCACTGTTAAGCAGTGGTAAGTCACTAGTTCTGCTCAGGGGAAATGTTGAGGTACATCCATATTAGCCTGCTCTTATTGCAACCCATCTGAGATCTTCTTTGGCTAAGCAGTTAAAACTATCTCTCACCTGTCCTAGGCATATTCCTCACTGCTGATAACAACAGGTGTCCCTACTACTTACTTTTCACCAGAGACACACAGAACAGGGTTCTTCTGACCAAATGAAGTTTTTGCCAGTGTATTTGCTTCATTACACTTCAAATTAGAGTCAAATAGAGTCAAGGACAACTAGAACAAAGTGAATCTTTAGTGAATATGCATAAATCAAAGACCACGCGTTCTGTGGTACTTGCCTGGCCTATCATTTGGTGTCTCTGATTCAAGTTTCTAGTTCATGAACAGTCAATGGAGATTTTGTCAGTACAGTCAACAGATAACTTGATGTGATTTATCTAACCACACGTAGGCATGGGCAGAGGTGAACTGCATCCTAACCACCATTGAGCCTCTGAAGCAACCCCAGGGTCACTTGCTGAGTTGTAGGCGCCAGGCACTGCCAGGATAGGTGAAGAGTAGAAACTCGCGAGACCCCATATTGTACCGACCTCTGGATTGCCATATTCATCCCTTTATACAGCTGTCAGTCAGAAAGGATTGTAGCATGTGTGGCAGATACACTTCACTCCCTGTCTGTTCTTCCTGAAGGCCTGGGGGGTTCTGAGTCAATAGACCACTACGGTCATGCACACGCCCCTTAGTTAGCAGATAGGACCCTTGACTAATGAAACACCTTGGCTGAGAGGAGTTTCTGGACAACTACCATGAATGACCACAGCTCAGCTTCAACTAGGGTATAAATGGAGCTTGTTGGAGATCCCCATTGAGTTGGTCTTCTTTAGAGCAGCTGGTCTGCAGTTGAAGACTCTCATCCTTAGACTGGCCATCTAAGGAAAGTTCCTTGAGGACTGAGAGACCCTGCCTTATTGGTAAGCGATCTGGGTATCCTTGAGTCCTAACTTTGTATGAGTGGGGAGATGCACGTTTTGAATCATTACTCTGCAGTTTGGGATCTGATCCCTTGAGTCTGAATTGCCTCTGTAGTCACTGAACTTCTAACCAGTACACAAACCTGTGTTTTGTAATTTTGTTGGAGCACTGAATAATTTTGGATAAACCCCATTCATAGCTGGTTGTCCACTAAACAGTTCTGGTTAGAATAAACTATGTCTGGAGCTTATCGTCTGCCTAAATTGATTTCTGGGGTGCCTCCGTGACAGCACATTTCAACTGCACAGGCATATTTATTGATAAGGTTTCAGCAGTGTTGAATAAACCTATCCTGTGTGACTGCTATAGCATCACTCAGAGGGGAGCCTTTACAGCATCCAAGATGTAATGTTTTTAATGAAAAGTAGAAATTGACAGCGACTACAGACAGCATTCACCGACCTCCTCTCTTTTTTCTCTTGCGCTAACTTCTTTTTGACGCTCTATAACACACTAAATGTAGTATCCGGAGGCGAGAGATTGACTTCAGAGCCCTATCACAACCCCATCTGAGCATCATGTGTTGCTCTGCAGAGTCCCTGATTGCTCCCCGGGTGCTACTGAGTACAGGAGCTGAGCTGAGCCGTTGGTGCTTTCCCTTTAACATCCTGCTGGAAAAACTCCTGCACATCAAGCCATTAGACCGTCTAATAGGAGTAATAAAGCTGATATCAGGTACATTTATTTTAACTATACAATAAGGCACAACGTTAAAACTGCAAAGTGCCAGCCTGGTTTTCAGCAGTACATTATATGTCTTGCACTTTTTACAGTAACCAGCAAGGCATAAACATGTCAGAGAAACTACCCAGGATGCAGAAATATTCCTTGCAGAACCACATAAGGAAAGGCAGACACCATTCTTTAAAACCAAGCATGCACAATTAACAGGAAAAATATTGCCAATAAAAAGGGGAAAGATGGCCAGTGAGTATAATTAGATGGGATAGTTCAGGGTGTGGGTTTGGCATGAAAACAACAGCTAGAAGTAACAAAAGCAGTTTTTAAGAGAATGAGCGGTTGTAGCTGCAGCTTCACAGAATCTTGTTATGTGCAAATGGAGCTTTACAGAGGCCTCTTGGCTGAAGCTCATGGTGAGCGTATTCCAGAGAAGAATTGGATCCCAGAAAGGTCATAGATTTGGTTTTCTATAGGAAAGGATCTCTATTGTTACTTACCTCCAGTGAATGGTCAGACCAGAAGGTGTTTAGGTGTTGAGGTTTCAAAACTAGGACCTAAAATCTAGCTTGCCAAAGTTCCCGTCAACTAATTGACTAAATATTTCTGAGGATCTGGACCAACTGATTTGAAAAAAAAAAAAACAAACTAGAGGCAAGCAGTATAGAGAGACTGGGAAAACAACAAATGTCACAGTGTCAGTTTTTTGCATTACTCTTTACTCGTGCACTGTTCAGCTGGCACAGCTATCCACAGTCCGCATCTGAATTCCTGTTTCACCAGAGCCACCAGTCCCCTAGTCCTGACATGAAACCCCGCTGAGGCAGGAGAACATCAAGTGCCCCATTGGCAACTAAGATGCAAATTCAAATGGCCATATGGAAAGGCTGTGGCAAGACAAGCAATGGACCGTGCCCCATGCCTTTGTTTAAAAACCTTTGTCACCAAACTGTTCATCACGTCATTGTATTTAGGAATGCAGATCATCTCTAGTCTCTACATCACCTCGTTAACAAACAGCTCAAACTCAGAGGGTTCAGCTCCAAAAGGCATCCATATGGAAACATTCAATGAAATCCAAGGACTGTGTTGTAAACAGCTGGCAAATACACAGAACTGCAGGCAAGACTGCAAGCAATACAGCAGTGAGCACCACAAACTGGGTAGGGATAGTGTCTTTTATAATGTAAACGTCCTCAGTGTTTTGCAGCAAGAAGCTATAAATGTTTTATAACATTTTAATTGAAAGCACATAAAACTGAAATGATTTGAAAGAAATAATCCATGAGCGTATAGTCAGTGTTGAAGAGCCTAGGAAGCAGATTTGTGACAAATTTTATTTTAAAATATACATTGAATGGGTTTATCTGGAAAATAATTGAATTGCACAAAACAAGCCTGGAAGAGACCTCAAAGACTCATGTAGCCTAGTGGTCATATCCAGAGCAAGACTGAAGAAGCTCACAAGATTGTCTTAACCATTGTTTAAAACCTCCAGTGAGAGTGTCCTGGGATCTCTTTAGGTAGAAAAAAGCTCTTCTTCCATGGAGAAGCTCAAAAGCTCAAGGTCAACCTGAAATACATCAAGAAGAAACTTAAATATGTGAGGTACCTATTCCAAACATCTTCCATCTCCATGCCGGACTTTTACTGTCTCTAAGTTGAGTTCAGATTAGCCTGAGCATTCATCAGCTGATGGTTTATCTTCACTGGCCACTTGGCCACAAGGCTTGCAGATGTTTTCAGTTGAGGAAACCATACCAAGGAAAGGGCTTACTATCTAGCGAGAAATGTGTCTTGTCTGTAAAGCACAGTAACATTCAAAGCTGGTTTTCATGCCTAGAGGAAGCCTGTGGGGTGCCCTGGGGAGAGACTCAACAGATGAGGTCAGTCACAGGGGAGCACATCCTCTCCCACAAGCAGAAGGAGGCTTTGCTGTGACACCTATGCTCTGATACATATCACAACCTATTCTAAAAAAAAAAGGAGAAAAAAAGGCATGCAGTACAAATTTTAAGATAACTTGCATGGAGTAGTGTGTGTTTTCTAATTTGACAAATTAGTCATGATTCTATGTGTCAGAAAACAGAGATGCACTACAATTTAACTACTCCTTTATTATGCAAAGTGCCCTCCTTTTTTATTTAAGTAATAAGGGATAACGAGTCTATCCAGAAAACATTCTGCACTTTATTCTGACAATCAGGTTTAATTGACAGTCTGGTTTTTGCCCTCCCCCTAGGGCAGAGCAGCTGTGCTCTGTCCTGCACTGGGCTGGATTGCAAGCTTTACTCCAGATTGCTTAGTAACTGAATATAGACAAGTTTAAAATGGAAGCTCTCCTAGTGATTTACCAAACTATGCGTGTTCTGCTCTTTAAGCAAATTTAGTGGGTAAGAAGACACAAACTTTATCACCTTTACTATGGACACCTTTACTGTAGACATCTTTACAGAGCATTTTGCTAAGCATTTTGATTGTAAGGCTCCAGAAATACCAGAATATGAGAACATAGGAGTCACTATATTGGGTCAGATCACCTCCAGCAGTTTCCTGCCTTTGCAAGTGGCCAAGAGACCTCTTAGGGGAAAATTTAAAACACAGGGGGCAAGCGTAGTGCTACGTCCCTCAACATTTTATTATATGCCAGCAATTAGCAGAACAAAATAATCGCGAGACAGCATGACATCTTCATGTTCAGTAGCCTTCAATGTATTTTTCTTCCATTAACTCAGCCTGTTTCCCTCTGAATCCATATAATCTTCTTGTAGGCTCTTGAATCCACATGAGACACCCACAACAAACCTGTGGTTTGGTGCTCCACAGCTCAGTAACACAGCACCTGAAAAGCCATCTCTTTCTGTACACTTCGAACTTGTCATTTGCTGGCTTCATGTGATGCCCACTAATCCTTTTCTTGGAAGAGACAGGGAATAATAATTACCTATGTACCCACTTCTAGCCACTCATGATTTTATAGATCTCTATCATATATCCCCTCAATAGTCCCTGAGGTCTCCTAATCTGCTTAATTGTTCCTTGCAGAGGAGATGTTCCACACCTTTATCATCCTTGTTGCCTTTCTCTGAGCCCTTCCTGGTCTTATTATATCCCTTTTGAGACACAGGAAGCAGAACTGTGCACCAAGATGTGGTATTTATATAGAGACATACTCATCTACTCTGTTCATTACCCCTTTTCTAAAAACTCCTAATACTAGAGTTGTTTTTCCAAGTGTGTTGAACACTGAGACCATTTTTACAAAGACACTGTCCATTATACTCTGAGACCTTGTTTCTGGGTGATAAAGTCATATCAACTCATAATGTCATACAGAAAGCTTAGATCCATTTTTACCCATGCATATTATTTATTCATACTGAATTTCATCTGCATTTTATTACTAAGGCAATCCCTTTTGCCATTCTTCAGTGCCAGATTTTGTTTCTGTTATCTTAACTTCGTTTGCTCTTCTTTCCCAGCCTGTTGATAGATACGTTGAGCACAATGCGCCATAGTACATCTCCTTGTAAATCTCCACTGGTCATGTCCCTCTACTAGGACAAATGATCATTTTTTCCTGTTTTCTGTTCTCAATCTTTTATCTAATTCTTTGTCTGAGAGCTTATGCTGAAATTCTCATATCTGTATGAGCATTTTTACAGACTGTGCCAGCCAGAAGAGTTGATGTTCATCACTGATTTCTATGTGATATTAATTTTAAGTAAAGGCAGACCCAGCATTATCTCTCAGAGGTTACTATCTGAATGTCAGACAGTCTGGCAGACAGCATGCAAGTACTACTGCAAGGTAAAGATACTCCCTTTTTTAACATCTTCTCCATCTCCTTCCTGTCCTTGGAAGAATCACAGTATCACAGAATAACTTGTGATGGAAGGAGCCTCAGAAGCCATACACCCTCCTTAAAGCAGGGCTATCTAATGTTTCATCAGGTTATTCAGGGCTTTGTCCAGCCAAATTTTACATATGTCTAAGGCTGAAGAGATGACATATATTGAATCACATTAAGCATGAGGAGAGAACAGGAGCTGAGTTAACTGGCACTTATTGGGGGTTTCCCTAGCTACATTTGGGAGTAATGTACCTCTCCAGTCTCACGTTTGCTATTGTACCGATGCTTTGAATGATGCATACTAGGACAATGTTGGTGGGATTTCATTATCTAAATACAGATATTCACCATCTGAGATGCCCTAGGGTATTCCTCTCAGCTTCCAACTCAGGCTTCTGGAAAACAGAAGCTTCTTGTATATCCTGTATTGTATTTGTCAGCCCCAGGAAGATGTTTTAGACACCAAAGGGCATCTTAAATAGCACAGACATTTATGTTTAGCCAACTAAGCCATCTTAACTGAGCACAATATTTGCCCTTCTCCCCTTTCCATTTGTTAAATTCACTCTAGGCAAAATCTGTCTGGGGTGGCCTGTTCATCTGAAGTGAGGGAAGGCAATCCAATCACACCTCTCTCCTCACAACATCACTGTTTTCAATAGATGCGGGCCAAAGATTAGCTGCTGAAGATTATAGCTTTTCCACTGTGGTGAACCCATGTATGTTCCTCTCATGCACCATAAAGCAATGTTTAAAGTGTCAAGAAATAAGCAGAAGCATCGTTCCCAGGTCAGTGGGCCTCAGGTCCCTGGTTCAGGGAGAGCGAAGATCCTGCTTGCCCTTTCCCTGTGCAGAGGCATCTTTCTCAAAGTGCATCTCAACCCCAAGTCTTAGACACAAAAAATGTAATGTAAGAAGAAGTATGGAGAACTCCTCCCCTTGCTTATAAGTTACCTTACAAGCTACAAATGCAAAAGCAAATGGAAAACTCCAGGAGTATAAAGAAAACTGTTAATATAAAATAAGCTGGCATGTTCAAAATACTTATTTTGGTTTTCTTCAGGAGTTAAAATTTTCCTTGACATCCTCTGCACACACTGTAGTCATAGCAGGAGTGTTGTGATTTTTTTTTTAATCATGACAGTCCACCTGAAACTCTGTTCTACTTTACCAAAATCAAACTTTGATGCAAATGATATGTTAAATGAAGCCTGCATACTATGAGAAGCGTTGTATTTGCCTGGGAGCAACAGGGAAACAATTTTGCATGGATTTAATTAAATGAAAGTTTGTATTTACTAATGTGAGTTGATCTGTGAAAGGGTGAAAGAGGGGAGTGTGAATCTTTGTTTTGTTCCATTGGGGTTATGCTAACAGAAACCAACTTCGAAAATTCAGTCCTTTAACTCACTTAACTGGCTAGACAGGGCATTCCTTCCAATTTCTCACAGATAAGGCAATCCTTTTCAGAGAGTAGATGAATGGCCTCTTAAAACCACTATTCTGTCCTCCATCCATATTAAGAGAACACTTCTATTTTCCGACATGAATTTATTTGTAACCAGCCTTTGCCTGTTGTTTTCATGACAGTGTTGTTCTGAAGGTCAAGTAGCACCTAACTTTTTCCTGATGCTCACCTCCATGCTGCATGTAAAAGAAGACATTTTTTTGATGATGAGGGTGGTAAAACGCTGGTCCAGGTTGCCCAGAGAGGTGGTAAATGCCTCATCCCTGGAGACATTCAAGGCCAGGCTGGATGGGGCCCTGAGCAAACTAATCTGGGTGAAGATGTCCCTGCTCATTGCAGGGGGGGTGGACTAGATGAGCTTTGAAGGTCCCTTCCAACCCAAACTATTCTATGTGTGGACAGAAACTCTACTCCATCAGTCTTCGAGGTGTCTACAGAGGACACTGAGCTCCCTCTTTCCACAGTTTTTTTTCCTATCCTTTTCCTACCTGTGTTCATCTTTTTTGAGCACAGGTGACTGGCTCATCAATCATAGTGTCCAAATCCTTTGAAAGGAAAAGTGTTCTTAAAAGATAAGCAAATGCTTAAATCAGTGGGAAAAAAAGGCAAAGGACGGTCAGCATTCGTGATCTCCATGTTGTAAAACATTCCCACCTTGGCAGCTGAGAGCTGATCTCTGCCAGAGTGTGTGTTCCCCATCCTTTGCAATGCCAAGCTGGTCCACCTCTGTGGCTACAGAAGATAAGCTCTATCCCAAGTTTTATTTCCCATTATAATGCACTGGGATCATGGACCAGGTCATTTTCTGCAACTCATCTGGCACAGCAATGCTTTTCAGTTCAGGGCCAGACTGGAATTTCCCCTTGCTTGCTTTGGTGAAGAAATACTCTTAGATTTCCAAGAGGCTGCTTTACAGGACAAGCAATTCACCTGCATGAGGATGGATAGTCAAGACCTATCTGCACTATCTAATCCTGTTCTTATACTTAGCAGGAGCCTACACTTTGGGGAAAAGGGAATAAGTATAAACCTATAAAATTACTGACAAAGCAGTGGCACTAATGTGGAGAAGCCTGACACTGAGATTTGTTAGGGTCTGGAATTTTTTCCCAAGGTTAATGATAAAAACACCATCCATCACTTAGGTCTTCTGAAAACTAGCCAAAGAGCTAGAAAAAAATACACTTTAGGGAAACAATGCTCTATTATCAAGAAGATGGGCTGGATGACCTGATAAATCTTTTCCATCTCTCATCTTTTGTTAGGCTGAGAGCACAGGGAGGTATTTTTTTCCAGAGGTAGCTCAGCCACACTTGGCTGTTTGGAAGGAGGAATTTTATTCAGGACAATTCTGACTAGGTGTTTCGATAACTGGTCCTTTACAGGGAAGATTTTTTCAGTATCCTTTACTGAGATACTCATATTCTTTGCTGTAAATATTTGAAGTTGTCTTCAGGAATACTGACATGTCCTATTAGCCCCTCAACATAATACCAGCAATACTGCTGATAAATGACAAGAATTAGTTCTATACAATACTCGCCTGTCTATCCTTATCAGTGCAGGAAGGGGAATAAGGGATGAACAGGCATTCATCAATGATAGCATCTGCTAAGGAACCAGTGTAGAGATTACTTCATGGCACTCCAGTCAGCTCCTGGTTTTAAACTGGTGTACCAAAGTCATTCAGTGCAACAGACTTAATTCTCTTTTGTACCTATATGAAAGGCAAGGCAGGCCCCTGTCATGATAGTCATCCCATCAGCCAACTCTGAAAACTGTCCCAAGTGCTATCAATAGACCTGGCACAGCATGAGATGGGTTTCTATCAAAGGCTTTTAGGTGATTAACTACTAAAGGCAGCAGGGAAAAAAAATGGTTTCAGAAGAAGAAAAAAATATTGCTAGGTCCTTCTCTTGTAATGAACCTTTGCCTTAAGAATAATTCTGAAAACGGTTCAGAATAATTCACTCTGAGATGCCGTTATAGTAACATGATGGAACTTAACAGCCTCATCTGTAATATCTAATAAAGAATTATCTACTTACTGCAGAATTGTAGGGGTGGTTCAAAAGTCCTGAAGAAAGGATAATGTTTTCCATTTAGTACTTTTGACTTTTTCGAGTAATTTTGATAGATCTCCATTATATTGTTCTGTTCTTTCCAAAGTGAATTACTCTAGGAATCTAGGCGGTTATTTTCAAAGTGATAGCAGTCCTTAACATAAAAGGCATTAAGAACCAGACAGGGCTGAGGTACAGCTGTGTACATTGTGACTTTTTTCATCTGGAAGGAAAGATCTCCCCATGCGTACGGCTGTGTTTACTGATTTGCTTCTATAAAAAATGTAAAACAAACTAAGAGTGAGACATCATATTTGCCTGGATTGGCAGAGCTAAATCCCGATTTACACAGCTGGCATCCTTTAACACAGCAAACTACTCATACTAACATTCACCAGCCTACCTGTCAGATACTTCTTCCCTAAGCATCCTTCTTTTTCCCTTTCTTCCCTTTTATAAGTATTTACATAATACTAAGTGCCACAAATACAAATTTTTCTCCTCAGCTACACTTGAGAAAGAGGAATTTCTTTAAAGACATTTTATTGTCTAGCAATAACTTGCCTTAATTGGGTTTTGCAACCCTCCTGCAGCCTGCCACAAGCTTGTTTAGGGAAAGACTGTGATGTTTCGGGTCTGCAGGCAGGAAAAATCTCTGCTTACATCCTTTGATGACAGAAAGATCCCAGACCTTTTCCTTGCTTCCAAAAAACTAACATGGTGACTACATGGCAAGGCTTCTGCCAGATGGGGCCCACCTCAACATGTCACGTCATGCAGAATCATGCACGATGGAGCTCAAGGTTAGCAACTAAATACACATAATCAGACAGGTATCATCAGCAAATACTTCCCCTAGCTCCCACTGCAGACAGCAAAGGGCCTGTGAATGTCACCTCTATTATCCCTGCTGGAAACATCTCTGCAGTGTGTTGTTGCTTGGTCCTTAAATTAACTACACACTAGGCTGGCAAAAAGACTGGGCAATCCAAGACAGCAGTTTCATGATTAGGAGGAGGATTCAGCAGCAATGTTGGTTTAGTGAGTTCTCAGTCAGCACAACCTTGGGAAAAAATGTTTTTTCTTGCACCAATCAGTTCAATAAACCAGTTACAGCACAGCCCTACCCCCCTTTTCCCCACAGTCAGTCACACAGGAGAGACACAGGCAATGTTTTCCGATGCCGGTGTTCCACAACATGAGCCATGACCTGAGATGCTTCTGTTGTCTGTTGTTCCTCAGGTCTTTATTTCTTCTACCAGAGCCCTCTGGTGAAGAAATAGACTCATGCTCTGCTTGTGTCAGTGGGTGCAGTTAACAGACAGTGAGGCGAGGGGCAGGGTTTCCATGCATCAGACCTGGGAACAGCCTGAACTGAGACACAGTGTGAGGAATTTGTTTTTTTGTTGCCCCCGGCCCTGGTGCTGCCCCAGCTCCTGGCAGGACTCCGACACCACTGAGCACAGACAGGAGCCGTGTCTCATACCAAACTGCAATCGCATCACTTACAGCAAAGGGATGAGCAGCAATTAATGGAGAATCTGCAATAAATCACAAGAACCGCATGGTTTCTTTATCTGAGGATCAGGGATGAATGGAAGCCTGGAGTACCAAAGCTGCAACACTCCAATACACAGTGGATCATTAACGGCAGCTACTACACCTTGAAACTGCAGTGTCCAACCCTGTGCCAGGCTCGTCGTTACAGCTCTGACAGTACCAGGACAAATAGCTGTTAACATCTCTGAAGGCAGAGCTGTAAAGCACCGAGATGCGTTTAATGTGACAGGGACATACTAACACAGCACTCGTAAGGGTAAATCATGACTCCTGCACCTCTTAGGCTGTTTGGAGAAGGCTGAAGAGGCAGCGTGTTAAGAAGGAGGACAAGTGTTCATCATCATCAGTTCTGGCATGGACTTTAAACCTTTTTAAAGGGCTGTCATGAAGCTGGTCCTGGGCACCAGTTGCAGCTCCACAGTGAAGGACAACCATCAGGACTGTCCCCAAAGGCTGTGCTTGAGGCTTAGAGAAATGTCACAGGCTTCAGTCCAGCATTCACCAGTGTGAGCAGTGTAATGGAGCTTAAAGAGGAAAAAGTGACATAAACTCTCACTTCTTGTTTGTGGACTGGGTTCCCTCTTCTGAGGGAATTTTGGCCAGAAGAACACGGTGGCAGCATCCCTGCCAGGGATGAGGCTGGAGCTGCTGGTGCTGTGCAGCAGAGGCATCTGTGCTTCATACAGCTGGCCCTGGCCTCTCGGTAGATCAAATGCAATTTGCAAATGGGCCCCATGGCAAATTTTTCAACAATGGAGGGCTGTTGCAGCTGCTTCCATCTAGGAGAGACCTGACACCACCAGCAAAGACAAATTCTTTTGCACACCCACACAAATCTTTGTCTGCACATTTTAGCTAAGTAAGTGGAAGCAATTGTATCAGAATTCCCTTTTTCTAGGAGACGATTTGTCCCCAAAACATTGGAAATGTATATTTATCTATGCGTATTTTAGCTCCAGAGTTTACTTCTTAGGACTGAAACATAACAGTTTAACTTCCATTTCTATACACTGTGCTACACAGCTGACATATTACTAACCCCACGCCAAAGCGCAAGCTGTAATAATGCTATCAGACCAACATTTCAGAGAGCTTTTTTCTCACTAACCTGTGTCTGACCTTTAATTGATAAACAGCAAAGTGGATCTGATAGCGGGGTGATGCAGAGGCCTTATGTCTCTCTATAACTTCAATTGATTGCCCCTAAAATTGAGATGAAGTGATACAAGACCGCAGTATCTGATATAAGAAAACATCACTTAGCACATGAACAGAATGCCAAGGCAGAGCACAGAAAGGTTAGACAAGTGAAAGAAACAGGAGGGAATGTGGAACAAAAATCTCTGTTAAGAATCTCAGACGGTCTATCAGAATTAGTCATGCAGTTATGTACAGATTAAAAACATCTTGTTTGATTAGTCTCAAAGCTTACTAGGGAATTTAGCCACACAAGTCATTAATTTCAATGACCATGTTAGTGGCTAACTGCCTTTGTTAACTCTGAAAAATTTAGAGTCTTGGTATCACATTTTTCTTCCCATGAGTTCTGCATGGATTGAGAGCAGTTACAATGAAGAAAAGTGCTACTACATGTGAGTTTATCCAAAGGAATAGTAATTCTTTTCAGCTGCTACTGCTGTTATTAAGAAGACGTATTTAGAAATATTGCTATAAATAGAAGGCCATGCTCATGACCATGTGCTGTGAGTCATCGCTGTTAATTATTCAGATGTCATTTCAAAGATACCTGGGGATTCACAAAAATGAACAGTTGTGGAACTGGAGTTAGTAATTTAGCATTGTTACTAACATTTATTTATACATAAACATATATATCTGTTTTGTTTTCTCCTGTTTATAGTTTCTCTGTGTAAATAAAGAGAAGAAAGTGTATCACATGTTGGAAGTGGCTTGTGACACGACACAGTGAATAATGAACTGTGTGTGCAAACCAGCTGGCAAATCCCTCATGCTAAGCTTTATTGTATGCAAACTATTTGTCAGGTGCCTGTGACTAACAGATTGACTTTTCTAGAAATCGTGACCAGTTAGTGGACAGCTGACTAATCCAAAAAGAGATGCAATTTCTAATGTGTGTTCACAGGAATAAATTGTTTTCACAACTTTATTAACCTCCACGATCAAATGGCGTGATTTTTTCTGTGCCCATTCTAGTAGTTGGGTTTGAGTTCTTTTTGTTTGTTTGATTATTTTATTGTTTGCTTGCTTGCTTGCTTGTTTGTTTGTTTGTTTGTTTGTTTGTTTGTTTGTTTGTTTGTTTTAAGAGCAGTAGCAACAATGTACAGATAGTAAGGGTAAGACTGAAGGAGTAAGGGTCCACTTTGAGGCTAGTTATATCAAATGAAGGATAGCCTCAGGAATAATTACTTTATTAAAAAAATAAGCAACACAGGGAATATCCCCTTCCTGGAATGGAGTTGTCTGTGCTCTTAAGCTATTACAGTAGCTCCTGGCCTGATTCACATCTGGGGCAACTAACACCTTCCAAAACCATTCCCAGGGCAGCTCAGCAGTTAGCACTAGTCAGGGACCATTCCTGGCAGCATTTGTATGTGAAGCCACACAGTTTCAGAGACTTAGGGACTGAGACATCAGCAGCATGGATGTGAGATGTCCCATACCAGTTGTTCTTCCTGCCCAACAATACAACACAATCAACTAAACTCGATGTAACCGCTATGCCCAGGAAAGCTTCTCACTGTGCAGCAACTCCTCTGCTTCCCCGACAGGTGGGACACAGCTTTCTTAATATCCTCATTCCAGGCCCCTGAGGTGGTTGTGGTTTCATCTTCACTTCATCTGCCCTTGCCTTGTTGTTTTCTGTGAGGAGGAAGCCACCTCGGTCTCTTGCTAGCCCAACATTCAGCCCCACAGTTCGTCACCTGCAGATGTTGTAGTCCATCTCATTCTCAGTAAAAGGTTTAGTGGCTCCTCCTTCCAAAACTTTATGTCTTCCAATTTGTATCTCCTTGTTTCCTAAGACATCCAGTATGTCTTTACACATCAAGCTGGGACCTACCAGCACCTTATCTCAGTCCTAAAGTGTCTCTACTGAATGCAGTGAATCACTAACTGATCTTCACGTGGCTCATTAGCTCCAGCAGGCACAGATCACTTCTGTTGTGCTCATTATTTCCCCTTGCTACCATCCCTATAGCAGATGCCAAGTTTCTTCCTCCAGAGTACAGCCTAGCTGAGTTTTGTCTCAGATGTGACAATATAAGTAATAAAATATAAAAACCACAAATAAGCAAAATCAAAGATGTATTGCCAGCTGTCAGCTGTTGTTGTGTCAGATAGGTTGTGTGGACTATGCGCACTCTTTGGCAGCACAAATTTTCTCTGAGAACACGGGGCAGCCAGAGCTCTTGAACATATGATTCCATAAGGAATTTTCTGGAATCCTAGACCAGTTTCACTAAAATCCTCAAGTTCCTCAGTGTTTAAAAAAAAAACCAAACCCTTCTTGCTTTCACATTTGTAGGGAAACTGTTTACCATGTACCTCCAGAGGGCCAGAATGACCTTTGCTGCCCAACATCACTGAAGCTCAAGGTGAAGGATTATGTGTAAAAGCTAGATCTCTGACTGCATCCTCCCTTCTCAGCTTCACCGCTTCTTCTCTAGGACAAGCAGAGAGGATGCAAAAGGAGAGGAGATCAGGCAGCCGTGGAGGTCTTTATGCACATATAAAAGAAGGAAAATCAGCTCTCCTCAATGTCTAGCCATCCTGTGAGAGCTCAGTTCCGAAAGGCCAGTGTGCTAGGGATGTAACAGAGCCTTTCCCTCACACCACGTGCCCATGTCCCTAGCAGGACAGATTTGAATCCCTCGCTGTGCTCGGTGTAAGGGAGACCACGGTGCTGCCTGGTACTTGCTCACCCTGATAACACTTCAGAGAGCCTGGAATCACACCTGCCTCGTCCTCCTGGTGCACACTGCAGAATGCCTGTGCCATGACTGCTGGAGACCTTGGCAAGGACAGAGCCTCTGTAAACAGCCCTTGTTACCCAGCCAACACAGATGCAATGTTTTGCTTCTTTACAGCTCACATTAGTCAACAAAATCCATCAATCAACTAATTCATGCCTTGCAATGGCTGAGGTAACAGCAAAAGCAACGTGTCTTGTTTATTCCTCATCTATGAGGCAGATGTCAATAGGCTGAGTGCTATTTTCTCTCATATACAGAAATACCAGGTGCCAGGTGTCCCACCAGCAGCAGGCTGGGAAGTGCTCTGCTGTAACTCCCCTTCCAGTGGTTGTGCAGAGCCTCCACATTCAGAGTCATCACCAACAGGAGCTGCTTCTCTTTGCCAAGGCAGCTCCCAAAAGGCTTAGTACAAAGAGCACCAACAAAAGCCAAACACAGGAGTTTATGACCCTCTTTGCCTTGCAGAGCAACTGACCTAGGAGTTGGTACTCATTTCCCTACGCCTTTGACATCCGTGCCATTGAGCAGGATTTACTTCTGGGGCTAAATTCTCATCTTGCCACCCTGGGGGAAATTCGGAAAGCATCCATGAAAACTAAAGGGTTACACTTAACTTACATCCTTATTTAGGAGAACAGAATTTCTCTCCTGAGGAATTTATAGCCTACAGAACATTTCCTTTCCTTTTTCTTTTCTTTCTTCTTTTTCTTCTTTTTTATTTTTTTTTTTCATAACTCTAGGCATTTGGAATCTTCTAGAAATTTTTTCATCAGAACAATTTAAGGGAATGAAATCAGTCTGTAAGTTGCTACAGATTGTTGCTATGAATTACCCCAAAGCCTTTGTGCTAGCATATTGATTGCTTTAAAGTCAAGTGAAAATAGATGCACAGCTTAGAAGAGCCATAAAAAACCCTCTACAAGAGCAAAGAGATTATTCATCTATACCATTTAAAAATGTAGCTTGTAGGTACATGGGTATGATTAGTGAATAAGAATAAGTGCAGCTCTGACAGTTTCAAAATTACGACACATACACGGAGCCAACTGTCTGCCAATTCCTTAAATAAACTGATTGTCTAGAAGCAAGTCTTTCTGATTAATAACACAAGATTCAGGTTAAAATTTTGTTTTTTCTTTTTGGTGGGAAAGTACAAGGAGTTTAGTTGTAGTCAGATTTTATAACACTAACCAAACCAAGGCACTGTTTCAAATATTTATTAGAATTGTTACTGTGGCTGTATTCTTATTCCGCAGTGAGCTGTTTTATAATTCATGGTTTATAATTGTATAGATTCTCAATGTGCTGTAGCCAGACTTTGTTCCCCTCTCTGCCTGTCGACTCAATTGGTTGCTATCTCTTCCATGTTAGATTAGCGCTTATTAGTTCTGATAGATGCTATCCTTTCAAGTTGTTGCTAGCTTGACTTTGTATCTGGGTTAGGAGGAAAATGGTTATCAAAACTAGAGTGGAGAGCAAGCCCTTTGGTGCAGATTTTAAACTCTCATGGCTATTGCTGGGCTGCTCCACCTGGTGCTGAGGCATTGATGAAATTGGCCTCCATGACCCAGCCTTGACAGCTGGTGAGTTACTTTTTGGCTATCCTCTGAAAGCTGTTTGGCAACCTCAGTGAAAGGAGGCCAGTCTTTGTGAAGAAGTCTGCTCAGCCTAGAAACAATCTCTGAGTTACACCTGGCATGCCTACAAAACTGATGGGTGGCCCAAGATGAAGAGAAGAGGAAGGCAAACTTGTCACTACCTGCATGGTCCTTTCTGCCTGCGCATGTGAATCAAGGACTAGATCTCCTCTGGCTGCCTTAGGAGTTCCAACATCTAATGCATGCAGAGGCACCCATCTGTAGATGTGGTTATCTGGAGTTGTCTCCTACCTCCAATATCCCTCTCTTATCGGGAGAGACATGGGAGGCACCAAGGGATGGTTCGTCCCAACGTGCTATGTAGGAGCAGTTGGATGAGTCACTGTCTGGAGGTACCTGTGTCTGTGTGCTGACTCGAGAGGACACCCAGAATGTCAACTTAGACTGGATAACAGTCCCTTTAGGAGCAAAATTAGATGAGAGCAATCCTGTCACTGCAGTCCACTTAAGCGAGTATCCCGGGAAAAGCTGCAGCCAGCACCATCAGTTTTAGAGGGAAGGAGTGAGAGATTTGCCCAGAAGGTAGATTCCTACCTGTCAATATTCAGGTAAAAAATGTGCGACTCGCATGAAGATTAGGTTTGAGCCCTTCTAAAGAATCTGTTTGCCTTCAGTACTGGATATTACTGTCTTCTGTAGAAACAATCTGTTTCTGAATTTCATGATACTCTATATCTTATGGTAATGAGTTCCACAGGCTAATTATGCATTGTCTGAGAAAAAAAAAATCTCCTTGCATAATTTTTCTGAATAGATTTGTAATACCAATTAGAGAACTTCACTTCCACAGTGTTTTCTTTAATGTTACTGTTAGCTTGAATTCTGCAGGTTGAAGACGGCTGTTGTGTAGATAGACGAGTGGGCTAATCGCAGGACTGGAAATAAGGAATGTATGAGTTCCTTAAATCTCATCTAATGTCAGTTGCCCAGGAAAGCTCATCTAATGTTAATTGCCCACTTTATCAAGCATTCATTTGCCTCTCTGTTTTGCTCAATCTGTATTAATTCTATGTGCACATACATGTACTTTCGTGTCAGCACTGAACAAGGACAGGACCACTGGGAACTGGTGGGTACCAACAGCTTTTTCCTCCGAAGCCCATTTACCAGCTGGATTTACCAACGTAGAAAGTCTGTCTTCCAGGGGACAAATCAAATCCCTATCAATGTTTTGGTCTGTGGGTTTACTGTTAAACTGGCCACATTGACACCTCTGAAGTGCTGGGAGATCCTTCCAGGAAAGACCGAGTTTGGTGTCCAGAGACTGCAGTGAAAACCAGTTCAGCTGGTTGACTATAATGGATTAAACTAACAGAGACTGGTATTTGTTTTCTTTCACATGAATGTGTTTAGTGGAGCTCAAAATCAATTGGGAGAGAGATATTTGGAGCTAAAATACAGGACCTTTTGTTTTATTTGGTTGTGTTGGGATTTTTGTGTTAGAAAAAGCCTTTCGGCTTTGAAATCTGTCTGCCTCAGCTTTATAGGTATACTAGGAGGCAATCTGTCAGAAAAAAAAAATGGACATTTGGCAGGGAAAATTTGTAAAGTAAGACATAATAATTAATCTTGATTAGGTTTATTATGTTTGCAAGGAGGGTAAGCTTATTCCATGCATTCCTCACAGTTTACTTGCTGTGTGTTCTGGTCTGGTTTTGTTTTGCTTCTCCCAGCTTTCTAAACTTCGATTTATGTGACACAAGCCAATTACCTGTCTGTATGCCTTAACCTTTCTTTGTGCTGATCCACTCGAGAGCAGAGATAGTCACTCTGCGTAGATAGATCATTGTGCTTCCAGAAGGGCTGTTGTAAACCAAATGATGCCGCATTGTGTGTTGCCTTCAGCATATTCTGGCCTCGCTGATAATGGGCTATCACTTTCCCTGGGCTGCCAGTATCTTTGCCATATTTAACATTTAGGCAGATAATCTTTGGGGCAGGGTTGTACCCCTGGAGTTGCCAAAGGCACCGCAGGATGGTTCTGCTTCATGCTGAGCAGTGGAAACTGAATGGCAACAACCTCTGAATTTATGTTTAGAGCCCATGAGTGCTGAATGAGCTTGAGGCAGCTGTGGTGCTGCCCAGCTCACAAAAGGGCTGTACCCAAAACAAGCTCCTGCTGCTGGAAAAGCACCGTTCAGTTCCCTCTGCTCCTATATGAACCTGGACTGAAGACAGACATATCTAAAGCTGTCACGTCTGGAGTGTGGACGTGTCCAGGAGGGACATTGCCATTGGCACCTGCTGCCTGGTGCTCCAACCCTACAAGCCCAACTGCAATGTGGCAAGAACAGACAATCGTGGCTCAGTTCTCCAACTTGGTTAGGGAAGCACACAGGCAATCAAGAATATGAGGATTATTATGGTTTATAACTGTCACAGACCATGGGAAACACAAATTGGTTCTCATTTGTCTGCCACCTTGACTTTGCACATCACCCACAGGAAATAACAGACGGACCTTGTTTTGGCTGTGGTAGCCAAAGTAACACCTACAGTGAGTTTCTCATGAGGACCCAGGCTGTCTCCCAAAACGCAAGCTCTGGGCTTAGTTTGATACAAAGAAATCTCTGTGCAAGACCTTTGCCATTCCTGAAAGATACGAACTGGGAAGGAGTCAGTAACTGAGTTTGTTCTGGGGCCTCCAGCTGATGTTTCTTCACTGTTTGATCCAGAAAGGGAGAGTAGGATAAGCAGAAAGGCAGGTTTTCCTGTCAGAAGTGATCAGAGGGGTTTTTTTTGGAGGAACCTGGGGGCTAGCTTCCTTCCCCCACATTTCTGTCCCTGTTGTGGTTTCAGCAGCTCAGACGAATGGTTGGATACACTTGAGTGCACAGCCCTGCAGTGCAAAGGGGATGCTGCCCTCACCGTGACTCTTGTGTTAGGTATTTCCAGGGGGAGGAGGAGGGGGCGAGAGGGAGAAAAGACATAAGAATGTGTGAACTCTTTTTTTCTTTCTTTTTTCCCTTATCGAGTCTTTGTTAGAAAAGCTGTCAGCTGTGTACCATGTTATGCACGGATAGCATGGTCCTACTCCAAACAACAAGAAGATCCAACTGAAACATTAGGATCAGCTTTCCTCAAAAAATTGATCATGATTTGCTCAAAACTGTATTGCAGGCACCATTGCTGCAGCCCAAGTTTTGGCTTTGGTCATACACGTGAAACCTCATTAGGGGCCTATGGCTGTAAATGGAGGCAGGGCTTGGCCAGAAAGGCTATCTGCAAAACCGACCACTGCTAACTTCATGTGACTGACTGGGGTCAGTGCTGGGGTATTGTACCGAGACATTGTAACCCTTACACAACCCCCTGTGTGTCCTCTGAACCCAGAAACAATTTGTAAGGGCTACACTTCTCAAGCCTGTAAAAACACAGACACTGTGCAGTGAAGTTTGAGTATGCCTTTGTGCTCAGCAGTGACTGGAAAAGAGAGGAGATGTGACCCATTCTTCTCAATTTTAGTTTTCTTGGCAAAGTGATATAAAAATCAGATGTCAAATGCAAACAAGGGTTATTTCCTTGTGCTTTTTCCCTTCACAGCTGAGCACTGGGCTGACACTTGAGTGAAAGGACAGGCTCAGTATGCCAGAGAACCAGTTGAAATCTGAAGTTATTCAGTTGAAACAAATAAAGAGACGGGGATCAAAAACTGGCCTTGTGCCTGGCTGTGGAGTCCTTTCTGAGCAGACTAAGGAAAAAATAGCTGTAGATTGCAGACCATGTCTGCAGCAGAAAGTGAAATTTGCCAGTGAAGAAAAGTTCTCATTTACAAAGCTTTCGAGCAATTTGTTCTCAGATATTTGCAGCGCCTTTAAATAAACACCTAAACTGTAATGAGCTTATGTGCTAAATGAACAAGTGTGGAAATTAGGACATGAGATATTTGCATAGCAGCCAGGAGATAATTATTTGTGATAGTCCAAGCTGAAGAATAGTATCTATTGTTTCCAGCAAAACAGTTTTCATAAAACAACATGAACTTCCTGTACTCAAAACACTCACATCAGCAATGACTACAATGATATGTAGCAAAACTATTAATGAATCAAGTACGTGGAGGAAAAAATTCAATCCTAGACAAACTGTAAAGGATTAAACCTAATCTGCAGTATATCTGAATGTTTAAAAGGTCTCTGTACTGTATATCTTTCTATCTAGCATTAAGTAAGTGCAAATATATGCTGGTGAAAGACACTGGATTTTCATTTCAGAATGACTAGATTTTGTGCATATTTATACACATGCAGAAATGTAGACATTAATTAATGACCTCCTTAGGTCAGGAGGCCTGCAATAGCTAGGGACCCCATTAGAGGGCATGACTATGAATAGTTCAAGGTTTAGTCTAACAGGACTAGCTCATAATATGCACTAGGTAATATAATTAGTGACTAGCAGAGGAATTCATCCTTACTCTGGCACCATGTGAGTCAATTTTCTCAATGTGAAACGCAGCCACCCAGATAGAGATCTCTGAGACTGCTTTTTGTTTGGTGAAACAATAATTAAGGCTGCATAAGAAATAAAAGCTAAAAAAGCAGGGATGGCAAAGTGGGGAATACCACAGGGAGTTTTAGGTCAGTAAGCAGGGAGGACAAGGCTGCCAGATCTGCCTCATTTGTAAGCCTAACCTCTTCACTGTCAAAATAGATGCTCTTCATCTGGAAATTTCCTGGGGAGGTAAGCAAATGGAATAATGAAAACCAAATCAGTATTTATACTTTAAGTCACATGAAAGTTGGAAGGGTGTCCTGGGGAAGAAAAAGAAACAACATTATTTGCTTTGTCTTACATTTCTCCCTATGTATCTGCCCTGGGCCACTGCTGGAGACAGAGCATAAGCCGCATGTACCCCGGGCTGATGTGCTCTGCTCGTCCTTATGTTCCTGTGACTCCTGACAAATAACAAGCTGCTGCAAAAATGGTGCTGATCGGTTTCAGAGACAGAGATCCAGAAGGCCAGGTCTCAATTACACCCAGTTATTCTGGACTTTTTATTAAATCAACTTAATCAGAAATCAAGGCTCAGTGTCTTAAACAGGTCTAGGGACACCAGGGACCTCACTCCTCCTGACTTTCCTAAAACTCCTCATGAATTCACCAGGACCTCCGTGCCAGTGAGAGTGGAGAAAGGTGTTGAACGTTTGCCTGAATGCTCTTTTTGTCCTCCCTGTCAGTCTGTGTCACACCAGCAGATGCTGGGAGCAAAAGGCCAGGCCCCATGTGGTCTCAGCTACAGTAGCTCCATGGCAGCGAGCAGAGCAGTGCCAGGCTAAATCACTTCACAGATTGTATCATCAGGACTGGAGAGGATTATTATACGTGCAATTTTTTTAACCTGCTAGCCAGAAAACCTCCCTGATTTTTCTTTGTGTCAGTTTCCTCTTTTGTTTTACTCTTCCAAGGTCATCTATTGGTAGGAAACAAGTGGTCAGATAATGATATGATATGATATGATATGATATGATATGATATGATATGATATGATATGATATGTGTGGCAGAAGAAGGCAAGATCACTGATGCCATAATATGGCCGTACATGGAAGCAGAATTTTCCCTCATTTCCAGGGAAATCAGTGTTTGCTGTTTAACCCTGCTCATCTGCTCCGCTTGCTCCCACCAAACAGAGAGATCCTCTCCTCACAGACTCTTCATGTCTCTCTGTTTTCACTCACTGCCATCTTGCAACAGCTCTGGGGAAAACACTGTTGCTCACTTTTAATCTACCAAGAAGCGGACAGAGGTCCAGAGCCTCAGAGATACACAGGCAACGACCTCTACCTCTGAGGAGCCCTTGAAGAGCTACACCAGACGTCTATACAGAGTAACAAGAAGAGTTTGGGACATCTCTGGGAACTAATCCCAAGTCCTCTAATACTTGAACAAGTCCACAATTCATCCCACTCATCAGCTTCTCATAGCGGTGGCCCCTTGCCTGGGACCACCCAAGGATCAGCCCCTCAGGTCGTAATTGCAGTGGGAAAATAATTCATTAAAGAAGGGATGTTTGGCTCATGTGCAAGGTAGTTGCACAAGCAGGGGAAGGGAGGAGGAAGAAGAGAGGACATTTTCCTCCTTGTTAGTGTTTGCAGGTTAAATCGCTTTAGGTCAGGTTGAACCATTTAGAGCTTAACAGATATTATGACTCTCCTTCTTTTCAGATATGAAGGTAGGAGAGTAAAGCACACATACCCACCCAATGCAAAATTTTGGTGCTCTGAGCAGACAGGTTTCAGTGACTATTATTATGGGAAAGGTGCATGGGTGTGTGTCTCTGTGTGTGAGTGCAAGCAGGAGAGCACAGCACAGGGATATAACACAGAAAACTGAATAAGCGCAGTAAGTCAGCTAGAATAAACAGACTAGGGTGGGAAGAGGGCAGAGAGAGCCCCAGAACACAAGTCCTGGTCTGGGGGCACTAAGCTGGGACTGGGAACAGTCTCTGATTGCTCCCATGCTCAGGGATAACAGGCTTACTCTTGCAAATACAAAGAACTGCCTTCAAGATGTCTAGACTCAGTTTCTCCTCATAATTAAAACTGCCTATGATAGCCCTAACTGTGGCAGTCTATACAGACCAGAATGGATCAGACTACTCCTCACGTTTCTGTTTCAAAGGGAATGTATCTAAACAGGTCACAATTAGTTGGGTTGGTGATTTACCATTTTATCCTCCAAGTTCACATCTAGATGCTAATTTCTGCTCTTCAGTTATTCAGCCCAGAAAGAGCACTGATACGGTTTTCAAAGAGATGGTCTTGGGAGATTCTTTCCCTTAGACCATCAATATCTCATCTTGTGCACCATGCAAGTACTGTACTCAGAAGTAAAGATAGGAAATATAATCTATTCTTCCTCATACCTCTGTGCCATAGGGAATCGAGCAGTGCAAACCCACATGCCAGGCCCTTCCACTGAAAACTGTGTCTGGGAGACTTATCACACTGGGCTACTTTTCCAGAGCCCTGGGCAATTAATGCAACTTCTTTACATTCCTAAGGATCCCCCACAGCAATCCCTGACACAGACATACACAAACACACATATTCAAAGGAGTTTACTCTCCTGTCACTTGATGCATATGAAAAAAGACAAATTGTTAAGAGATCACAGCAATGATCATAGTCATGGATATGCTGATGTCAGGGGATGACACCTGGCACAGATTAATTCAGCTAATATATCCTGCTGTATTGCACTGGAGACATAGTAAAGTACATGAAATAACATCATGCTATACGTAAGGATATTTCATCCCTTTGCGGTGCAGCAAAACCAGTGAACTAGGCAAACCCTCCAACCGGCTTGTAGACAGCTTTGTTGATAAAGAAAATGGAATGGAAGTACCTTGTAAATTATTGATATCACATATTGCATGTGAACTTTTGACATGGACATCTCCCTGCTGTCATTCACTGCATGCTATAATCCCTTCCTTCCTGCCAGATTTCAATCTGTTCCACATAACCCTGGCTATTCCTCCAGCAAAGGAATTCAGCAGCATCATAGATTTTGTACAAGAATTGCATTTTATAAATCATTCCTGCAGTTAGCCTTCTGGCAAGCAATCACTTAACATGTTTTAGCCTCTCACATCGATTCTCAGGAGTCTGCAGACCTAAGCCTCAGTAACAGGATCCCGTCTTTGGATAAAGAACAAGAAGCCACTGAAAAGTGGAGAAGCCAGACCTCCAAGAGTCTTCAGGTGTGAAGGAATTTTTCAGAACATCTCAGCTATCTTTAAGGTTCTGTGCAGAGGTCAGATGTTTAAAAGTGCCCAATGCCTTAATAGCTTCCACCATAATCCTTTTAGGTAGAATTTAAAAGCCCGTGTGTTGATTTATTTGGAGCCTCTGGACTCTGTAGTAAGAGCTGAGCTCCCTGAAAAATTCAGCCGTATTTCATCAACAAAGCCAACTAAAGAATGTTACTGTCTAAAGCTAAAAAGAAAGAAATAAAAAGACCTAACATAGAAACTCCCTTCATTACCTTTTCTGGTTCATTTTGCTGGCAGCTGCACCAAAATGGTACTACTAAGGAAAAACATTGGCCGTAAATTTTCTATCAACATTTGAGTAAGTGAAAAAATAACTTGACAGTTTCCAGCTTAATGTATAGGTAGTTGCATTGACTTCAAAATTTCATCTTAGGCAAAATTCAAGTATTTACTTCATTTGAAGTAGGAACCTTAAAGGCCACCATTGCTTGTTGCAACTAGGATTACCTTGCAGGGCTTATATACTTGCTGTGCTTCCCAAGATGTAATTATGTTGTATCAGCTGGTTTGGCTGCAGGATATTCTAAATCATTTGAAAAATGCTCAAGTGCTACTTATTGTCTTTCATTGTTGTATACAATGCAGCAGACTGACCAAAAGAGAAGCCTGGACTGAAAAAACAAGTCCAAAGAGGACCTAACCATCTGCTATCAGTTTACTAACCAAAAGTTCATATGGCATTAGTTCAATAACCAGGGTTCTTGCTAACCCTCTTGATCCAGGATGCTATGCCCCAAATTTATGACATTTATGAGTGTGAATATAAGATTCTTAGGTTATACTTAGGAAAACATAAATTCATTTGGTACAGAATTTTAATAATTTATATGCACCATTGTTTCACGTCTACACATATTAAAATGAGTAAACGACAATGAAATAGGGTAGAAGAAAACCTACTGTTATATGTGCTCACATCAAGGATAGAAATGACTGAGTAATGCTTTGGACATAGCTGCTGAACATTATCAAGGGCCCTCAGAAAACAAGAAAGTTCTGTAGACACAAAACAAAATGACAACTTGTATCAACACTGCAGAGAAGCTGGAAAGGGATGCAAGTGGAGAATTCCTTCACAATCAAGGGAAAATGGCTGAGACAAGAAAAACTGGGTGCTGTAAATAGCAAAAGTCTGAAACTCATTTTTAAGTATTTTTGTGAGTAACATATCAGAGAAATAAAAGAATAGGTGTTCAGTGGTGCCAGGGTTAGTGAAACCCTTTATGACCTCTGGCTACCATCTAGATGCATAGTCTAAAACAACTTGGGTGACCTGCTCGTACAAGCACATTTTTCTCTTGAGATTTAAGTGGCAAAAGAGACTGTAGTAGATGACTGGTTATATCAGGAGAAATAGTGAAATATTAATGCGAGGGTCTGCTGAAATTTGTGTGAGATGCACTGTGTACCTCTAGCTAACCACATTCAGGAATGCTACAGTCAAACTGGGATGGGCACAGAGAAGGACTCCTAACGTTACCAAGGGAACTTGACTTACTAGAGGAGAAAAAAGTACAGGAGAGATCATCACTATCCCTCCTAAGTCTGCCAGACAGTAAATACCACTGAGGAATAAGAAGTACCTAAGAGACAGTCTAAGGTCTGTGTTAAGGCTGAGCACTGAGGCTGCTTCCAGTCCTTGGCAGCAGCTAAGTGGCATTTGCTCAGGTGCAATCCAGAGGAGGGCAGAGGTCCACAAAAAGCCTCTGAAAGATTAATCTTCTATGAGAGGTCAAATCGCACTCAGTAGGACTGAGAGCACAGGAGGAATGCATCTCCTGCAGTAGGGACTGGGGTCACACAACTGACTGATGGGGTGGAAACACACAAATCCTAGGCCTTTTTTCAGCAAAGATGGTGTAAATGGTGCTTTTATGCCTTCCATGGGTGATGAAATCACCCTGTGATAATTCCATGGGTGGGGAGCATTCCTTGCTGAAAAAGCTGAAGAGCAACGACCTTGCAATCAGCAACGGTGCCTGATTCAGAAACAACACGTGTTTTTCACCCGAAGAAGTCCTTACATGCAATACACATACAAGCACTGGAAATAGGTTCCAGAACCCAGCACTGTTCTCCCAGAGCCCCATTAAATGGGCTTAAGAATCAGGATCCTTCTGACTTCACAGATCATGCATTTGTTTTTTGTACAGCGGCCCATCTTCAGCAGAGAGCAGTATAGTCCTACCAAGTATATAGATCACTGTTGGTGGAAAACCATCCCAAGAAAATAAGAGCTGCAACACCTCTGTCAGGCAGATGAAGGTCTTGGTCCCAGACTTGCTCCCTTCCTACATGGGTTCAAGCTGGCAGACAATAGACAAAATGCAGCTGCAGATGCTTCCTCCTCTTCCTTCTCCATCAGGCATGCTCCCTCAGACAACATGGGGTTCATGGTCCAGTTTTTGGCCTGATACAAATGGAGACAAGTTATTTTGTTCCACTGATCCACAAAGAGCTTGAGTTATGGCTCTTCAGACAGCTTCACTGATCTAAGGTGAACCAGGGTGTGGAGGATCCTGAATAGGCTCACAGTTTAGAGGGAGCTTCAGTCAGTCATGCAAAACACCCACATTGTTTATGGAGGTTCCATGATGTCTCAGCAAGGCAGCTGTAGTGTGTTGCCTGAATAAGTCCAACTCACGACATGAAAACAAATAAATACATACTGGGTGTGAATAAATGTAGCATATAAATAGAGGGAAGTGTGAACATCATCATCAAGGTAGACAAGATTCTAGCATTACATTTCGGAAGTATTAGAGGGACAGAAATGAACATCTGATAACAGGAATATTGGACACACTTTCTCGAGGGGTTCCTTGTTCTTTAATTGTTCTGCTCTTTTTGTGCTTTCCTCTCTATCAATGGGAACTTTTCTCACATCTGCTTGCATCTCCCCTCCCATTCTACCCTGTTCTCTCTAGACGGACAGAGACTGTTGAAAGTGGAAGGCAGATTTTTATGCTAGCCACTTCTTCATTCAAATTACCTTTAAGCTTATTGAAAACTGAGGTCTAAATAAAGGTGGAATACAGCCTGAAGAGCTGTAATAAGAAATGCCTAATGGCTTCTGCAGGATGTCAATTAACCTGGTTCATGAAGGGAAGATGGTTGATAACTCAGTAAATATTCTAACTATTTCAACCCTACAGGAACTTAACTATTTTACATACCTTACCCTGTAGAAAACCCCCGCTGGATTTCACCCTCTAATGTCTATAAAATAAAGGAAATACATATTCTTAGCACATAAGCAATAAATAGGAAATGTTCAAAAAGACCAGATCTTATGGGATACACATTAGTTCCCACGATAAAAGAATACAAATCAAACCCAGGAGCTGAAGAGCAGATGAGTGAATGATTATTCTGAGCCTCTAATGAAATGATATCGTGAAAGGCATTAGACAGATTGATTAGTGCTCAGTTCACTGACAAAACTGCTCACTCTGTCCACCATTATAACAAATTTACCTAGAACTATTTCCTTGTGAGTGTGGGCTGGTGTGTGCATCCATATGCACGTGTGCTTGTGTGGTTTGTTGCAAATTATTCATAGCTGTTTCTTTATAATGAAAAAAACAGTCTAACTTGTAGAGCTTCGTGCTTTAGACTTCACTATGAATACACTTTCAAGGTAGGACTCCTGAAATGACTCATTTTCACTACATCTGACAGTCATTTCAATTAGCACATTTACCAGTGTATTTACAACATGCAGAGGGAAATAAAGATCCTGCTAAAGAATGAAGCAAGATGAATCGAGCCTCTCACTTAGATTAAAAAAGAGGCAAAGCTAAATCATTACCACAAGTTAACACTGAAGCTAAAAGCACAGCAAGAACAGAAATGAAGATTGGATGTTTCTATCGTTAAGGAGGCTACTCAGAAAAAAATAGTGAGAATTAAAAAGAAAGCAAGATCAAGATCTTTCACTACACAAATGTTGTCAGTTCCATTTGCTTCAGCAGAACCATGCAAACAGCCATTAGCGATGGATCTGACCTGCAGTCTCAGAGCCTGCGTATTTCAGATAAACCTTGAAACCAAGGTTTAGAAATTGTTACTGGAAACAAAGGCAAAGTTCTGCATGTGGGTTGGAATAATTTCAGGCAACAGGACATCTGAGGTCTGTCAGACTTGGAATCACACCTGCAGAAAAGCACCTGGGGTGCTGATGGACAAGGAGTTGAACATGAATCTGCAAACCAACCTTACGGTGACAAATGCCAATGACACAACAGGCTCCATTAGCAACAACACAGCTGATGGTTTGAGTGAGCTTCTTTCCCTGTCTATTTTGCACTTGTGAAAAGTACGTCTGGAATATCGTGTTCAGTTTTAGGCTTCCCAGTATAACTTACCAACAAGCTAAAGCAAGTTCATCAAAGATAAACTGATTAGAGACTGAGGCATATGAGTACAAGATAAGGCTCCAAAAGCTGAGATTGTTTAGCTGCAAGAAAAGAAGGCTAAGGGGAATCAAGTTAGTGTTTCCAGCTTCCTAGAGAGAGTTTAAAAGAGAGATGAAGCCAGAGTAAGACCTGACAGACACAAGGTACAGCAAATGGAAATTAGAAATACAAATTAGCTATAAGAGAAATATTCTTCACAGCGAGGGTGGATAAACATTATAACAGAGAACCAGAGAAGCTGTGCAGTCTCCATCCTTGGAGATACTCAAAGCAAGACAACACAAAGACCCCAAGGGATCTAACACTGACGTCACCCTGCTTTGGCCTCTGGAGGTCCCTTTGAATTATATATTTGTATGATTTAAGAAAATAATAGAAATAAGATGCAGGGAGAAAATCAGAAATGTCACGGTATAAAATGAGATTCAAGAATCAAGGAATACATAAGGCAGACAGAAAAGAGGTGCCTAAGTTGAATACTAAGCCAGACCCAAAGAATCATCATGCAGTTAATGAAAACAAACTTCATTTCCCTTTGGAAATCAAAGCCCTGCAGGCTTCTTGTAGTGAGGCAAAGGAAGACAAGAATAACCTTGAGCTCCAGTCACACTGTACTTATTCAGTGCTTATTTAAGACATAGCAACCTATTGTATATTGCTGCAATTTGTATAGCTAATTATATAGAACTACAGTTACACATTGTGGCTAATTGCTGGAATACACATCCTCTGAAGCCGTTAGGAGTGTTACCACTGACTCATTTGAAGAGTCTAATTTAGCCAGCTGAATCATCTGACTCATCTCAGTAGGCTCATGTCAGCAGGCTCTTCTCATGTTGCCCTTTGGAGGAGCTTCTCTTTGTACAGAGAGCCTGGGGACACTAACCTAAGGCAGATGCCAATGTGGTCTGTGGACACTGCCTTTTCCTTCCTCCTTGATAAAGATGGGGATGGCCATAATTGCCTACCTCCACATTTTATATGTGAATCGGTTGATGTAAGAGCAATTTAACAACAGGAATACCAATTTATTTATTCCATTTGCCAGGGTACAAAAACAGCCTTGTTGAAAGATTGGAAGGACTAACTGGAGGAAAAATTGCTGACCATTAAAAAGTCAGCTCTTTAACAATGTCAATTAATATGGGGTTTTTAGAGCTATGTGAATGTCCTAGCAAATAAATTGTATTTAAAGGAGGTCCAGTTAATTAGGGTTTGCAGAAACCCATGTGAGGATAGGAAAATAATCATAATAAATATTGAACAGAAGCAGCTAATCTGTAGTAAGACGGCTTCAATGAATGAAGGAGTGTGCCAAGTTCTTCTGTCTGCAATTTATGGTCACTGAGTGGTTACACAGGTACTGAGGAGGTTTATGAAGCATCAAATATGTTTGAAGAAGAACATAAAATAAAATAAAATAAAAATTCTATAATATATTCAAGGCACAGAAATGTTTGTGAGGTCAAATACAGCCACTACAGCTGAATTATATATTCTATACAATAATATATCCTATGTTCTTACATATATTCTATACGTTTTATTAAAATAGATTTGTTGCTGTACTTTTATGATAAATGACTGGGCAGGAGGACGGACACAAATATTTTGTTTCGGGAATAGAATGACAACTTTGGGGAAAAAGTGAGAAATATGGAGAAGAAAGAGTCACAGATGGGGATAAAAGTATGAGAGAATTGGGTCACAAAAGATGTGGCAAACGGTGTCAAAGACAGCTGAAGGTGGGAAAAGATCATTAGTCACTTTGGTTAAAGCAGTGCCAGAGGAGCTGAAGGAAGGGATTAGGAATCTCCAAAGGTTGACTCTAAGTACTCATTTAACGTGTAGGGCTGAAAGCAAAGTTTTTTGATAAATTAAAACTAAAGCAAGGCTATATTTTACAAAAAAAAAAAAAAAAAAACAAAAAAAAACCAAAAAAAAAAAACAAACCAACAAGTGTCACAGAGAGGAGAAGGAACATGAAGGAGGGAATGAGAATAGGATTAATGAAAAACAGGCAATAGGTTGTGGTGGTGACAGTGAACAAAGCAATAGAGGTTAGATAAAGCAAGTGTTACTGAAGGAAGGAACCGCTGGTAATATTTCATCTGATATGAGATATCTGATATGGAGAGGTATCAGTGAAATCTTGTGTGGAGAGTAAAGTGGAGAAGAGGCCTTAAGAAATGACCCGCCTGCAGGAATGTGTGATATAATTCACATGAATGAACCTCTGTAAGCTTCGCCAGGGAAGTAAAATGAGGATAAGAAAGAGAAGAATTAAATTCAGAGCTGAAGAAGGAAACCGCCGTGGGACCTGATTTAAACCACTGCTGGGACAGCTGTGCTGGAGTCACCTTGCTCTCCAAGACCTCCATGAATGACACTTGTCTGTCCTGTGCTATGGGAAGTGCCAAAGACCAGATCCAGCTCTCACAGCTGGGGCCATTGGGCTGCTCCGCTTCGTCTGAGTGGAAATATTTGTCCATGACGCAGCTATGGGCACTATCATGACTCACTGCAAGCATTTCCTTCAGGCTTTCAAAACACTGGAGTCATATGGACATTTGGCAGAGACAGACTCCATTTTACCTTAAGCCAGGCAAGTTTGGCATGGACAGGCCAGATGGTCAAAATGATAAATATTCTCCATTTGCCATTAACCCTCAAGCTGTGTTGAATTGCTTCTGGTTGTCTGGACAGCCTGCTTTGCTAGGGCATGCTCAAAGACAGCCAAGTCCACTTTCAGATGCAGAAAATAAAAAATACACCTATAACACACAGAAGAAGACTACCGTGACTCAGACTGCAGAAGCCTAAAGGCTGTTTTCTGTCTTCTCCAACTTGTGTGTTGGCTCTGGCAAAATGTATCTCCCATTAACTAACGTTATTACAATCTACTGAGATCCCTGCATTTGCTTAGGATCTCATCATCGTGTTTGCTCAACTTCTGAAAGTGTACCAGGTGTACACATCAGCGTTAATCAAGATAGGACAGCTTTGCAAAGGCAACATTGTACACAGACTTAAATGGGGTGTTATTCATCTCTTTAAATTAGGTTGTCTTTGTTGGCTGTGTTCCCTGTACAGTCGCCGGAGACCTGGTCAATACAGCCATAAGGCATCAGTCAGTTTATTCTAAAGTAGACACCAAATTTAGGTCAGATGAATCACGCCCTAGGTATTATGGATGATATTGACTGATTCTCCACAAACACAGCTGAAACCCAGATATCTGCCTCCCTCAAAGGTAAACAATTATATTTTAGAAATCTCAATTCAAAAAACAGTATCCCACCCTTGGATCCATGTCTTATGCCCCATTATAAGGAAGAGTAAGGTGACACATAGGGATTGGATTGATAACACAGGTCTCCAGAGGTTCACATTAACTTCCTGGAGGAAGGACAAACTCACAGCTGTACAAATGGTCCGAGAGCATCATTCAGTCCCGACTTTACCACAAACTTCATCAGTCACCTCCTCTGTAACCAAGGCACTTTGTCTCTCTACACCTTTGCTTCTCACATGGGTAGAATGACATACCACATCTTGGGCTGTTCACTCACCTACATAGACAGACCTGTCTTACAGGTCTTAGTACATGCAATCTTGCATTTTGTTTCAAACCTCTGGTTGCTACTGTGATATGAGTAAATAATGGAGAAGTCATGGCCGCTAGTCATGAGAGCTTTCAACCCCAAGAATGATTGCCCTTTTAACTAAGAATATTATGTTTTCATATTGGATTTCTTTCTTTTTGTGTGTGTGTGTTGTTGTTGCTACTGAAAAAAAAAAAAAAAAGTGATTTATTTGAACATGTTTTCTCTTGTTCAAAAACCAGAAGCTCAACCCTTGCTCCTTCCAGAGTAAAAGTAACTCCACGGGGTATGGAATAAATATTTAAAATGGACAATTGAAGGAGGAAGGAATAAAATCATGTCACGGAGGGACAGCCAGAATTTTATTTCAGGGTAGTGACAGCTTCCTTTGTCTCTGCCATCACATAACTCTGAACTCAGGAGGGCTGCTGCATGCAAATGAAGTCAAATTAAATATAGGTGTTCACATTGCATGTATCATCTTCATCAGAGTGGCAGATCGGTCTGCTCATCAGAGAGGCCAAGTGGTGGACAATGAGTGATCCCCCCATCGGAGATGGTCCCATGAGGACAAGGTTAAGGCTGGTTAATGGCACAACGCGGGGAGCCTTGCACTGCACCTTCCCTCACTGTCTTAATTTTGGAGTGGATTTCCTCCCTCGGTGCTGTCAGGCCAGTATGCTCCTCCAGTGATGGAATTTATTTTACCCGTGCTTTAAATCACAAGAGAGAGGAATTGTATGCTGATTAGGTGAAGAAGCTGTCACCATTCTACCAGGCAGCTACTCCACACCTGTCTTGAAATCAAACACTGAACCTGAGCACTGGTTGCAGCAGAGAAGTGTGATGCCAGGCAGGCAGGAGAGAGCATCCTTCCAGAGCTGCTGCTTTTCACCTTTGCTTCTCAAGAAAGAGGCAGGAGTTTGGCTGTGCTTTCCCTCTGCGCTCCTGGTTGTGAAGAGAGCTTCTTCAAGTCACTGTCCAGGTACACTTTTTTGGACGGAAACTGAGGCATGAGTAAGCTGAGTATTTTTGCATTTCATTGGGAATTTGACAGAGCAGAGAACTAGTCTTGGCTCTCCAAAGCCTTGCTAGCATTCTGGCCATGGACCACCTTTACTTTTCACAAGGATCCAGTCAGATTACACAGAATCACAGAATGGTTGGGGTTGGAAGAGATCTCTGGAGATCATCTAGTCCAACCCACCTGATAAAGCAGGTTCACCAGAGCAGATCACACAGGAATGTGTCCAAGCAGGTCTTGAATGTCTCCAGAGAAGGAGACTCCACAGCATCTCTGGGCAGCCTGTTCCAGGGCTCTGGCACCTCAAAGTAAAGAAGTTTCTCCTTGTATTCAGAGGGAAGCTCCTTTGTTTCAGTCTGTGCTCATTGTCCCTCATCCTGTCATTGAGCACCACTGAAAACAGTCTGGTCCCATCCTCTTGACACGCACCCTTGAGATATCTGCAAGCATTGACAAGAGCCCTTCTCAGCCTTATCTAGGCTGAACAGACCCAGGTCTCTCAGTCTCTCCTCATAAAAATGATGCTACAAGCCCCTGATCATCTTTGTAGCCTGCCGCTGGACTCCCTCCAGTAATTCCTTGTCCTTCTTAAACTGGGGAGCCCAGAACTAGATGCAGTACTGCAGATGCGGCCTCACCAGGGCACAGTAGAAAGGGAGGAACAACCTCCCTCAACCTGCTGGTCACACTTTTCCTAATACATCCCAGGATACTGTTGGCCTTCTTGGCCACAAGAGCAGATCACTGGCTCATGGTCAACCTGTTGCTGACCAGAACTCCCAAGACCTTTTTTGTAATGCTGCTTTCCAGCAGGTCTGCCCCTACCCTGGACTGGTGCCTGGGGTTATTCCTCCCCAGGTGCAGGACCCTACACTTGCCCTTGTTAAACTTCATCAGATTCTTCTCTGCCCAGCACTCCAGGCTGTCCAGGTGTTGCTGAATGGCAGCACAGCCTCTGGTGTGTCAGCCCTCCTCAGATTCATGGGGATGCGCTTCTCAGAACTACATCGATATATACCCTGCTGCAAAGAGCTTACAGTTTAGAATCCTCAGCTTTTCCACATGTTCTGAAATCCCACTGACTCCCCATCGCAGGCCATGACTTTCCATGTTCCCTAAAGCTCAATGAGACAAGAAATAAAAGAAGTACTTTGAGCAACAAAAAGCCAGTGTAACCTAGATGTGATTCTTCCCAGAGCAGAGTACGAAGTACGGGTTCAAACTACTTTTCTGATCTCATAGGGATGTAAATCACTAGCAAGCTACAAAGTGATGGTGACCATATTTAAAAAAAAACAAAAACAAAAACAAAAAAACCCCACCAACTTAAAAAAATAGAACACAGCCCTGAGGAGGATTTTCTCAAATGTTAGTAATTCAAATGTTTTTTGTCCTCTAAGTGTACTGAAATAAAATCTAAATCTAAAACCATTTTTGATACTTATGAATGGCTGGAATAAAAATTACTTTTACTAACAAGTGATTATGTAATATTAAAATGCCGTTATCCCATTTATCTGTTTACCAGCTGGAGTTCTAATTGAAATGTGTTCAGGACTCGTAATAGCATTAGGTCATGTTATGCTTACAGCATTAAGCAATGATTACATCTGTGGCTTTTGTTTTTAATTAGCTTTTTTTTTCAGTTATCTGGTAGAGATAGAACCTTTCAAGATCGTAATTCACTTTTGATTACAATGGAAAGAGAACAAACTGAGTCATCTTACAGAAAAATATGCGACTGTGTAATTTACATTCCTGACTCTGGGGCTGTTAGATCTGACTGTATTTTGATTTCCTGTCACTCATCAGTTATGTTAATTGGTTTTTGATGGCAACAAGGTGCTGGCGTTTGCACATTGAGGGAACTAGAATGACTTTTTACAAAAAAGAGATGAGTGTGTATTGTGCCTTATTTTTGCAGTGACATGACAGAAACATTGCTTCTAATGCAAACTACCAAAAAATAGACTATATTGGATCAGCCATACAGATGAACATAGCCAGAGGTGAATTTTAAAGATGGTCTCAAAGGTAGCCATAGCTCTGACTCAGAAAAGCATTTGAGCATGTGCCTTCATCATTCATCCCAGCCAGACACACATGATCACTCACCTGCTTTAGGTTAAACATCTTGCTGAGGCTCGTCCTACAGAAAGGACAAGCCATTGCAAGCAGCAAGCCCACAGGGGGTTCTTCATGTGCCCTTATCACCAAGTAACCGACACTGATGGCTCATTAGTAATAAAAGGACTCCGGCAGTTCCCTGGACCAGGAGAAGTGCCCCTGCTGCCCTCTTCCTTCAAACTCTTGCTTAGTTCATTGTAAATACACATGCTTGGGACAATAGATGAGTAACACCATGCGCCAAAACAGGGAATAATCATCCTTCATCCATTGCAACAAGTGACTGATGAGACATGGCGAGTGGCCCTGCTCACCTCTCTGCTGCCACGGGGAGCCTGGAGAACGTCCATGGCCCAGCAAAGCTCCCACCTCCACGTATGGCCACCACTGCACTCCAACAACACACAGGGAGAAAAGATGACCTGACCATAAACAGCCATGGGAATTTGGTGGCATTGTTTTCTGGCCAAGTGCTTGTGAAAGTGAATTAGATAAGGCTGGTAAACAGAGGCTACAGGAAAAGACCAAGGTCATTTATTTCTGACACACCTATGGAAATGTGAGACATGCAGAGTGGCAACAGTAAGAAACCAAGTCTGATGAGCTTACACGATGGTGATTGGTATTCCTGGAGGGGTTAACAGGAGTTGTATGCATTGTCGAAAATAGGCTCAGAAGGAACTTTGAGATGTAAAATAATCCACCCACCCCCCACTGAGATGAATCAAGGTGTGAATTGTCCATAAGACACATTGTCTGTAATTCTCTTGCTCTGCTCACTTGCAGAGGAGTTTAGCAGTTATCCTGTGTCATGTTGGAAAAATAGGTTTCAGGAACTGAAACAAGAGTTGTAGAAAATTCAGGGTGAAGTAACGAGAATGATGTAAGGTCTAAAATACATCTGTAGCATTCTGTCAGTTACTGCAAATGAATATAACCAGCAAATACCACGTACAGGTGAAAATATGTAGGCTGGGGTTCAAAGTACCTGACCTGATCTAATTTCTCACCCTACACACCAGAAAATTATCCTCCCCCTCATTATGTTTCACTGTGCCCAAACAGTTCCCTCTCTGCTGACCTGAGCCACTGTTCCAAGTCATTTCCAATGCTTTTTCCCCATCACTATATGAGCGTGTGGTACTCTCACTGTGGCACAACTACCACAGGCATTTTCAGTGTTCCCTGTGAGCACAGGAACAGAGCCAGCACCTCGCATTGGGGCTGGTTAAATCCATCCATAACTCCTTGGGGTACCTGGTCTGCAGGGGAATGATCCTCAATGGTTATTCTGGACCAAAGGACTGAGAGATTTTGGACAGGCTCTCAGTTTCTGCCAGGATATGTTGCTCAGCCCCACTTGCAAGGGAGGCATGCCAATTCTCCCATGCCAACCTCCTGCTGTGCTCTGCTTTCTGTGACCACTCAGAGCTAATGGACACTGGCTTGAGGGTCCTCCTTGACTTTGACAACAGAGGACTTTGTGTCTCTGCTTATACAAACTGGTAGATCTTAAAAAGCCACATGAGGTCTAGTGCAGGAGGCTAGTAACATTGATTTTTCTTTTTTTTTGAAAAACCAAGCATCAAGTTCTTTGCTTTTTATATCATCTCCCCTGCAGGATCTGTTGTGAGGTCCTGGCAGGCTGCACAGGGCAGACATCTGTGCTGGGGAAGAGCCCAATCTCTTCCTGATGACACCCTGCACTGCCAGGAGGCCATGGGAGGATGCAAATGTGGGCTAAGTCCCATGTTGGACAGGTATCAACTGAGAAGATGCAGACACAACCATAAGCTCAGGAGATTTGAGGTCAGACCTCCCGTGACACCACATAAGTCTGCAGTGGCTGTGCAGGGGAACCTGAGAGCAGAAAGATTAAAAGTGATGCTGAGACGAGATGAGTTTCATTGAGGATGAACATGGCAGCAAGAGAAGGCAGCTCCTGTCACTGCTCACAGCTATAGCAGCCTTCATCAAGGACACAACGGGTAGCAAACAGCAGTCCTGTTCCAGGAAACCTTGATTGCTCTTACTCTGGATTTTGTTCTTGCTCTTAAACACTAAAGATTTCTCTTTTCAGTTAGAAAATAGGGGACAAATAGATTCTACGGTCATTATTTACCAAGCAGTCACCTCACCTAAGGTGCAGGAGTCATTCTGATTTCCAGTCTGGCTTTGGATCAGCTAATTCTCAGACTCAAGACTGCCCTTTCTACAACATAAAGAAGAAACCCAGCTGCCCAAACACTGGCTATGCTGTGGCTGCTTGGGATTTAGCAAAATTCCTCCTGGGACTCGAACAAACTTTCGCAGGCAAAATTTCAGCAAAGTGAGTGCATTGACACAGAAAGTGCTGGCTCATTTCCTAAATTCAGGTTAAAAAAAAATAAATAAATCTAACCCAGTGTAAACATCAATGTAATACCATTAAAGCAATGCAACAAAAATAACTCGGGCTTGAAGACTCAGAGATTTAAGTGAGACTAGAATAGGCCTTTAATTACTTCCATTTTTACTCTTTAGCAGCCTCAACAGGACTAAAATAGTTCCCTCCCTCCTCTTCCCACTGTGTCAGTAGGACAGAGCCATGCATGAGGATTCACACGCTCCCTAATGTTGTGCATCCATAGACACAACAGTACCTCCATTGGCTTTCTGTCCCCTCCCACAGCAGGCATTCAGCGTGGAACAGCCATACCACAGCCAAAACGAGAGGCATGCAGGTGGTTTTCTTTTTTTTTTGTCTCAGCTCTGTCCCCTTTCTCCCTTCCTTTTCTTTCTGAGGAGATGCAGATGGCAGTCACTTCCTTTGCTGTGTGCAAGTGTCTAGACGAAAAAACTCCCCACAGCTTGTGCAATTTTCTGAGCTGCCTTCTGCTCACCTCCACCTCCTCATTTTCCTCTTTATCTGCTTTCCGTATTCTCCATGCTGCTATCAGTCCTGTAGAAATGAACACATCAAAGCCAGAAGTAGTCATTTTTTCCCTGCTCCTGTGTCCTCTCTCCCCCCTCTTTCTTTAACATTAATATTAATAGTTACTGTACCTTTCCTCACTGTTGCTTTCTTCTTGATCCTCAAGGGAGTAAGCCTTTTCTTGGACTTTCTGCTGCAGCGAGCGCTTGTTTGAAGGAATTCTAGGGCATGCTGGGAAGCACAACACTGGTGATGCCTGTGATACAATATTGGGCCAAGCAGCAGGGATATTAAATGCTATTGTACTTATCGAAAGAGTCAAGCATGCTTTTATCCGTGCCATGTATGGCTGCATTTTTTTCCTTGTTGCTTTCCTAGCAAAACCAGCTTTTTAATCAGTTCAGAATCTCCAAGGAGAAGAAAAAAATAAATAACCTCTTTCCCGTGCCTTCCTTGATGCTTTTCCTCAGGGCTGCTGCCTGAGGAGCAAAGAAGCAAGTGCTATTTCACGCCTGTTGTCAAACCACACGCACACACAAATACACACTACAGGGACACACACATCACCAGCATCCCCACCACCGCTATTATTTAATGCCCTGAGTTAACGAGCTTCCCTTCAAGGTTTGTCCGCCTGTTGCTAGTCCCCGGTGCTGAGAGCTGAACTCCTCGCGCCTGCGCCAGCCCGGCTCTCGCATTTGTATTCTGCGACGTGGTTGTGTGTCTGGAGCATCAGGAAGAAATCCCCCAGGTTTGATTTCACTTACACACGTATAATGGAAATATGGCAGCGAGCGGTGAGCATGACGTTTCTGCTCCGTGGGGGCTGCATGCAATCCACGGTGAAGGTTTCTACTTAGGATCGCTGCGGTGCCCAAAAGGCAGAAGGTGAATTTCTTGATGTTGTTGTCACAAGAAATAGGTACCGCGGTAATAATGAAACTCACTGTAAGCCTCAGAGTGAGTTATTCCAAGAATGATTTCTGCCTGCATGGATGTAAAGGTTATTATTTGCTCCTGTCTTGACACTAGGGATTTGGTCCCTTTGAAAACAAGGATTTCTTGAGTGTGCAAAGGTAAACTGTGTGTCTGGGACAGGAGGGATTGGCGCACTCATATGAGACTCCCCTTCTTTTGCGACATATGCTGCAGTTGGACACAGCGACTTGTAATCCCCCTCCCCCCTGTCTCTCACTCCCCCAGACTCACAACCATGTGAAATCTGTTGTTGTTATGGCCAGTGGAGAGACTCTCATGAGCAGTGGTGGGTTTGCATCAGCTGAAGAAAGGACTGAGGGAGGTCAGGAGATGGATTGGCACTGTCTTTCACAATGTGACCTGATCCTATCTTTTCCCTTTCCTCTCCAGCAAAGCCTCATGAAGGTTGATAGCCACAGACTTGCTGCACTTCAGTCTCAAGGTGATCTGGGGAAATCTTCCCTCCTGTAATAAAACATGCTGCAGGACTGAAATGTGCTATACTGGCAACATAGCTCTGACTTGGGGAGAAAACTGGTGGGGGAGGAGAAGAACAATACACTAAGTTATGAATGGGAAAGAAACACCAAGGATTTGTGCAAAAGTCCACTGCAACTAAAGGAGCTGCAGATTGCAGAGACACAGGTCAGGCTCCCATTATAACTTTTTTGGAGACTAGAAAGCCGCACGCAATAGCCTTGTGTCCAGCAATGCCAGTCTCAATCATTTCAGCTTCAACAAGCAGCACCACAATGTTCTAATGGAAGCACAGAGATCGTTTGCCACAAGAGTCAGGAGAGTCATTAGTCCTAACAAACAAAAGGAGATGGGGGAATCTATTTGCTTGTCACAATCACCAGTTCAATGGTTTAAAGTATGTGCAGCAGCTTCAGAATTTGAGATGCATTGTGTTTGCCAACATGAAACCTAAACAAAGTTTCAGGTGGTGATCAGAGGATGCTTTTGAGGTCTCTGCAGGAAACCTAATAGTAAAATTCAAATGAGGTCACATGCTTTGCTGCTTGTCTACAAGATTCTCCCAAAGGTCTCCCTTCTCCCTCAGCTTATGAGCCTAATTAACCCCCTGCACTTTGTTGCCAGGCATGGAATTTTAAGTAATTATGGGGATGTGTGGCTTCCTTACCAGCATGTCAAACTCTTCATGTCACATGCTGAGTGCTGGTATTTGCCTTAAACTTCTTTGTTCAGTGTTGCAGGGGGTGGTCAGCTATCCACACATGCAAATCACAGATCAATTTATAGGCAGTTTTTGGACTAAGGGTTATAATAACTCCCCTAAAGGGTCTTGGGGGTTTCTTCAGCACTCTGGAGAAGGATGCTTCAAGTCTGAGTTGACCTTAGCTGTTTTAAACTACTTCATAGGCATTAACTATGCCCATTTCATACACACAATCCTAACTTAACCAGCTCCCCTGAGCAACACAGATGGTGTGTGAGCTTTTCTGCATATTCAGCTGGCAAGGGACAGCCTAAGGAATCTACACTGCTCCCACAACGCTTTACACATTCCTCATTAGAGAGCCTGGATTGAAAGAATTAAAACAGTACCCAGGAAAAAAATGTAGGAGCAGCAAGCAGAGCTCCAGGAATCGGACAGGAGCTTTGGCACAGGCTGCTGTGGAGGTTGCCCTGTCTGCACTTGTCTTTCCATTGCAGCAATGAATCCTTTGGCTACCCCGTGATTTGGTGATGAAGAAAAGGCACCTCTGCTCACTCCACCATCCTCTTAGTCTCTATCACACCCTGGAATTCAAGGTTTTCATGGAGTGTAGAAGTCACAGAGTCAAACCTCCTCAGGTGGAGAAGAGCTCCAGATCTTTGCATCCCACCTCCTGAGTGAGAGCTCCAACCACTAGGTCAGGAGGCAAAATGGGGGCAGAAGTATTTTAAAAGTCTCCAAATATATGATCTTAACTTAGGAGAGGTTTAAGACTCTGAATTCCAGGGCAGATAAGCCCAGATGACAGTCTCAAACACCCCCTTTCTTGGTTTGCCGCTTAGTTGGCTTAGAGGACCCAGTGCTCAGCACATTAGCTGCTGTAAATCGTATGGGTAAGCATCTACTTTTCCCACCATTCACTATACAGGGAATTGAGGATTTGCTCAGTAATATACTGAATTTACACTAAATTTACGGTACCGAATTTACACTACTGTGAATTCCTAGAGCTGTGAGCCAAATTAGAGGAGCTGCAGTCTCAGCATCATCATACATTGCTAACATGAAGCACTGTCTGTCCAAACTTCACAGAATCACAGAATCACAGAATCGACTGGGTTGGAAAAGACCTCAGAGATCATCGAGTCCAACCCTTGGTCCAACTCTAGTCCGTTTATTAGATCACGGCACTAAGTGCCATGTCCAATCTCAGTTTAAAAACCTCCAGGGACGGCGAGTCCACCACCTCCCTGGGCAGCCATTCCAATGCCTGACCACTCTCTCTGTAAAGAATTTCTTTCTAATATCCAGCCTAAATTTCCCCTGGCAGAGTTTAAGCCCATGCCCCCTTGTCCTATTGCTAACTGCCTGGGAGAAGAGACCAATCCCCACCTGGCTATAACTTCCCTTCAGGTAGTTATAGAGAGTGATGAGGTCACCTCTAAGCCTCCTCTTCTCTAGACTAAACAACACCAGCTCCCTCAGCCTCTCCCCATAGGTCTTATGTTCAAGTCCCTTCACCAGTCGTGTTGCTCTTCTCTGGACTCGCTCCAGCACTTCAATGTCTTTCCTGAACTGAGGGGCCCAGAACTGAACACAATACTCCAGGTGTGGCCTCACCAATGCAGAGTACAGGGGAAGGATCACTGCCCTTGTCCTGCTGACCACGCTATTTTTGATACAGGACAGGATACCATTGGCCTTCTTGGCCACCTGGGCACACTGATGGCTCATGTTGAGCTTCCTGTCAATTAGTACCCCCAGGTCCCTTTCTGTCTGACTGCTCTCCAGCCACTCTGCGCCCAGCCTGGAGCGCTGCAGGGGGTTGTTGTGACCAAAGTGCAGCACCCGGCACTTGGCCTTATTGAACTTCATCCCATTGGAATCAGCCCATTTTTCCAGTCTGTCCAGATCCCTCTGCAGAGCCCTCCTGCCTTCCAGCAGGTCGACACTCCCTCCCAACTTGGTGTCATCAGCAAATTTGCTGATGATGGTCTCAATCCCTTCATCTAAATCGTCAATAAAGATGTTAAATAGGACTGGACCCAACACCGACCCCTGGGGAACACCACTAGTGACTGGCCGCCAGCTAGATGCAGCCCCATTCACCAGCACTCTCTGGGCCCGGCCCTCCAGCCAGTTCTTAACCCAGCGTAGAGTGCACTTGTCCAAGCCATGGGCTACCAGCTTTTGCAGGAGTATATTATGGGAGACAGTGTCAAAGGCCTTGCTGAAGTCCAGATAGACCACATCCACAGCTTTCCCCTCATCCACCAGGTGAGTTACCTGATCATAAAAGGAGATCTTCCACCTTAAGGAGTATTAGGTCTCCCATACATAGCTGGGCATGGTAGAGTTTTTTATTTCAAGAGGAATCCTTATATATTGGAAATCCACCCTGGTTGCTGTCAGAAAAAGGCATGCAAAAATCTTTCACTGAATTGGATGCTGCCTTGTACAATGCAATCATTGCAGTGGCCTTTGTGATACCTATTTTGATTCAACTCCACTTTGAATTTTGTTGTCTCATATGTTGAGGCAGCAGCAGATTTTTCAATGCCCAGTAATGGACTCTTAAAGAAAATAATCAAGTGTACTAGCACAATTTTCAAAATTATCCGGAATAAGGTGAATACAAAGGATATCTTTGAGTTAAAAACTTAACAAATGGCATGTCAGTTTCTTTTTTCAAGACACCACAGCACAAATTCTGATGATACACACACTATGCAGATTCCAAAAGATGAACACTACAGCAATTAGCTATGTGTATATTAAGACAGGCTCTATGAGCAGTTAGTGCGATTAAATGTTGACAACCAATCACAGACACAAGTAGCTATTCTAGATGGTTTTAAACATTTTCCAAGAAGATATCACTGTCCAATTACATTCTGTTTACACCAGTTGATTAACCATGTATTTCAAGTACCTATTAGTCCTTTGAGCTACTGAATTTGGCTTGACTCAGAGTTTGCATCCACAAATCTTACTTAGTGGGTGACTTCCCCTTCTCTGATTCAGTTTCTGCAGATATAAACCAGGGATAACGATAATGACCTCCTTTAGTAATGCCATTAGGGATTTACTAATAAGCTAATTATTATTGGGGAATAAAACTTTATGTGAGAAACCATTTATTAAAGCATCCCCATGGCTTATTCACACTCCATAAGCGATTTATGAATGGAGCCTTAGAGGGAAGGTCGATGAAAAGTGCTCCAGTGCTAAGGCAGCAAAGATCCAAAGCCCATGGCTGCATCTTCAGAGAAAAAGGTGTGTATCAAGGTACAGATATGCACAAATTCTCAGTAGTTCTTCATGTTTATGTCCCTCCTCAGCTTTCCTCACCTGCTGCTTCTGCTAAAGGAGGAGGAAGTGGAGAGTACTTCTTTAGCCTTTTTGGTGCAATAGCATGGGATTCTTGCATGTCCAACTCTGTCACCAAATGAGTGACAAACACTTCCACTGCAGCTGTTTCTGCAGCGTTACACCCACCAGTAATGAGGGAAAGGATGAGGAGGACCTGTGCTTGGAACAAGGATACTGGGTGCAGATGAAGGGAGCTCCCTCATACAGCCTGGAACACCTTTGGGACCATGACAGTGGTGAACAGCATACAAAACTCTCATTTCTTCTTCCACCTTACTGAGCTTCTCCATGGACAATCTGAAATGTTACTAACGTATTTCCTTTCCCTTCTGCCTAGTAACCTCTTTCTCTATAGGTTCTCTTAGTCACACGTTCCTATTTAAGCCTCTGCAGAGCACTTGTCTTGCCCAGCTGCAAAATTTGCTTGGACTGCAAAACTTTGAGATCTGACTGAGTGCCAAATGTGGCTCTTTGGCTCCTACCAGTCACTCAAATGAGGATTTTAGCCTCCATGTTCACTCCTAAAAATAGGAATTAATCACTGGAAATTACAGTAAGGATGTGGGCTGAAAAGCATTTGGAGCTGTTTTCTTCTACAGTTCAGCCTTTTGAACTGCCCAGAAAGGACTCTAAAAGTGTCTAGTCACATGCTGTGATGACCAATGACACATGGATATAGCAAATAAATAAAGAGGGGACAAGTAGAAAGAGAATCATTATGTGCCATGGGTAATGACAACAACCAATCAAATGCTTAGTCCATGGATAGGCAAGATGTCTAGGGGTACTGTAAGCCTATTTTCAACCAAATCTCTTGCTCAACTGCAGTCTACCATTGACTATTCCATACCCTAGGTGACACTACTGAGAGGTTATTACACGTCTGTGCATGGCAGATCTCCTTAGTATCATTCCAGGCACTTTCCAAAATGGTGAGTACAGGCTGGATAAAGACGGGGAGTTAGTGCAAAACAAATCCTGCTGAACTCCTTTTCCTGTGCGTAAATATATATAAAATAATCCTACCTCTTCAAATCCTGGAGGCCCTTTTCTCTTGTATACAGTAATCTGTTCCTGTTCATTTAATGGCAATCATGGTCAAGGGCTCCAGCTGATAAAAAATTACATAGCAGCAGCAATGAACAAAGCAGTGACAACCACTTCAGCATGTAGTCTCAACTCATACAGGCTACAGGTATTTGCTACACAAGGAACAAGCTTCTGTAGTTAGATAACTGATACACAAACGTACAAAGGATCCTAGATCATAGGTTGCACCTATCTCTGTCTTACAGCCAAAGGTCAGGATCAAACTTCAGAACAAGTGGAACAGGAGGTAGAAATCAAATGAAGTCAGCATTCCTATGTAATAAGTACTGAGTCAAGAACAACACTTTCTCAGCTGGAGTAGGATAAAAGCACGTCAAGGGAAGAAGAAATTTGAGCCCAGGGAGGATCAGTCTGTACTTGGGGAGCTAACTCTTCCCACAGTCCTGATCCTGGCCTTTCCCTTCATAGCCAAAAACATTACCACAAATCTGTGCATTGAATCTTCACAAAATGAAATCCATACTTTCAGTCTGCAGGAATGATGCAGGTCTAGCATCAGTGAAAAGTGGCTCAAATGAAACCATGATTCATTTCAAAGTTCATATGTGTTGAATAGAAACCGGCACTCAGCTTCACTGTAAAATATCTGCTTGTCAAAGCTTGGTGGTATGAGAAGTGGCAAAAAGGCTCTGGCTTTTGACAGAGGCCATATGCTTCGATTTGTTCAAAGCCAAGTAGATCGCATAGTGGGAATGGCACTTTGAAAAGGAGGTGGCTGGGCAGTTCAGCCAGATCAGCTTTGCAGCCATGTGCTGCTGGATAACTTTTTTCTCAGACAAGCAAAGAAAGGCTCTGATTCTCCCTCATTCTCCTTTAATTTTCACCAGTGTAAATAATGTGGACTGTGAAAGTCAGTGAAGAGGATCCAGCTTAGATGAGAGAAAGAGCTAGTCCAGAGAGAGAGAAAATTTGTCATCCTGAAACTCTGCTCTGCAGGTGTTTCTGCTGTTACAGATGTCTTGTACAAAGCCCCTAGCGGCATGTAGTTTAAATCCAGTCGGGCCTAAGTAAGGACTGATGTAAGAAACACAACTGCCGTGTTCCTGAGCTCACTGATGTGATGAGCCCTCATTGCATTCTGTCAAGTCCCTGCAGCACTGATGGTAAATGACTGGGGAGGGATACTTCATGCAAACTCACAAGACAAATTATATTAAAAATTAAAAGTGAAAAAGCGAACAGTTCAGCTGGGACTTGAAAGAATAATAGCTGCACTGCATACTTTTCACTCACAGCTTAAGTTCTTATGGCTGAATGGCTTCTGGAAATACTAAGGGTTTGATTTGGCAAATCTCTCGCATGCAGAATCCCTGGGAATTACGATCACTCTGTCCCAAATGTGCTTTTCTCACCTGCTCTGTTCACTGCATTTCTGTCTCCCTTTTACCATTGCAAGACAACAGACATACCAACAGCATATGTGGGCAAGTCCTAGCTGGCATCTTTTCCCCAAGATAAGTGCTTACATGACACAAAAACCTGAAGTACAAATGCCCTAAAGCTGGAAATCTTATTCAGGTTCCCATGCACAGCCCATTTATCTTGAGAGAACTGTTTTTCTGTGCTTTGTAGTCTGGAAGCAGTTGCACAATAGCTTCTGCTTGAAGGTTTCCTATCTTGGGGAAATTACCTTTGCATATCCATGGCCTTAGTCATGCATTTCTTTGGCCATGCGTAGTTTTCTTATGCTGAATTTGCAGTGTGCTAACCACAGTAAAGCTGGGGCCTCTGGTCTCTGCTGCAATACACATCATTAATAAAACTGAACTCTCAAATCAGTTGCTAGGAAGCAAGGGCTTCCACAGCTATGGGTGGTTATATCAGTGAGCCTCCATGAACTGGCACAGGGGCCAGAAAACTCAGGTAACCCCACTGAATACACTGGATCCCAGGCTTCCTAAGCCTGACGTGGGGTGAACACACCCTTTTCCACAGAACCAACCAGGCAATCAAATTTTGAAATACCTTACCACTAGACTTTGAAGAAATACATATCCAAAACTTTTAGCAAAGCCTCCATCCTATCTCATTCCTCCCACTTTATTTGCTGTCCTCCACTGAGATACTCAGCTATGGTGCCCAGGGAGCAGAGCTGAAAACCCACCCAGAGCCCTGTCCTGTGCGGATAGGCAGGGTTGGCAGTGTGCGTGTCCCAGCTCATTCCATACTGACCTACCACTGTGATGAAAACTTGCATCTCTGGCTGTTTTGGGCTTTGTCACTGAAGTGCCTAATTTCACTGGAGGTGTTGGTGGGGGGATGATGTGGTACTAACAAAAGTTCTAGATAACTATTCTGTAGGCTCTTTCAACCTGAATGGAGCTATGTGTAGCTTTCTGGAAAATAGGCCCATATTCTTGCCAGTGATGGTTATCTTCATTCCTCAACACTTTTTTCTGGTATGTGGGGAGAGGCAGAATATTTCAGTCCCCCAGTCTCCCTTACTGCGTCCAGATCCACCCTTCAGGATCCAGTCTGCATGTGCTTGCACTCAGCTCAGTGTCAGAATTGCCACCACCACTAGCAAACTGCACCAGATGGACACTGAGGCCTTCCCCACTCATTTTTGTGTGCTTACAAAATACCTCCCTGCACTTAAAGCTAGATTACCCTAGCACTTCTTTTATTTAAAGACCAGATCCCAAGACTTCTATCTGTGGTGACAACATATCCTGTGCTAGTTTCAGAAGCACAGAATCTGTGCTGGTTTCAGGGGGACTCCTCTGTGCTAATGAATGTATCAGTGTCTAGCGAAAGGTTTTTAGTCTTCAGCAATTGCCTGCAGCAAGGTCCCCATGCTCTGTCCTTCCCATGTTCCCCCTCTCTCTGAAGGAGAGAAGTTGTCCTCTACCCATGGGATCTTGCTGCAACTCCTCCAGTCAAGAACACTTCTGCAAGAGAAGCTCTTAGGGAAAGTCACCTTGTACACGCTCTTTGTCACTTGCCATCATGTACCTGAGAGTTCTGTCTTGTACGAAATCCAAGGTAACTTTAGGTTAAAGCCATAAAAAGGCTTTTTTAAACTGGTGACTAAGCATTCATCAGAAAATGAAATGATGTTGGGAAAAAGCGAGTGTAAGATCTACCCTTATTTTAAAAATCAATTAGCAGCACAACCATGATGAACAGCCCTGTGGTTATGTAGATTTAGTAAAGTCATTAAGATCTCAGATTACATGTGGTGCTATTTCCCCTTACTCTCCCTTTTGCTGCCCCCAGCAATCCTGCCTGTTTTCAGCCTATCACAATACAAAGGGAAACAAATCACCAGGGGTTAAACACCCTAAATTGGATTACAGTCAAACTGTTCAGAAAATAGAGTATTACTGGTAATTGCATTGCATTGAATAAATATCTTTACATTAGTTTACATCACATTAGTATTCTGACAATGATTATTCTCATTGTAATTTTCTTGTCCAAGAATAAGTGTAACACAGAGCTCAGAATCCAAACAATTGATGTGTTCTGAGTGCTGGTATTTGTTTTAAAGATCAAACAGTATCCTAGTTGGACATTAATAAAATCTTAGATCAAAAAAATTCCAGATCCCTCTTCTTTCAGTCTTACTGGAAAATTATAAGCCAAACAACTCTGCTGAAGCCAGTAGGAGTTCTGCTAATCTCTCTTGATTCAGGACCCTCAAAATTTCTTTTATTTATATCACAGTAGTCTCTTAAATGTGCCGGTTCCAAAATATTTATGGATAGTCTGTGATGCCTGGTTTGGTATCAAAGAATTCCAGTCTAAAATGGGGCTGGCACAGTTAGGAGTAAATTTTACCCTTGATCACTTCTCATTTATTTTATTCCAGAGTCTAGGTAACAGTTTGTCTCAGAAGTCTCCATACCTCCCTCCCCACCAGCTTTACTGTGACCACTGACTGCAGTCTCAAAGCAGTTCACTGAGATGATCACCAACCACTTCGATTTTGTTCGGTACCTGCTTTCCTTCACTTTCTCAGGGGAAGAGACAATGCCCTGACGGGCAGATAAAAAAGGATATAAGATAATAAAGGTAAAGAGTTATTTATCCAGGCACTTCTCTAAGCTTCATGGGGTCATGGGAGACACATCTCAAGTTTCTCAGTTCCTTTGTTCCCCCATCTGACTTTGTCTCTGAGATCTCTGATGTTGCCCAGGAGAGTTTAGAGACCTCCAGCTCAGCAGGCCAGCTGTCTAGCAACCAAAAGCATTGCCAGTGTTCCCGGGCCAGCAAGCTCTGGCGTGGAGCTAAGAAGATAAGAGAAGGTGGGGGGAAATACAGGCAGGTAGACAGGAATAGCACTTCATTCCTAGCTGTCAGGTTCAAGAACAGCCACACTACCCCACTGAGCACATTTCTTAATGCAGTACATAGTCCTCCCTTGAAAGAAACACCCAATGGCTGGCTATCTTACACTGGGCATTTGTAGTAATTATTCCTTTTTTTTTGCCATAGGTCCAGAAATTAAAAATTGCCCATGAGAACTACACCATCCTTTTGTCTCAGCCACTGAGCAGCGGCATAAGTTATAAAAGATGTGGGGATTCAGTAGTCCTGGGCAACTTTCCCAAGTGCCTGTATATCTCATCAGTCATGTCAGAATGTTCTGGACATTGACATTTCCATGTTTCCAGGAGAACATCTTAGTGATGATGACTTCTTATGGCAATGCTTTGAATGGAAAAAGTTTTTGGGAAGAGATGTTACCTTTCTTGCATAAAGTAAAAGAAACAAAGACTGTGAGGGCAAAGAAAAATAGGACTGGCATGAAAGAACAGAGATATGATGGTCAAGACTTGAATTAGCTGCACCTGTATAAGGATAAAGTTGAGAAACTGGCCATTGTTTACAGACTGAATACAATATTTGAATAAGGCTATCAATAATGGACAGCCGCTGGGAGGCAAAACCTACCATGACTGGCATTTTCCAAAGAATTATGGGACCTTAGAGTCCAATTTTCACAGGCCACTAGCCTGTAATCTTCTTGATAAATCACTTCCATATGTAGGACTTGATGCTAAACACTGAGAACAACCCACATTTTACTGCCAGCACCAAGTGCATAAAAGAGGAACAAAACATGCTGTAAACTGTTATGAAACTGGAAACTGGGAACAGTACAGGGCTGCATGAAAACAAAATACAGCAAGGAGCCCAGCATTTCAGGTCTTTTCCTGGCAGCTGACACCATAGACAGAAAGTGACTGTAGGCATTGGTGGCTGTCTGAAGAATAGACAGGGGACAGGGTGCCACACAGCTGCCCTCAGCAATATCTTATTCTGGCGTTGCTGGTGGAAAAACCTTGCAAAAATATTGCGATTTGTTGGCATCTTGCGTGATCTGAGATAGTCAGAGAGGAGAGGGACAGAGAGAGGCCACCACAGTAGGCTCTATCCAGGCAGAGGCAACACAGAGCCCCTTTGCACTATAGAAGCAGCAGATCGTGGTGTTTGGAATCCAGTAGGCACAGGGAACACTGGCCTAGAGGACTAAGGCTGGTACGCTGATGGCAGTGCTGCCTGAGGCACTAGCACCACACCCTTGAACTTTTCAGAACATGAATATCTATTATTTATTGCATATTGTTTGTAAATACATCTGGAGCTCAAGCCATGGACTGGCTGGGGGAAATGAGGATGGACCTGTTCCCCACAGTCACAGTTCTACCTTCTGCCAGGTTTCAAAAGAGATAAAGCAATCCCACAACCTCTGTGAACACCAGCAGAAGACTCCTCTCTTTATTTAAACAATAGGCTGGATACCCCCTACCGAAGTAATTCCACCAATCTCCTTCTGCTAAAACCTAGCACAAGTCAGCTCAGTGATGAAGATAAAAGCTGAGGCCATGCTTCCCAGAATGGGGGATAATGCAGCACTAATTCATCCTGGTTTTTAAAGGGGAGAGCTAATAAGCTTGGTCAGGAATTCACGAAAAATGAACTTAGGGCACTGACCCAAGACACAGCAATTTGGAAGCTGGAGGAGAGATAAACAGAACCTATTACATGGCAGCAGCATTTAACTATAGTGAGAATGCTGATATCTGACATCTGAGTCTTGGCTCAGTAGCTACAGATATCATAAAACCACCATGTGCAATTAGACACAATCTGTGATGTGTATTTCATTATAAGGCCAGAAGTACCACAGCATGCTTACTGACTTCATTCACAAACTACAAGCACGATCTTTCCAGGTCACAGTTAAGGTCATTGTCTAGCAACAGCAAAAAATCTTCTGTTTCCTGACAGGTATTTACAATCCTCTCAAGGCTGAGTTAATTAGTCAGATTTTATTTTGCTAATGACATTGACCTTGGGGGGAAAACCAACACAGAAACAAAGTGGGGAAAAAAATTCCTGTTCCAGAAAAGCAAAAACCATAAATCTGATCATGGTGCATTTTTTATTAGTATGCAAGAATAAATCACATTCTAAATGTCTGCTGAAACATGGTGGTTATTTCTTCCTGCATGCATTTAAAACATCCTAAAAACCATGATATGTTACTGGTAAGTACTGCTTTTCTTTTTGTTTTTCCATATGAGTTACAAGTATAAAAATTCAGATCTGGCCCTTCCTTCCCCAAAGCTATTATTAAAATCACATGCAAAACTGACCCTACTGGAAGTACAATTTACTTGAAGCACCTTCGCTCCACTTGGCTAACGAATGAACAATAATCCACATGCTGGTCCCTGCTTATAAGCCATTTCTAAGAAACAAATACCTCAATCTTAGCAACAACAGGGTTTGGTATTTCCAACCAGAAGCTTTTAACAGAGAAACCTTTTTGGAAAAGTTAAAACCTAAGCAATCGACTTTTCAAAGCCTCTTTTGTGGAATGAACAAGGTTAGCTTCAAGAATGTTAAAGGATCCCAGGCGTGCGTGGCACCCAGAGATTTCATTCCAGCATGGAAGATGCCACCTGGTTGCCCTTCCTCACAAGCACTGAACACAGCAGGACCAAAGAGACCCTATTTCTTGAGAGCTAAGCTCTCACAGCCTTGATTACAAGCAGAGCACCTTCTCCTTGTCCTGTTTAGAGCAGTTAAGAACGGAGGCAACCTCTGGCCTTAAGGTATGCATTTATTTGGGATTTCTAACGCACATCTTTCATAAGACCCGATGCTGCAGTCATTTTAGTACTGTGTTGAGCTTGGGTTTTGGACTTCAGTCCACCAGTACTAATATGTCAGAACTTTTAATAGGGAAGAGAATTCATGAAATCCTTGACTGCAAGAAGAGCATTACTGCTCAAGCCTGTCAGTTCCATCACGGGGCAGTGAAAAGGTCCACTGGGTACCACTAGTAACTAAGGAACTAAATGGGTGTTATTCATTGTGGATAGAATTCACACATAGTCTTATGAAGTACATACTGACGGAGGAGAATCAGAGAAGCAGTTTTGTTATTTATCATCTATTCAGATTACCCAGTATATCTGCAAGGATAAGAAAAGTTATTTTCTCAGGCATTCATAGACAGAAACATTTCCAGGCAGAAAAGTGTTTCAGCCTTTGAAGTCCAGGGAAATCAGAACATAAGTATTTAGGCAAGGAGAGCCTCGAGGGGTTTCTCCCCTTTCTTAGAGTTTCAGATCGAGCAGTAGATTTTACGTAGTTCTTACTGAATCAGACTCCAGGATGGAGTTGAAAGAAGCTGTAAACTGTACTCAGTGGATTTAGAAGGCATTATCAATAAGCAGACCTACTGTGTCCTGTGAGAATTATAGAATCATAATTTGGGCTGAAAGATGTATCCAGTCGAGTCTTTAGCACCACCAAAGGTGGAGATTCCAGTGCACCTCTGGGCAACTCATTCCAGTATTTGATCATCTTCTTATTAAAAACAAGAATTTTCCAGATTCTAACTTGTGTCTGTTGGCTTTGTCACTGTACTTCTCATACTGGGGAGTCAAAAAAACTGAAGCAGCACTCCAGATGCAATCTCACAAGAGCTGAACAGAGGGGAAAGATCACTTCACTGGACCTGCTAGCTACACTCTTATTAATACAGGCCAGGATGCAGCTGGCCTCGCAAGGACATGCTTGAAATGTGGCTATTATATGGCTTTAATTAGTCTGAAATAGAAACCCAAAGCTGGCAATGTTTCCCTTCTATGGTTATAAAAGAAGGTGCAACCAAGGCTCTAAAAGGCCACGAATTGTTCAGAGTTCCTCATGGATTAAAAGTGAAATGAAAAAAAAAAAAAGGAATGACATTTTGCTGAGTTTCATTAATACAAAAAAGTGTTCCGTGTGACACAGTCCTAGAGACACTTCTTTAGAGGATCTAAAATCAGATAGATTAATTTCTCATTTTTCCTGTTGTAACCAAGCTACAGTCCATGACATCTTATCCTGAAGACATTACTTTCACCCAGGTTTTATTGTTAGACCTTCAAACAAAGAAATGGCCCAGACTGTAGGAATTGTTTTACCTGATCTTCTACTCTATACCAGCAAAATAACACTGTTCTGGTTCTGATTAGATACTCTTAGGATCAGTAGACTGTAAATGCTAAAACTGGAGAATACACAGAAGAATTAGACTGTTGAATCAGTGCACACCTGAAAAAGCATGATGTACACAACTTCTTTCATCTCCCTTTACAGTCAGTTGGAGTCTTGCCCTCAACTTAACTATGAGTTGGATTTAGTTTATAACATTAAATGGAGGACATTTCAGGTGAAAAATGGGAATCTGCATCTTCCTTAGAGAAGTGTCTTTATATTGCTCATTCTAATACAAAAGCTGCACTGCAAAATGATTTTTCATTGAAATCACTTTGAATTTGATGCAGTGGAGATTTAAGCTGATTGCTGCAGACACTTACTACAGTAAGTGTTTTGGTCCCTTGGCATGGTGGGCTTGCTGCTTTCCAAAACATAGAGTGCTCATATTTTCCCCTGCAGATGATTTATCTTTACCCACAGCTTTGCTCATGCTGTTATCTCCTTCATGTGGAACCATAAAACACTTAAATCAGAATAAGAGAACACCACACAGCACACAAAAGAGCAAGGAAAAGGGATTTAGTGTGAAGCCAACAACTTTAACATATACAGGGACTGTCTGAAATTAAGCGCTGCCTGTAAGCATGAGCGTCAAGCCCAGCCTGCAGCTGGTATCACATGTGAGGATGGAAAGCATCGTCAAACTGCTCGGAGTGCTGCTGAGCTGAGGCGAGTTCAGAGCCCTGCCCTGAGCCTCCCGCGGTGCTCTGACAGCGTATAGAGGTGGAGGAGCTGGAATGGTCAAGGGGCCTCCCTGCAGCAGCTGATGCGATTGTGGCAGAGTCCGACCCAGCAGACAGCCCAGGGAGGGAAGGAAAAAGAACAAGGGGAATGAAATAGCACTGAACAGCACATTGCTCACGCTGTCCTCTTTCCCCAACTGGAATCAATCCACATAACCAGGCAGGAGAACATGTTTTCTCCAGAAAGTCAAACGCATACAGCTGTCAGTTTTAACAGGTATTAAAGTCATTATTATGAGCACACACATTACTATCCAGACAGCACTTTATAAATCCAACCCAGCAGTGCCATCCAGCAGGCCAGAAGCTTTCTTGACAGTAGATTCTACTAGGAATAAGATTTTCATCTACCTAGTCCACAGGACTGAAGGAAAAACCATCTGCTCTGTGCTCTCCTCCCACAGGCAGTAACAGAAAAGGCTTAATGGAAGACGAGGATAATACCAATGCTTTTGTAAACAAGAAGCACAGTGGCATTTCCTCATTCGCATGTGCCTTCTGCAAAGGGGCAGCAATTTTTTAACACAGCAGCCACCATACCTGCTATTTGTCTACAAAGCTGGGCAGGTTGTCTGAAGGCATGTGTTTAACCAAGGTAGAAAATGGTTCTTGGTTGCAGGCAGTAATGAACCAATCCATGGGAGTGACTTCAGCCTGCCAAGGCTCAACTGGTACCCCGAAGCCTCCAAGGTCTCAGAAGCATCATTAGTGAGTTATGGGAGAGGGATGCTTGCAGCCAACTGAAAATCACCTCTGTGGAAGGTGATTGGTGTGCGTGCTGCAGGTAGTTTGCTGCATCTGGGGTTGGACTAGATGACCTTTGAAGGTCCCTTCCAAGCTAAACTACTCTATGATTCTATTTTGTTTCCAGAGACAGGCCTGGGTACGAAGTCAAGGACCTCCCTGAGCACTGTGGACATCAGCAGGCTGATTCAAATTTGGACACTCCTACTGCCTGGAAGAACATAGCACCTACCAATTTATCTCTTTGTCTCCATGGGCCTTGTTAGCGGGCACTCTGAGTACCTCAGAACCTTAATGGGTTTATTTATCTTCGCAGCACTTCGGTGCAACATGTAGGAGTAGCTTCTGTTCACAAACGGAGACCAGAGGCCTGAAAGCATAGATCCTCCCATTTCATTTATTTAGAAGACTGAATTCATTGCTGAAGCACCTTTGCTGCTCTCAAGGGTATCATACTGCTCTCACCCAGCTTTGCTGCTGCCTCAGTCTGCTGGGGTCTCTGTGCAAAGCTGCCTCAGATTGATGCAACCTCCAGCCCACAAGCTTCACTGAGCCAACACTAACACCCCAGAGCAGATCCTTCAGCTGCCTATTCCCTCCTTGTCTTGCTCAGCAAATCCCCATCCCACAGGTGTGCTCATAACACACCTGGGGCAGATGTAGGTTCACTCTGCGTACCCATCTGTGGTGAGGGTGATAAGAAACGTGACACGAGGATCGTGAGAGCCCCATGCGGAGGACCAGCTGTGCACCATTCCCTTTCCACCCTCCACCCACACATCAGGAACCAGGTTAGCCCAGGGCCTTCCCTTGGTGCAGATGGCCATGTACAAACCCCACAGCTGCTCCCCTTGTAGCACTGCAACCTCAGCAATTGAGACCAGCGAGGAGATGAGCCCTGCTCTGCTGGATTTGGAACAGGTCCAGTGAAAAGCCCTAAACATCACCTTCACAGGTGGTTTGAGGCTTTATATCTCTGTTGCTTTCCACTGGCTGAGGAAGAAAAATATTAGCCTGTTTCCCAGTCTAATGGGTGAATGACAAGGTGGATTACCTGCCCAACTCCTGCTCCTCTACCCTGCCACGGACCTGCAGAGATGGTTGTGCGGAGCAGCTATGGCCAGTACTTCTGGGTCAAATTAGCAAGCGTCCAAAGACGGGGTAAAGACAGCAGACCCCACAGATCCTTTGTGAACAGCCACATGTTCTGACATGATCAGCCTTGTATTCTGGCAGAGATACCACTGGCATCACAGAAGAAGCCACTTTGCTGGATGGATCCTCTTCCTACTAATTTAAAATGGAGGCATGAGCACATAGTCATAGAATCATAGAATCACAGAACCATAGAATCTTAGAATGTTTTGCGTTGGAAGGGACTTTAAAAATCACCTAGTTCCAACCACTCTGCCATGGGCAGGAACACCTTCAATGAGACCAGGTTGCTCAAAGCCCCATCCAACCTGGCCTTGAACACTTCCATGGATGGGGCACCTACAGCTTCCCTGGGTAACCTGTAGTCACATCACAGATTTGCTGGAAACAGTGATGTGTTTACCATACATTACTTTTAATACTTAAATGTTTTATTAGCAACATGGCAATGGCCAAAGAAATGACTCCTCCTGTTTACTAATGGCTTCTGCTTAGGTGTTGCACACCAGGAATAGTCATCATAAGTTTCTCCATCGAATGCAGAAGTGCCACCCTTTCCTCGCTGCATATGAGAGGACATGCTGTCCAGTGATGTGCTAAAGAAACATTAAGGGAAAAGCTTCTGGAGAGAAGCTCAGCACCAAAGAGACATGAGAGATGAAATGGGCTAGTAGTTCCCATGCTGGAAAGAGGCATGTGCTTTACCTCCTTCCTTGTTAAGATACATTTGAAATAGAGTTGCTATTTTCTAGGAAAAAAACAAACCAAAACAAAACAAAATCAAAACTAAAAAGCAGACTGCATTTCAATTAAGCTTTGCCTGCTGCTTAAGTCAGTTTTATAGCAACTCCTGTGAATCCAGGCCTCTACTGACATATGAATTACTTCATTTTCATTTGCTGGAATGCACCAATTAAAATCTCACGGTGGAAGAAGAGCTTCTTCTGAGGCACAGCTTGGATGCTTCAGTCAAAAACTCTGTGGCTTTGGCAATCTCAGTAATTTATTTTGCCATGGATCACATTTAGTCAAAAATTACAATGTTGAAAGTAGTTAACAGAGTCATAAGTTTCCAGCGAGAGTTTTAGAAAAAACAGAGTTTGCTGATGTGATAAACATGCACTTAGAATTTGTGCTTTCTGTTCTCAAAATGTGGGTCCCTCTCTGATGTGCAGTTTGCCTTGCTTTCAGGTCTTGAATATGCGGTGGGCCATGCTACACTATATGGAATACCAAAGGTCATATGTTTAGAAGCACGTAGATGTCAATCTCTTGTTGGTGTCATCAAAGGTTTATAGACTAAATGCACATAAAACCTTCCTGACACCAAGAGGATCATTATATCTCTCATGTTATGTCAAAAATCATGAATCTCAACTTTGAGAAATACCAAGCTTCTCATCATATTTGTCAGCATTTTGAGGGACATAAATTTTCTGGTTATCTGAATTCCCAGTTTTCCTCCTGGAAACACAAGCAGAGCCAGCGAGTAGTGACAGCTCCATGCTTATTTCAGACATAAGCCCAAACACAAGTTACAAACTAGTTGTGCCCCTGCCTAGGTCACATCGTGAGGACTGGTCCAACAGAAGTATCAGTATGGCTCTGACACAAGAGAAACCAAGAGGAGCTGATATCCAACAGCATCTGGGTCACACCAGTCATGCAGGATATGTGAGACCCAGCTCAATCTCTTCCTGAGAAGACATGAACAAAACTCTTCCATGAGCATGTCCTAAAAGCAAAACTTTCAGCTCTTTCTGGTGGGTCTGCCTGAATGGCTCCTGATGAAGATACTGCATGATCATGATATATCTGAATATTCATTAGAGAGGACCTCAAAGCACTCTCATTCTCTTCCTGCACCTGATCTAAGAGCTGTTGTCTTTCTTTTCTCTCTCCCCCCACCCCCCCGCCCCCGACTGACTGACTGAGTATTTAATGAGCCAATACAAAACTGAACAGCTTCAGCAGGACAGAGAGAGCACAACTCCCTCAAAAATTGCCTGCAGTCTGGTGGTTTTCAGTACTCTCCTGGGAGATATTGGTTCAAGTTCCTTCAGTGAGATGAGAGACTGACTTCAACCTTGGTTTTTCATACCTCAAGGAAGCAATCTGAAATATTAATGCTTTTTATTAACTGACGTGGCACCATTTCCACTTGTGTGTGAGAAACAGCCAACCTCATTAAAGCACTTAACCTTGGGAGAGTATTAGGCTGTGTAACATGAGTGAAAGGAAGCACCATCCTCCAACAGCTGTCGGGATGCTAATTCTACGTCCTATTCCCCACCAGCTACCTCAGGCATGCCAGATTTGAAGAATCTAATTTCAGGTGGCATTCCTGGCTTTACAAGAACTTGGTGCCTGGCACAGGAATGCACTCTCCTCCTGGCACTGGAGGAGAAAGAGTCAAAAAACTGAAATGTTACAATTCTGAATCCAAATTTCCTTGGTGGACTTAGCTATGGCTGTCATGGAAGGACACCATCCATCAAGGAGCTCTCAGGTCACACATTTCCCTCAATTAAGGGCATGATTGATTTCTACAGAACGCTGTGGAAGAACTTCCATGGACTTCTCTAGGAAGTGGTTTATTCCTCCGGTGCCTGTAATTCCATCATGGTGTTTAAGCGCTCTACTTTGCTAGGTCTATGATGCAGGAGAGTTCTAACATGCCAAATGGAGCATAGTTTATCTCAGCTCTCATAAAACTCTGCTGAAAAAAAGAAACAGAAGCTATTAAATAATTCAAGGGTGTCATAGCTATCAGCTGGCTGAGTACCTGTGAAACACAACATGCCCACAGAACATGACACTAAACCTTGTCTTACTCACAAGAACTTCTCTCTAAGAAGAAAAATAAACATATAACAAGATTACGCATTTCTTCTCATACTGGTTATCTTCTGAAAACAATAATAATGGAAACACAGCACTTCTCATCCAAGTAAGGATGAACAGTGATTTCAAATCAATGTCACTTTTTAAATCTCTGGATATAAGATGTGTGTAAGTTTAAAGATAAGATAGCACTGGAGCAACAAGACACAGCATTGGGGCAACAAAATAACTTTGACATCTAATTCTCAAAAGTAGAGAGCTCAAGTTTAAAGCAACCAGAGCTGGCACTACAAAGGTGGCTGGATCATATCAGCTACATCATCAGAGACTAATAAATGTACCTGCTTCATAGATGGTCCACAGTCTCTAAGCCAAGAGGTACAGTCCCCTCTGTGTTCTGGGTACATGAATGGACTACACATCCATGCTGCTTTGGGTTACTAAAGAGCTCTGCATCATGGCATGTTTTTTGGCCTTAAAAGGGAAATTACTATTTAGAGCATGTGTTATGGACAATCAAAGCCACAAGCACCTCAAATATCCTAAGAGCCATGTTGCAGCCCACTAGAATGGTATTTTTTTACTTGAAATTGTAGATACGTGCTGCTGCACTCAACAATAGATTGAGAGCATACAGATGTGCAAACTCAGCTGGGAAAGTGTTGGAGGGCTGTGAAACGCAGAGGGAACCAGACCCCATGGAGATTCGCCCCTGCTTCCTTGGGGTCTTTGCAGTGGTGGAGTTAGATGGTGGAGTTGTCTGGAGTGAACCAGCCCCACAACTACAACTGGGGTGGAGTTTTCACTCCAAAAGGGAATCTGCAATGAACAAATAATTATGCGATCTGGGTGAGCAAGTGACTGGGACCTGGGAGTGACCCCAGCGAGGTACCATATTTAACAGTGTGGGCATCCCTTTTGACTTTTGCAAGTGATCAAGCACAGCTGTAACTGTGGTATCCATAGCATTCCCTCTGTGACATTTTCACAGGAGACGAATTTGGACCACAAATGCCAGCACAGTGAGCAAGGAGTCATCTAACTGAGGAGCCCCCAATAGCAAGGCAAGAGGTGTGTCTTCAGCTCTGCTCTCCTGCAGTTTGGGCTCCAGCTCAGCAATTGCACAACTGTTCTTCCCTCCACTCCATAGCCAGAGACTGGATTATCTCTAGCAGATAAGCACCAAAGTCCTTTTTTTTTCAAAAGCCATGCAAGAGGTCAATGCTCTCTTTATACGCATGGTCACCGAGATAGCATGTCACCGCCACCAGCCCCCATCCCTTGTACCTGTGGAGTTTAGCTCTGAGGCTTAGAGGTTAAGCACACAGAAGTTTTAAGCATCAAATTTTAGGGACTAGCTCAAGTGATAGATAGGCACTGTAAGTCTTCCATGGCTTTTCCACTCATTGCCATATCTGTAGGTGCAGTATGTCATTATGTATGTGTTTTAGGACACAAAAATACTAGCCCATGGTTTCTGATCCTAGAAAGCAGCAGATTGATCAGAGAATGTGGATTCTGAGGAGCAGTCATTGAAAGAAAACTCAAAGAGATCAAAGAGATCAAAGCAGCTGACAAGGTGCAGAAAATTAAGCACTGGGGTGAGTTGAAGCAGACAGGAAAAAAATGAGAGAACAAGATAGAGAGCTGCAAATATGTGTGGATGTGCACGCACACAGGAGTGATTCCCCTGGGCAATACGGCGTTTTTGTGCCTGCACAGACACAACGTTCCACTCATTGCAGTAGATTTGACGGGAAACTTGGCCTTCAACATAGGGCTGCCAAAACATTTTAGGCAAGAAATAAAACTGCTCCAAAGATAGTAAGGTACGGCACTGAGACACATCTCCCAGTGTAAATGGGAGAACACAAAAAAGTCACTTCTATGCTCAGTCTAGCTCCTGCTTTTAGGATACTCTCACCTTGACACATGCCCATCCTTAATTACTGACGCAATTTTGGAAAGCTCTGACTATGAAGTAGGGCTTTTTGTTCAACAGCAGCTGTGGAGGAGAGGCACCGTAATGTGAAACAGGCAGTGCTGAAAAATGACATTTTGGAGGTTTATTCAACTAGCGTTGGTCCAATCCTGTGGCTGGAGTGCATCTAGTCTGCTTGAATGTTAAAGGAACGTGTGTACGTTGTTTGAAACCACAACGGGATGTAAACTGAAGTGTGTGTGTGTGTGTGTGTGTGTGTGTGTGTGTGTTGGAAGTGGGTGTTAGGGAGACTAATTTCAAAAGCACACCATGATGTGCTTTTCCTATCTCTAAAATGCTCCTGTAATGTAGTCACCAGGTGAATTCAAAACAAAAAGGTCCTGATGCGGGTGCCTGTCACATGCTGCAATCACTTGGAACTGCCCCCACACCCAAGTGTGCATCTCTCCAGCCCCAGCAGTTCTCCCCACCCCAAGAGGCAGACCTATATTTGAAACCACAGAGGCGTATAATCTGATGGAAACGGGTATTCTTTGAGTCCGTGGGCAGTGGCCAGCACCCTGGTAACACCACATTTGTTCCTTCATTTGCTGCTGTTTGATGAATCCTCAAAACAGTGGTGTGCAGTTGGGTTTATAAATTACAAGACAACAGACAAAGAGAATACATGAGACAAAATTAAAGACATTACTCCTGGCTCCCATAAATTATCTCTGTAGTCTATTTTAACAGCATGGATTTACCAGTGCATGTTAAAACAGTACGAATAATAAACCCATCTAGTAGACTAACTAGGCATTAATGAAAAAGCAGAATATTGTTTGGTGTTCTCCAAAACACAGGAAGAAAAATATTCCCACCAGTTCTGATAATGCCTTTCCAGGGGGAAAGAATCATAATCTTCTGTATTGAAAAAGAGAGTGATCTCTTGGAGTCGGAAAGAAAAGAAATTAATAAAACTAATTACACGCTTCGCTCATGGAGGAATCGAAGGCACTAAGTCAGCCCAGGAGAGCCGGGCTCTTGCATGTTGCTCGCTTTACAACTTCCCTGTTATTGTTCGCGGCCCCACGGAGGCACCTCCCGGCGCCCGGCGGGGGCTGCGCGGAGAGGGGTGCGGAGCGGCTCTGCCCCTCGGTGCCGTCCCGGCTAAACTCCGGCTCCCAGTTACTCCCCCCTGACCAAACTGGCGGGTTGGGCTGCCTCATGGCACCGTTCCCTTAAAGGGGCCGTGCGTGAGGGAGTTTGTGCGCGAGTGTGTTGCACACACGCTCCCGCTGCCGAGCGCCGCGAAGAGCTTTGCAGCCGCGGCGCCGAGAGCCCGACCTCCGCTTGCAAATCCGCCTCGGCGGGGAGAAAACCGCTTGGCATGTAGGAGAGAGAAAAGGGAAAAAGGTGCGGGGAACAGGAAGGGTGGGGGGGAAGAAAGGAGGGGGGGGAGGAAAAAAAAAAAAAGGGAAAAAAAAAAAGACCTGCGTCTTTAAATGCTGGGGGCTGAGCCCTCGCCGGGGCGTCCGCAGCCGGATCCAGCCTCCCTGCCCTCGGCCGTGCCTCGCCGGCGCTTGTTGCACAGCCCCGAGTGCCGGCAGCGCGGCGCAGGGCGCTGCTGCTGCTGCGCGGGGAGCGCGGAGCCGCGCGGGCCGGGGCCATGATCGCGATCCAGCCGCGCTGCGCGCCCGCCCCCCGCAGCCGCGCCGCCGCCCGCTCGCCCTAGAGCCGCTCCCGGCGCCGCGCAGCCCTCCCCGCCCGGTAAGTTTGCAGCCGCCCGGTGCCGGGGGAGGGTGCGGGGCGGGAGGCGCACCTGGCCGGCAGCCCGGCGAGGCTCGGCGGCGGGCAGGTGCCCGCTTGTGCGGGCTCTCCGGAGGCGCAGCTTGGCCGTCCCAAGCTCCCACATCCAGATCTCCCCCGGCGTTTGCAGCCCTCCTCTAACAGGTGACTCGGTGCCTGCCCGCTCCCCCGGCGGCTCCTGCGCCTTCCGCCTTCTCGCGGCCGCCTAACAGGTGGCGGTGCCGCCTCGCCTTCCTCCGTGCAGGCAGGGGGGTCCGCAGCCCCTGCGGCCACCGCTGACCCTCCCCGAGGGGCTCTCCCAAGGGCTGTGTTGCAGCGGGGAGAGGTGGGGTAGGTGTGGAGCGGGGAGCCGTGTTCTGCCACCCCAATGCTTCTCTGGAAGCCGCTCACCCTCCTGCCCGCATTCATGGCCCCGCTGTGTGTCTGTCGTTGCAGCGGGCATGGGGAACCAGGTGGAGAAGCTGACCCATCTGAACTACAAGGAAGTTCCCACAGCCGACCCGACAGGTATGGACAGAGATGAAGGGCCCAGGATCGGAGTCTCCTACATATTTTCAAATGATGACGATGAGCTGGAACAGCAGCAGGATTCGGTGCACGACCTGGGGAGTGAGCACCCTGCCCTGCAGCCCTACGATCCCCAGCTGCATGAGGTGGAGTGCTCAGTTTATTACCGGGATGAGTGTATTTACCAGAAGAGCTTTTCTGAGGAGGACACAATGCCAGAGGAGGGCGATGAAGGAGGTGGGGGGCATCTGAGCACCTACACCCCGGAGAACTTGCTGAATAGGTGCAAACCAGGTGACCTGGTGGAGTTTGTGTGCCAGGCCCAGTATCCGCACTGGGTGGTCTATGTTGGAGATTTTCAAGTCGTGCACCTGCATAGGCTGGAGGTGGTGAACAGCTTCCTCACTGATGCCAGCCAGGGCAGACGGGGCCGCATTGCCAATCGGCTGTACCGCTACAAACCCCTCAGCCCGGCCGTGGTGGTGCGCAACGCCCTGGACCAGGTGGGTTGCAAGGACCGGGACTTGAGCTGGAGAAACTCTGAGTGTTTCGCTGCCTGGTGCCGGTATGGCAAGCGGGAGTTTAAAATTGGCGGGGAGCTACGCATAGGCAAGCAGCCCTACCGATTACAGATCCGGCTGGGTGACAAGCGCAGCCACACATTGGAGTTTCAGAGCCTGGAGGATCTGATTATGGAGAAGAGGAGAAATGACCAGATTGGTAGGGCTGCCGTGATCCAGGAGCTCTCCAGCCACCTGCAGGCTGCGGAGGAGGAGGAAGAGGAGGAGGAAGACCATCATCATCCAGGTGCTCGGACTGCTGTGGAGTAGCAGCCTCAGCACCACCATGCTGCTTAACCTGGGTGATGGGGATTAAAACTGAAGGCTGCGAAATTGAGCTGTTATAAGCCCTTTGGGCCGCTTCGGTGCAGCTCCATTCCAATCACATGTGAAAGGAAGGGGGAAAGCTGATTAAGTGTCTGTGCTTTAGTGTTTAACTCCTTCAGTGCTTGATGATAAAACCACTGACTTATTTGTAGAGGATAAAACTCAGGGCAATTTTACCCATCTCCACTCCCACCTCTTTTGCTTCCTCTCTGGCTTCTTCATGCATAGTCTTTCTCTCAACCATCTGCTAGCAGGCCTGACCCTACAAGATGCTAAATGCCTTTGGCATCTACTTATCAGCCGAAGTAAAGAGTATTTAATACTATTAAGAAGGAGCCAACAACTTTCAGGACATGGTCACATAGCTCTGACTGTCTGATTAGTTTGGTAGCTGAGAAGTGTGAGGATATTGTTTTCCCTTCTCTGCCCTTGTTTCTCTTCAGTTGTGGTTCCTGTTGGTATTGCAACAAGCTGCTTGCTTGCCTGGTGCAAGGCTTCATGGATTGATAGCCAGCTCCCCAGGTGGCGTAAAGGAAAAATCTCTGCTAATTTTAATGAGATGGATTTGATGTGTTTGGTGCCTCCTTAATTCATAGGAACTTGCAGGTGGGCTGGGCTCCTTTGCTATCAGTGTGTGACTTGGAGGACAGAAAATGTATTTTTGCTGACCAGTCCCAGGGGAGGAAGAAGTGTGCAACCCTGATTAAGGCATCTGCACATTGGTGGGTGCTGGACATCTTACCGGCAGGCACCAAGCTATTCCAGTACTTGTTACATGCTGCCTCCCCTAAAGCAAATGGCAGAGGTGATTACATCTGTGGTACACATCAAGGGAGCAGAAGCAGGTTGCTCATGTGCAAGAGCACATCATGAGTAAGCTGTCCCTCGAGAGGGTGGCCTCTTGTCTGTGTACTCTTAGCTCCGAGCCTGTCACGGGTTCCGCACCACAGTAAACACGGCTGTGATGGGAAGTGATGGGAGGGAGCACAGGCTGGAAGGCATCACAGGCAGGGGGATTTGGGTGTTCCTTTTTTCCTGCCTTACCACAAAGCAATTTCCTCTTCATTAGAGATTTTGTATTTCCTTTTTTTTTTTTTTTTAATTTTTGATATGCAGCTGAGCTGTAGCATTAGAGAAAAGGAGAGGACATGCCTCCAAAGTTGTTGTGCAAGTCCCTCATTAAACAGGAGAGGACAGGGAGTGCAGTGCTGCCTGCCTTGAATATTCCCTGAACTTTTTAGCAGCTGTTGAACTGGTCTCCCACACAGGCAGCACTGTCAGATCTTTGTCCTGGGATCTGAAGTGTGTGAGCAAACACTGATTTGGAGGCAGTTTCTAATGCAAAATTCATTCCCCTTAAAGCACAATAGTGATGAGGTGAACTTGAAGATAAGCTTGAGTTCATTTAAATAATGGAAACTGAGCGTGTGATGTAAACTTGAAGCATAGTTAATATTGTCTTCCCTGCAGTTGTTTACAGTTACACCACAAATAGCAAAGTACTTTGTGTCCTTTTCACCCCTGGGACTGGAGCAAAGTTTGTCATTTAAGAATAGGTAGATACCAGCTTTTGATTAATTCAGACTATTCAAAGCAACTTTGCCAGTGTAATCCAAATAGGTTGTGGTGTTTTATTTGCTGCCTAAAATACACAAGCCATGAAAAAGCTCTGAAAGAGCCACTTCATCCTGGCTTCAGGAGGGAAAAATAACTTTTAGGGTTATGCAAATATACCATGTGCTGTTTCCTTAATGGCTCCCATGCTCTCATTTTGGGCTGTGAGATACCCAAATCCAAGGGAGAGTTTAACATCAAGCTCCCTTAGAATGCTATAGCTCAGGTGTCTGCACTAAGTTTTTTTTCTTTTTTTTTTGGTGTCTTTTTTCTCCAATATGCAATTGAGTTATACTCAAGTTACTGTGGTTGTCAAGCAGATGTGTGCGACCTTGCTTTGAGAGCATAATAACTACCCATATCTAAATGTAATAGGGTCAAGATGTGGATGTCTGCACACAGGTTTTATAGAACTACTATTATAGTAACCACTAAAAGCAGAAATGATCACTGAAATAGTATGGAAAAGAATGAAGGAGACTCTCTGTTGTACTGACTGATGTGAGATGACTGAGATTATCTAGACCATAAGTAAATGACTGGCTGTGGTTTCTTTCATACTGAGACCTTGTACATAACAAAGTTTATTTCACTGTGTAATATAGGTATGTAAAATAATATTTTCTTACAGATATTTTTGAAAGTTAAAAAAAAATCCCTTCATAACCTTGCATTTGAAAGTAAGTTGTTATGCACATTATTTTCCAGTCCTCTGAATGGGTTTATTTTTCATTAGTGATCTAAAGTATATTCTAGGTCATAAGTATAGAAAATGCTATAAATGTCAAATATTATGTATCTACAGGGTACTAAACAGTAAACTAGTTGTGAAAATATTTTTCCCTTGTGTCTGAAACATCAGAACTGTGACACTTAGCTATTTCTCTCCTTCTGAGATACCCTGCGTAGTCTGGCTTTGTTTTCTGTTATTTTTGTTTTGTTGTTTTTTTTTTTTTAATTAAAAAAAGGACCAAATCTGCTTGGGAATGGAGAGCAAAGCGTCTTTGACCAACTGAAATTGTGTCTTGTGCTGATCTTGGTGCTTCTCTGTACTGGTCATGCCTTTTGGGATAAATTCCCACAGGCACAGAGCCTTAGCAAAGGATCCCAGAGCTTGCACTGCCTTGCTGAGACTTGCCTCGCAGCAAAGCAGGGTCTGGCGTGCGTTCTGCTATGTTAAACCTATGTGTTCCTCTGACACCTGGGCTACAGGTGTTCAGTATTTAAAAGGTAGCTTGCAGGAAAATTAAAGGATTCCAGATAGCTATGTTTGGGAATTTACTCTGTTTCCTGCTATTCTGTTATGTGCAAAAGTACAAGAGGCGGCATAGCCTGGAGGGTTTTTTTTAATTTAGTCTGGAAGAGGGCTACCTCCATACAGGGATTTCTTATTCCAGCAGATTAAGATGCAACTGTTGAATCTTTAACAGGCGGGTCCTTTTCTCCTACCTGTTGATTAGATGATGTTATTTAATAGGTGCTGCTAAACACCACTGCAAACATTTCTAAGCAGTCTGTTTTTAAAGCCATGGCCCCACAGTGAGCTGGATGTGAGAACAGGAATTGCTGTAGCAGCACATCACAACTGCTTTGTTTCTTGTCTTTGTTGTACTTTACTCAGTTACTCTCAGCAGACTAGGCTGGGCTTTCTAGAGCTTGATTTTAAAAAAGATCTCCCAGGAAAACAGACTTTTTTTGTGTAGGTGTCTGCTTCAAGACTCTCGTGTAGATCACAAAAGAGAGGGGAAAAGAACAGATAGAAGTGCTGTTCTCTGCAGCTCTGTCTTGAACATATAGAAATTTTGGTTCAGCAAAGGTCCTAAGCCTAAACCGAAGTCTGAAGTTGTGAGTAGACCCTACCTTGGGCGACTTGAAGATCAGTAGGACTATTCATGTGCTTGAAGTTAACTGTATATTTACATTTCTTTGTGAACAAGGGCCTGGAATTTCAATCTGAGGTCTCTGGTGGAGGATCTGAGGTTGCATAATCGGGGGGAGAACAAGTACTGTTGTGGAAGTTGTTTCTCAAAGGGCCTCTTGTCCAAACAAGGCTTGTGGAATCCAGCCCAAACTTTGGCCTCAGTTTCCCCCTGGAAATCCAGGAGCCGTGCTGATTTGGTGAGAGGCGGGAGGTGTATTACACAGCAGTTGTAAACCCAGCTGGTAACTGTGCTGCAGACTGTTCTCTGGTATCTTTTGTCCGTCTGGTTACGCTTGAACTTTCTTTTGTGTTTTTAACATTTGAAGTTAATATCATTTGTTTTAAAAGCCCTTTGATTGTGCAAACACTTAATCATCTGTATGAATTCACTCATTTGGGAATACCTGCCGCTACTGATAGGATGACTGCTGTGAATATCATTATGCACATGTTAATGCTGGCAAGACTAAGCCCCAGATGTGTAAATGTAGCTCCAGCTAGTAAATGTAGATGAGCTGTTTTATTTCCCCAGAGTATTCGCGTGTTTGATGCAAATAATGTCTTGGAAAATACTTTCTAGCAAAACCAACAGTTATCACTTGATTGAGTAATTTTAAAAACACAGTTTAGACATTCACCCTCCGTGGCAGTGAACAAGGGCATAAACTGAACACTGTTTGAAGTTATCCCTGATTCTGTGTGAAGGCGAAGTATTGATTACAGCAACGCTCTACAGCTCACCTGGCCAACATAGTAGGCAGTTGCAGGGTAGGCAGGGACTAAATACCCAAAAGCTAATTCAAATATTGTATTTTCTTGCTTGGAAAAATATATTCTTCAGACTGAAGGACCCTAGACTAAGAAAGTAAACTTTCAATTGTTTAGTATAAATGAAACCCTAGGCAAACTTTTTAAGTTTTGTTCATTTAAATTCGATATTCCATGCTCAGCACTAAAATAGGTAGTATTATGTGATGACTATATTTCAGATTTTTAATGTAACGGTGGTTTTCTTTTTCTCTTCTCCTTTGGTGAAGCTTTACCAAAGGCCTGTCCTTGGGTGTGTGCGGTGTGTTGTCCAGTGGTTTCCCACCTGTGCTTTTCAGACAGTTAACAGCACCAACCATAAGTCTAACAGCCATGTAGGAACAAATATTTTTTTGAAAGCAAAATTATAATTTTATATAACAGATCAGAGACTAGTAACTAAGTAGAGATAGGAAATACATTGTTTCCAACAGCAGTTTCTATTTGTAAGAAATCTACTGTTAATTATATGTTGACTACTCTTTTAAATCAGTGTGCAGTGGTAAGGCCAGATGTATTGTATGATGGGCTTAGACTTTCAGATTATAATTTTCTTGGGTTTTTTTTAAACTGTGGATAGGAAGAAAGGGTGACTTCAGACACTGGTGGTTTAGATGGCTCTTTTACATGAATATTGAATTAGTAGCTTTTTCTAAATGCACACTCAAAATTCTTGACATTGTAACACTTCATGGAATCATCCACAATAACAAGTGTAATCACAAAATATGATTTATTTTTTTCCACCACAAGTGTTTTCTGTAAGCTGTCTTTTGTCAGTAATGTTGAATTGTTAGTGCAAATATCTTCTTTTCCTGAGAAAGAAGTACAGATCATTGATTGTACCATTTCCTTCAAAATGAAGGGCATTGCATAGTAACTAAAAAGAAATAAAAGATTTATAGTATCTTTTACAACCTTTCTTTTCTTTGCTTTCTGAATAGTGTGTGTTTTTTCCCTGGCTTTTTGAAGAACTAGTGATTTCTCATGATGGATGCATCAGACACACAACAATCAATGTTTTCACTGACTTCACATGTCAGATCAAAATCTGTTTGGTTTTGTTCTTGCTCCAAAGAGAGTGGATGAATGATCTCTGTACAAGGCCAGACTATCAGCTGCTTAATAGGCAATAGCTGTATTACATCTGATGAGGATCTGGCCCATAATTTAATTTTAAAAGTGGAAAATGAATTCAGCAGAAGATCATATAGTATTAGCTGGCACCCGGGCTTGTCTTGTCTGCCAGCAGCTGCTAAAGGAACAGATGTAGTGTCTGTGAGAGGGAGAAACGAGAGAACATCAGAACTCATGGGGAGCTTTTGGAAAATCCGTACAACTGTTCGGTTTGTGTGATGTTTTGTTTCATGGAAGCTCCAGGGGTGGAATGGGATCTGTGTTCTACCCACCCACACCAGGTGCAGTGTAATTTCTCTACTGAAGGTGATGAGGGTTGTTCATTGCAGTAAGATGTTGCATTTATAGGGTAATGGTTCTTAATTCACCAAAGCCTTCCACTATGTGCACATCCATGATGACAAAACCAGCCATACAGCAAACAAACTGTACTTCTCCCTGAGAAAGACCTATTTGAATCTCACACAAAAGCACTGAATCAGCTCAAGCAAGAATACTTTGAGTGAAACCATCCTGAGGAAATTCAGCTGTAACAAGATGAGACCTCAAATGGAAGTACTGGTGGAGATCTTAGTTCTTCTGGGGGTTGCAGCTGTTGTTGACAGTCTTCTCACAGGTGTGACAGAGTGAGACAAATTCTTATAAAAGAGACAGCAGCTTTTAAGACTTAGGGCCACAGGTGGGATTCCACCGTAACATTTAATTTTGAGTGCTGGCATGAACTTAGGTGACTTTGAACAAGATGTATGAGGCATCCAGCTGTGCCCTGTAGAGTGCCTGGATTTTCAGGTGTCTGATATTAGATCTGAAAAGAAAATGAACCAAAAATGTGTGTTGGGTGCCCTAATCAACACCTGTAAATCCCTGCTCAACAGCCACCTAGCACTGGAGGCCACTAAACTCTGAACTGTGATTTATTTTTTTATTTATTTCTTATTTATTTACCATAGTGTTTCCAGAATCTTGAGGTTCTGGCCCTTTTTCTCACCGAGAAATTTATCCCAGCACCTAAAATAAAGCAGCTTGTGACTTCTCTGAGCCTGTGCCCATAGGGAGGGAGATCCAGCAAGCAGGATCCTGCTTCAGATCCCAGTGGTTGCTCCTGGAATGTGTGTACCTCAGATACCAAAGAGGAGCTTCTTAAAAAGAACGTTTGCACTGCCCTTTTATTTCAGAACACACCTGAGACAGAAATAGGTTAATGTAAAATGCATTTGCAGGAACATGGACCGTGATGTGTCTGCACTCCTGGCTGGCTGCTCTGTGCCACTGGACTGCTGCAGAGGGGTTTTCTCTTCAGTTCCCTCTTTTCTTCACTGTGGATCGCTTCCAGCACAGCACTCTGGAAAGTCCTCGCCTCATAAAAATCTGGAAGTGATAGGTAGGTTGAATCCCCATTGTGGCCAGGCAGAAGAGGAAACAATTTTTCAGTCTTCCTCCATCCTGAAAGTATGCTCAGGTCTCTAGGATGTTGTATAAAGGAAGGCTGCCCACCACTAGCACCTTCTTGAGTTGTCTTTATAAAGGAAAGTGGCCTAAGTTTTAATTTGCAAGAGCAGTTGCCTTGTACTTTCTTTCCAAGAGCTCAGCACTGCAGCAGGAGGCAGTTCCTATTAGCTGAGAGAAGGTGCCTGAGCACTGGAATGGAGCGGCGTGGGGAACAGCAGACACTCACAATCACAGAAGATCCTTAAGGGTGGGAGGGACTTCTGGAGATTGTCTAGTCCACCCCCCTTTCTTAAAGCATGGACAACTACAGCAGTTTCCTCAGGGCCACATCCAGTCAGAAGTTTAATAATTCCAATGATAGATGCTTATGACCTCTCTGGGAAACCTTCCACCTCTTACATGCTTTTTATGTTTGAATTTTGTCAAGAACTCTGATCATCCATGGCACCTTTGCTTGATTTGCACAAAAGGATGGACCATTCTGGAGCTTGGAGTAGGTGACTATTGACTATCAAGCAGGTGTTCTGGACCTCCTTCTCTCTAGGACCGCATCTGTGAGATTCTTCCAAGCAGGTCCCCGAACAGGCCCAAGTCTAATTTCCTGAAGACCAGGTTGTCATCCTACTATTTGCCTTGTTCCCTTCTCTGAAGACTCTGAACCACACCATCTCATGGTAACTGCAACCAAGGCTACCCTGGACCTTCCCATTCCCAAACAGTTCTTCCTTTCAAATGTTCACCAGAGAGCATCTCCCCTTATCTCCTCCTTGATCCTATGTCAGGAAGCTGTCATCAATATACTCCTTAAACCTCCTGGAGTGTTTGTGCACTGCTGTGTTGCTCTTCCAGCAGATATTGGAGTGTGGTCCCCTGTGAGGAGCAGGACCTCTAATCATGAGGCTTCTTCCACTTGTCCACTGAAGAAGGCCTCATCTACTTCACAGTCAGACAGTATGTAGCAGCCACCCACCACAATGTTGTCCACATCGTTCTGCCTGCTAATCCTGGCCCATGACCTCTCAGCAGGTTTTGTCACCCAACCCCAGGCTGATCTCCATGTGTTCCTACAGCTCTCATGTTAGTGACAAGTTCACCTCCTCACCATCCTGGTCTGTCCTTCCTATAGAGCCTGCATCCATCCTTTGCAGCCTTCAGTTGTTTGTTAACTCTCTACATCTCTGTGTTCCCTGTGAGATCATAACCCTGCAACTGCATACAGACCTTCAATTCCTGTAATCTCCATGCTGTGTGCATTAATGTAGAGACAGTGCAAGGAGGCTCCCAGAGTGCTGATTTACAGACCTGTCCTATTGGCACTTCAGTCTTCCAGTACATACACTTTGGGTGAGCCCCCTTCAGAGCACTTCTGCTGCCCACATCAATCTGCACCCTTTGCTTGACCACCCAGTTCGCCACTTCTCACTTCACTGTGGGTCTGGATCTCCCTTCCCCATCATTGCTGTGTTAAAGATCTCTTCACCAAGCTGTCCACCTGTTGGCAAAGATGTTTTTCCCCACTTGGTCAGGTGGATCCCATATCTCCCAGCAGTCCTTGAACCTTAAGGAAGGTCTCACAGTCATAGAAGACAAATATCCCTTTTGCTGACACCAGCTGCACAGTCAGTCATTTACCAGCTGGATCTGTCTAGTCCATCTCAAGCCCCTTCCATTCACCAGCAGGATCAAGGAAAACACCACCTGGGCCCCCATGTTCTTGGCCACCAGAGTCATGTAGTCATTTGTGATGTGCTCCAGAACTCTCCAGACATGTAATTGGTGTCCACGTTGAAAAGCAGCAGGGAATAATAGTCTGAGGGGTACACAAGCCTCAGTAGCCTCTTTACATCCCAGATCTAAGCCCCTAGCAGGCAGCAAACCTCCCCAGACAGCAGGTCAGGTTGGCAGATGGGACCCTGTGTGCCCAAGAGCCGGGAGTCACCCCCTGCTGTCACTCTTTGCTCCCTCCTGGTGCTGCCATGTGGCTCAGCCTTGCCCAGCTCAAGTGCTTCACTGCACAGAGCTCCCAGCCACTCATCTGCCACTGAAGCACTAAATGTATTCTATAGTTGCAGATCTTCAGAAGAAGCAGGAGCCTTCCTCTGATTTCCAAGTTTTCAGCCTTCACCATCATTGCAGTCTATATTTTCCAATCCAAGAAGCACAGGCTCTGCTTGTCCTTCCTTCAGTACAGCTTGGGGCTCAGGTGCCTCTTCTATCCAGGTCTCAGAGGGGATCCAGTCAACATCCTTTTCATCATCTCTGATGCTGCACAGCCTGAGACCTGCAGAGCTTCATCCTTCCTATGGTGAATCAACCTTGGCCAAAGGACCAAACACCAGAGTTGTTCTCTCAGTCCTACTGAGGGAGAAAATAAGATGGAAAAGCTCACAAGTCAAGATACAGACAAAGAGATCGCTTACTAGTTACTGTACAGTCCCTCAGGAGCTTGGGCCGAGCAGTGCCCTGGTATTGCAGGGTCAGTTGCTCCAGTGGGTGTGGGAGATGGTGCCCTATGGCATGTCACCACCATTGCTGAGCATGTCTGCAAGCAGTTCTCAGGAGAGTTTCTGACCCCTTTCGTGCAATCTGTGACAGCTGTTGGCCACATGCTGTGAGCTGTATGCCAGGCCCAACAGTTACACGGGCATCTCCCTAACACCTGTGGAAAGGGTGCTTGACTCTCCCGATCAGGAGTTAGATGGAAATGAAGAACTCAAAGCACCCTCTGATCAAGCAGAGCTGGAAAAGCTTGTTAGAAATGTTTGGAGCTTGCTAGAAATTCATGTCAAGTGGTCAATGAGGCTTATTTGTCTCACTTTGCGTCAATAAGGACTGTGGTCAGTCCCTGTGTTGGAACCAGAATTTGTTGCTCATACCAAGTTCATCAGAGGAAATTAACTGCCACTGTTAAGAACCACGTTAACCGAGGATCATATAAAAGTCTGGTCTCTCTCTAAATTTTCCTTGCTCCTGAAGTTTTTCCATCTAGTCCTGTTTAGAACAAGCATTCTGGGACAAGCTCTGCTCTTTCTGTACAGTAGTTAGTGCAATGAGGTCTCAAAGTGTTTACATAGTATTAATCAAGTCAATCACCAGAGGGCAGAGGAAATGAAACGAGGATGTTATGGACCATGAAATAGACGACTCACATCACTGGAAAAGGTTTAATTGAGCAAAACAGGTCCACAAGTGTAACTGGTTCACCACAGAAATTGTACAGAGGAAGAGGAGCCTCCAGACAGAAGGATCAAGGCACCTTGACAGCACACAGAGAAATGTGCAGTGCTGATGTACATTGTGTCTGTGGAGAACAGGCCTCCACACACAACTCCTCCAGCTCCTGTAGAAGGCAGCTGGCAGCACTCTTCTTTACAGCGCTTTTACTAGGGTTGTTGGTCACATCCAGTGGGAAAAAGGTGCTCTGCTGGGAACCTCAGCACTGCATGCACAGTGAGGAGCATATCCTTCACACCCAAAGGTGTCACTTTATGGAAACATCTTTGATGCTGTGTTTTCTCCTCTTTTTGTTTTCTGTGCTTATGTTCCTCAGCTCTTCAGGAAAGCAGTACACCTGTGAAAGGCATGTGCAGAAGAGGGAAATATACAGTTGTGAGACAGACTGGTGTACACACCTAGCCATGGAGCTGGGTCCTTCAGCCCTCACTGCAAGCTGAATAAATGAGATACCCACCGCCAGACTTGCCGTTAAGTGGGCAGCTCAAGTGTTTACCTGGAAAGTGGTCTCAAACCTATGCTCTGCCTAATCCAGAGCATGGGCTTGAACAGAGAACTTGAGCAAACTCTGCCTGTTGAAGGCCCGAGCCATTTGTATTCTCTGGATCAGTGAATATTTGACCCATCAGATTAAAGCAGAAGAGCACCACCAGCAAGGAACAAGAAATCTCCACCTTCAAGTAGCTGGCAGTCTTGCAGTTACAGTGCTCTCTGGAGGACTGAGACACCAAGGCTTCCCCTCTTCCAGCAATGCAGGTGACAGTGATGGTGACATGTGATATGCACAGCACCCCAGCTCTAGGTAAGCCAAGGAGACCGAGTCCCATGGTGGACTGTTCAGTGTCAGGCTCAAAGGGTCTGCTTTTTCAAAGAGCTTTTTCAAGAGGCAGAGGTGCCCACAGCTCCTGGGCATGCACACATGCATTTAAGTTAACGTTTGGAGGTGTTGGGAGAGATCTTCCAGGAAGCCTAGGGCTTAGCCACCTTAAATGTCAGTGGACCAGACTTTTGTTGGTTTTACCATTATTATTACAAACTACCGAAATGATTAAAAGGTATACCCAACTATTAGCAAAGTATTTTCTGATTATGCATAAGGATAAAATAGTTTATTCTTTCCATAGACAGCTCTGCATGTGCCCACCTTCGATAGGCCCTAACATGAGGTTTATAGCCCTTGCGTGCCCCGATGCATCTCAGATCCCCAAGTCTAATGAGTTCCTCTCACATTAATTAATTATACTACAAAGCACAGGAAAGAAAGCCATTAAATCTTGAATTAAGTTATTAAATTAAAATATTACTGCAGAAATTCAATAGCAGCTTACTGCCCCTGGGAAGTGACTCTGCAGGGAAAAACACCATTTGCAGGTGAGGTGGCACTTGGAGCACCTTATTATATTCACGGGGAGCAGGTGCTGACCCCTACAGAGAAGCTGCAATTATAATGAGTCTTTCATCAAGGAAAAAGCAGTTATTCCAATATATTAGTGGTGGAAGCTGAGGTAGTGAATAAGAAGCTAGCAGGGTATAAATAATGAGGTGGTACATGGCTATGTGTTGGAACTGAGCCACTAGAGCAAGATAATGGCAAAGGCAAAAGCTTAACTTACATTGTGCAGTTCCTGTGGGAAAGCGGTTGGGAGGATCACGCCACAGGGAAAGCTGATTCCTCAACTTGTAGTGAGTAACATAACTCCGTAGTCCTTCTTGTCTTTGTCCAGAGCCACAACAAGGAGAGTTGAATTACTGCAGAGGTCTAACCCTAGGTGCAAGGCTAGGTTCCAGCTGAATGTGCTCCCGAAGTCTAAACATACAAAGGCGATTTCTGGCTTCACATAACTAAACCCATCCTGGGAAAGGGAAGAAGCTGCTGAATGCATGGTCCTAGATTCATCAAAGAATTCAATCAGTGTCCCACTGAAAAGGGATTTGAACTTATGCATGACTGCTCTGGTAGTCTGAGACAATCAGAGTATACATTATTTGATATTTTATGGTTGTTTCCTGTTGCCATGCAAGGCATAACTCATATTTCTAATTAAACATTTTAATAAAACACAGCTTGTAAGTGTCTCATGGTACATCCTAGTAAAGACACAACAAGGGGTTTTAAAAAGGAGCGGTGATTTTTCAACCAGCGATGCCAATGCTTTTCAAAATGATTCTGCTGTGCCCTTCCCTCTGCTGAAAAACTTATGACAAAAATTCCTAATAGGAACATTGGTCAATTTATACATCATTGTACAGCAATGTGTTTTGTGACAGGCTTGCTTATATATCTCTCACTGAGATAAAGCAGTTGCAGAGACAATTGCCACTATTGTGAATTTTCTGGTCTGTAACTCTATACAGCCACATGTACAGATTGCTGAAATGCTTAATGCTTTGGTTAAAGAACAAAGAATTAAGTAAACTTCTTTGCTGATTTCTATGGAGAAAAAAGGTCACTAATAATCACGTTTTGTTTTAAAGCACATTACTCTATTAACTGGCCTGGCCTCTCACAAGCTAAATCTAAAGCCCAGTGAAATCAAAAGAAGAGTTTCCACTGAGAGTTGACCGAGGACGTGTTGTGTGTATCTGATCATTGCTGAGCTGCAGCAGAGAAATGAGTGACTTTTTTGAAATCAGATGGCAGCTAATTTGAGCAATACTGCATGGCATTCTCCTTACAACAAATTGGGTATGTGAGAGCACTGAGCCTCTTGGTAACTGAAAAGCTGAGGGTTTTTTAAGTCTCTGATGAGCCTGGCAGCTCCTCCCTGACCACAGTAAAAAGGGACAATCCTTCACAGCCTGCATTAGAAATCAGATATCCCACACAGTCACATTTATAGACCATAGCTCTCCATAATTAATGTAACATATTTAATGTTCCAGTTATCCCATCATGTGCCATAATGAGGCATGAAGAGCTGGGGTTGGAAAGTGGCCCTGGCCACCAAGTGGCCCCAACATCCTAAGGACATCACGGCTTTGATCTTTCAAGGGATCTGCTTAGAAAGGAAAAGCATTCCTTTAGCTCCCATCCAAAGTGCTCCCAGACATTGAGGAATTAAAATAAACCTTCTATTCTCCTTTCAATTATTACTTTTCCTAGATTCATAGCTAATTGCTCTGACCAGCAGTGTTCCTCAGGGAATCATTATTAGGTCTCCTTTAGCCTCTTTTTTCAGTCGCTTCCCCTCTCTGAGCTGATGGTTTCTGCAGCTTGAAAAGGTCTTTGCTTTAACTCAGCACCTTCTTCTCTCAGGCCAACAGCAGGGTTAACTCACAGCTCAGTAGCTCTTACAAAGCTGTTGGAACAGTAGCATTGTTGCTGGAATAAAAGCGTTATGAAAAAAAACAAGATTCTTCAAATAATAAAGAGATTATCAGAATGTCTCGCTCTATACACCTTTAACAACTGCTACGTGGAGACCAAGAATATTTCTTTGCTGTTTTCTAGGGCTTTTTCACCCATAAGAGTCTTGAATCCACAGCACAACCCCTTTTCTGATTCAAGCTGGTCTTGCTATAAAGCTTCTGGTCCTCTCCCTGCCACCTTCTTGAACCACATCAAATCAATATAGGGTATTTCCTCTGGAAGTGAAGTTTGTGAAGTCTAGAAAACTGCAAGTCCTTTAGTGAATGTACTTCCTTGCCTGACCCATTTAACCAGGAATGCAGTTGGTAGCAAAACCTGCAGGAGATATATAAATTCATAACATGGGTGAACAGTCTGTTAATGCTGCAGATGCCCACAGCATCTGTCCCTTTGCCATCTGATAGTCCTGGAATAATCCATGACATTGCGACTGTCACAGGTGCTCCCATGATTAATAATTTTAGCCTGATTTCTTAGAGGTATGAGGCGAAGTCACTCTGACCAGGGGAGCTGCTGCTGTTCTTGTGCTCTACTTGGGATTTCAGCTCTGCTTCTGGGAGAGGGCTGGGTGAGGAATTGCCCCCCAGCACAACCACTGACCTCGCTCACTGCTGAACTGGGCACTCTCAGCCTCACAGTCCTGCAGGTTCTTCTGCACAGATACCATTGGGCATGGGGATCTGTGCCAGCATCCCCCTCCTGCACGCTGCCTGTTAGCTACGGCTTCATATTCCTCTAGTTAAGGTGACCATGAAGAATACTTTAGTTCTTCTTCTTTTTTCTTTTTCTCATGAGAAATTGTCATTGAGATTATAGACATCTCTTGAAGATACTTGCAGAAATGTGCCATAGGGGAACAACAGACGACAACATTGCAAAGCAGCGGTGTTGTCTGTGTCAAAAGCTTCAAACTACAAGATGTCCTTTCTTGGCCTTTTGGACTTCTTTGTTCCAGAGATGGTGAGGAATCGAAATAAGTTTTCTGCAAGCTTTTGATGGCCTATTCAACAATACTTTGTTCTTGTCTCTAAGCAGCTCATGCATCTCAATGCACTAAGCTGCTGAGCGATACTTTTGGCCTGGTAACATGTAACGTTACGTTGCACTAAAAATTAAGCTTTTTCCAATACAAATCAAGAAGCTAACTGAATTTGATAATTTTCGTTGCAGGAGCATGCTTCATGAGCCTAAACTTAGGGTTGCCTATCTATGAAAAAGAGCAGACTTCTCTCAGAATGAATGCAATCACCAAGCCGGTCTGTCTTAAGAGTCTTCAACCAGAAACGATGCCTAGTTTGGTAGACTTCAGCTTCCCACCCAAATAAAACTCATTGTTCAGATATGATGACTCCTTACCCAAGAAAATTTTTACATGATTCTGACATGGTGTCATTTAATGAACTTGGATCACATCTACTCATAAAATCATAAGCGAACTGCCAAAAAAACAAAGACAACAGTAGAGGAAATTAGAGCTCGACAACAAGGTTCATAAATGAAGTTTGCCAGGGCTGGATTTTTCTCTCTCTCTCCCATATAATGAGATCAGACACCTCCATGTTCTCTTCCAAATCAGGGATTTATGCTCACAAATGGCCTATGTGTCTTCTAGGTGATTTCTGTCTCCTATTGCACCACTCTGCTTCCTGCAAAATAAAATGGAACAATTCTAGCTTTTCTGCTAATTAAGTGCAAAGTTGCCTGAATTTCTTCATTAATACATATTTTAATGTGCTCATTGAAGGGAATACATTATGCTTCCACTTGCTTCTGAGCTTACCAGACAGATTTTGCTATATTTGTACTGTAATTTCTTCCGCTCCTCTACAGATGAGAAGGAAAGGCCCAGCTTATTGCTGATACAGAACATCAGTTTGTCAAGCATTTTGTGCATCCCCTGGGATTAGTGGAGCTATGAAATTGTATCATTATCATCGCCTGCTGCATTACTGAACCACCAGGCAGGGCCTGAGAGAATATGCATGCATGTTTGTGCAATGACATTTTTGAGCCACCATTTGCCTTTTCATTTCTTTACTTCCTGCATACTAAACCAGCCCTGAAGTATTCCAGGCTGGTGCCCAGAACCAGATTTTCCTTCCCTGCTTTAAAAAAGGATTTTTTCAGGTATTTGAGCTATTTCATCTGAGCCCATTATTTACAGATAGGAGAACTGTTGCTTTTTGCTTAGACACATTTACGACTTCTGAAGAGAGAGGCAGACTTGCAGACTGCTGTGAAGTGATTTGGGTTTCAACCTTTGTCTCCACAGCATGCCTTTGAAAAAACAGACTGCTTGTAGACAGAATTTGGCTCTGCAAACACTGAAACGTGCATATAAAGATAAAGTGCAACAACAGCAGCAGAGTCATGGCTGTACAGTATCAAGCTCTGTTTTAAACGTGTGGATAGGCCTGGAAGCGCTTCATTTTAGGCAAATTTAATTTTTCTACTTTGTTACAGCAAGACAAATTTCAGAGCTAAGTAAGCACCAACCTGACGGGAAATTTGTAAGTCTATTAGAGAGGGAAATGTGCTTGAAAGAACACCCTTGGACACTCTGCGGAAGTTATTGCTCCTTTGTAAGCCTACATATTAAAAAATGCTCCTAAATCAAAGTCTGCGAATTAATGATTAAGTGATAAAGCCTCATTGCAGTGTTTGCTGTTGCTCCAGCTCTGCCTTACCGGTGTCTTGTGCTCCCCAGCTGGTCCCTGGGGGTTGCACAGAGACCCGGCACGGAGGGCTTCCAACAGTTGCAGGTCCTGCCAGGGTGTGACTCTGCTTTTGGACACAACCCTAAGCAAACAGTGGTGACAAACTTTTCCGTCCTGTAAGGGAAATCACTGTGACGCAGCCAGCCATGCTAAGCTGGGCTAGGAAAGATTAACTCTTCCCAAGGCATGTTCCTCTTCCCTGCTGTCCAAATCCAAGAAGAGGGCTCATTCACCCACTTGTCACTCCCTTGTTTGTCTTCCATTAGCTTGGAAAAGCAAAGACTTCAGTGCTTTTACACGATGTGGTTGTGGAGGGTGTGAGAGGTTTCAAATCCCCCGTGCGCTTTGCAGAAGCATGAAGGTTAAAGCAATGTTAACATTTAAAGTGTAAGGAAGCAGATTGAGGAGGCACAGCCCCAGCAGCTTGGCAGATCTGCCGATGTCCTATATGTTTCCTACAGGCTTCTGTTGTGGCAGGCTGGAATGTTGATTTGAAATATGAAAATAGGGTGACTGATCACATTGTATTATGAAATGTAACTCCAGAGAGAAATTAATAAATTTATACAAAGCTTGTGGTTCATATTTTTAAACTATAGTATTATGTAGCTCCTGAAAAACAAGGACTGTAATACCAATAAGTGGTATGTAATGTTAGCATGGAAAATAGAGGTCTAGAATGAAAAAAAGGAGTTTTGGTATTTTCAGACAAAAATGTTTTGAATTTATGAATGGCTTTGCCCATTTTTTCAAGGAGGGAAATTACAGTAATTTCCCTGCCACTCTATGGACCATTATTATAGGATACTGCAGTATGGGTTTTGTGATTTAATAAAGGAGCCCACCTACAAATGGGCTGAAATATATTTTGTAGATTTTTGAAGCGATGTGTTAACAAAACTGTTTTGCATATTTGAGGAAAGGATGATGAAACTGAATTGCCAGAATTTAATTTGTCATTTATTGGTCTTTATTCTCTTTTGGCTGCAAATAAGCCATCTTACTGAACTGCAAAGAAATGAAGATAGATCATATGAGTCATTATTTCCGGTATGTAAAAGCAAAATGAGTGAAGTTTGTGATCTGGACATTGATCTCAAGCAGCCGTTTTTGCATTAGATAAATTTCCAGAAGCCTGATATCCTTTTAGACTTTGTGATAACTCATGCAAACTGTTTAGTTAACAAACAGAGCATTTTCAAATAATGCTGAGAGGGATTTCTGCTAAAACACTAAAGTACAGTTTGGTATCTCTGATGGGGAAGCAAAAACACAGCATAGTCAAACACGGGCAGTATGTTCTAACAGAGGCCAAATAGAGGCTACTGCTACAAGAAAAGGGTACTTGGAAGATATGATTATATATTGATAGCAGCACTCACTATTTAATCTCTTTGTGTTAAAGATTCCACAGTGATGTGAACTAAATCCAGTGCAATCTTGAAGCTGAGATTTTCTTCATTCCAGTTCCTTGCAGAAGGAGCATCTGCAAATTGGAAAGTAGAATGGGGAAAAATAAGATGCAGAACTGTGCACAGAAATAAAATATTGGTTTGAGGAATTGTCAGGCCTGTCCTCCATAGCAGGCCAGTGGCTGTGTGGAAGTGTCACCACAAATAATGTGAGCAGCATTGTGCCATTCCTATGTAGAAATCATTTCTGTGTTGATATGAGATCAGGAAGCAATTCCAACACTCAGATATGGGAGAAATCGGGCTGTCTCAGTTGAGCATTAACAGTTATGAAATTCAACACAATGCACCTGGCTAAAACTCAACAGACCTGAAACGCTCATTAGTAGATATTTTCAGAAACATACCAGGTTCTGAATAACAAGCTGAGTGCTGTGAATGAGCAGAGGTAAGTTCTTTCTTCAGCCTCTTGCACTGAACTCCTGTAGCTGTAGCCCTGAGAGACTCTGCCCTGCTCCAGGGACCAGGGACAGGGGGCAACTAAACCCCCTTATTTTCATCTGTGAAATTGTCACTTAATGCAATTATGCTTTTCCTGTTCTTTTAGGGGCATGTACAACCACAATAGCTTTATCAACAGGTATTGCCATTGGTTTAGGTCACGTTTTATCAATACTGTCTTCCTATATTAAATAACAACACTCATTGGCAGAACTGGGAAAATGTTCCTCCTTCTCAGAGAAGCAGTCATCTCAGATGCAGGCTTTAAATTAAAAGAAGAAAATGCTAACAACTGATGGTCTAGAAAGAACATTTAGAAGGTGCCCTAGGGGTACCCAGGGTCACTGTGCCTGTTGTGGAAAGACAAGCCTACTTCTTCCACATTTGAGTTTTGTCAAAGTGTGAAAAAATTAGTCTGGGCTGGCTGGAGCTGAAAGGAGGTTTAGGTGTTGTGAATTCACTTGTTTGGCTCAGACTTGCAGCATTGAGCTACAGTCATGAGAACCATTTTAGTGGAGAAGTTATGACGTCTTCTCTGTGGACCTCAGACTAGCGTCTCCCCCACATTAAGTCCAGGGATATATTAAACAACAAATTTTAAAGGCAGAATTGAACCGGCATAGTTTGAATTGTGATCAACAAAGATAGTATAAAATATATTGTTAAAATATATTGTTTTACATAGCAAAAAGGTTCCCTGAATTTTTATTTATTCATTTTTTTCCTGCTAACAAAAAGAGTTGTTTTCTTCAGGAAGAATGTCTATATTCTCACACAGCAGCACTGTGTACATGTCTGAAAATGTAAAAGTGAAAGTGATTGGACACTGATTGGTAATAAAGGTGAAACCACACAATTCGTTTTTCTTGCTCACAGTGGAAGAACGAACAAACCAATCAGGATTAAAAGCCAAGTTAATTAAATTCAAAATACCTTTCAGTGTAATAAGTTACAATGGTATTAGTAGCACAAGCTAGGAAATTTATTACTAAAAATAGCATTTTTTCAGTTCCCCAGGTTTCCTCTCTACTTAATAAAGAGAGACAAGCACATCCAGAGGGCATTTCAGATCTTAGGAGAAATGAACTATTTTCTCATATGTACTCAATCTCTTTCTTCCTCTCTGTATAAATATACGTGTATACACAGAAACACACACACACACACAAGGAAAGATTTGTATGTATGTACACATCTCTGTGAGTATATAGGTTACACACACATTTATGTGTGTACACAAGCACGTGTGCATGTGCTAACAGTCCCCAGCAGGCTGCAGTCTGAACCCAGCACCCTCGCCCACACTTATGTGGGATAAATCCAAGTGTGGAACTCTGACAGAGTGAATTATGATTCTGCTCTTTCACTGTTTTTACAACTATGTTGCATAAAGGAGTTTCTTACGACTTCTTACGAGTGAGGCTTTGAGAATAAAGCATATCAGGATAATATGGCTTTAAATAGAAACTGGTAGTTAAAGAGCTAACACATGGTTGAGCAAACTGAACATCATACCTGGGAAATATGAAGTCATGTCTTCAGCTCATGTACATTAGCACGGCTCCCAAGACCTTGGCCATCTGCAGACCAGTTGAGGGATTGATCAGAGCCTCCCTTGATCAGCATTTGGATCTCCCTGCGTGTCTTCTGCCAAGCCCTTAGAGCAGACAGATCTCTTCCTCCAGGCTGGGCTGTGCCCTGGCACCTCAGTCTTCTCCAACCTGGATGTGGCTGCATTTCGTCACTGTTCCAAGCATGGTGGGGAAACAAAACTCTGCTGTTACCCATGTAACATGCATGAATGTTTCTGAGCCACATGTGCCCTGTTCAGGGAAGAAAGTTTGGCCTCCCACGTGCAGGAGAGCAGTATTTTGACTCTTGTTTGGAGGTCACTGCAAGAGTTATGACAGAAAGTAAATACATATCCTGCTAGTTACAGACAAGCTTGAGCTGGAGCTACTTCATCTCAACTAAATAAACACAAACCATTTTACCTTGTAGCAACATTATAGTTATCGTAATGTGACTGTTATCATTGAGTTTCTTGTTCTTTAAAGATTACTCAATATAACCAAAGATAAACAGGTAAACTGTGCATCTGCAGTTCTTCCCCACACAAGAAATACCATGAACAACAACAATTCTGGGCTTATCTTACTGCAAATACTTACCCAGTTACCTAATGCAGCTCACAGGTTTTAAGGGAATTCCTGCTGATGGCTGAGACTCTTGAGTAAAAAGCTCTATTGCTGCACAACATTTTATCCCAATACGACTGGTTAACATTACATTAGATTGATTGCTGTGCTCCCCTCACGATTTGATTAAAAATCCAAAGCAGACTGGCTAAAAGAGAGCACCAAATTTTAGGTGATACACATATACCTGAAGTGGCAGCTCCACAGCCTGAGCACAGTCCCTAGTTTTCATGTGTCAGCCAGTGATTTTTAAGCAGCTCTGACTACATTTGCTGTCACAGAATACAAGAAAGCTACAGCAGCACTGGCCAGTATCAACCCCCTCATCCTTTCACATGAACGTCAGAGATTATGTCCGGTCTCCATTCAGAGAGTCACCTAAAGAACAATATTTAGAGTGTGGGTAGATTCTATTTCCAGCAGTTGTAGTTGTCATTCTCTTCTTCCTTTTAATACGCTCCAACAGAAGGAGACAGCTCTGGGTTATTAAATAAGTATATATTCACTTTGTGTTACTGCAGGTTATGCCTACATATGCTATGGAAACCTATAGACACCTCAACAGTTTTCATCCTGGTGTGTATAATTAGATTTACATTCTAGTAGGTGTGCTTGGATGTTTGAAGAATCATCACTGCTATTACCACTGAGTGGTGCTGGTTACTTCCAGTGACCATAAACAAAATGGGGCTTCAGTCATGGGAAAAAAAAATAGGTACTACACATTTTTCGTGTTCGTATACTGCCCATTATGTTATTCTCTTCAATATGAACTTTCAACTCGGGTTGTCTTATCATGCCAAAGCTTTGATTCCTGAGAAATAAAGAGCAATTAGCTTGGTAAGGATGCTGTTTGGGTATAAAGGTGACCTCTTGATACAAAATAAACAGCCAGATCACAGACTGGAGCAGATTCTTCTTTCTGATTCCTCTGAAATTAGGAGGAGCTGGAAAAACAGCCAAACCAGACTGCATACATAGTAAAAGCTCTAAGAAATAAAGGTTTACTGAGCATATCTGAGCTGAGATGGCTTGATGAATACATCATGAGCTGACAGCCTAAGTGGCTTATCTCTGTGTCGCTAGTGAGTTACTTCTCTGTTAACTCCCTCGCTCCATAAAGCTGGTTTAATGTGTTTCCCTCTGTCTTTATTAATGTTTCAAACTCATTGCTGGAGTATTTCATTTCGTCCAGACTTTATCCACTTTCACTATATTGATATTTGTTTATTCTTGTAGCCCATTAGCACCTTTGCAATGCTGCTGAACATTTTTCTTCTCCCTCTGCAGGTACATCAATTTCTAGGGAGCATGGAGATGTTTAGCCCAGCACATAAACATGATATGACATACAGTGGTGCTCAGTAGCTTCAAGACGTCAAATCTAGTAGTGTAGATAATGAACTGGATGTCTGTTCTGATATGTTCTAGCAAGGAAGCAGCAAGGGGTGGTCATAACAACCCAAAATAAAAAAATGTAGGTGCTCACCGACCGATGTGAGATGGCCTTTTTTGTGCTAATTCAATCCTCCTTCCCTAACTGCTCATAACCTGCTGTATCACTTGTTACCAACCCATCTCAAAAACTGCCTTTCCTCTTGATTTAGACTTCAGTTCTTGATTCTTCCACCCACGTCTGTGTTAATTTGCCTCCCTCATGTTGAACAAAGAGCAGATCAAGGGCTGTCATTCTGCTCGGCTTAATCTCCAAGCAGAAAATGTACAAAGAAAACAATTTCAGAAATTCACTGATTAGTCAGCGGAACCACTGTCTTGGTAACTGCCAGGCAGAAAACACCTTTATAACTGCACCCGCACATGACAAGCAATGACACCAGCTGCAAACAGATCCTGTAAGTCAAGAAACTTCTCAGCCCTGAAGGTAAAGTTTGGGTTGTGGCTGACTCCAAAAGGCTATGCAATTTTCTCAGCAGCATGTTAAACAGCACCATAAAAGAGGGCTGTTAGGTTGTAGCTGTGTCTATAACAGTCTGTGGTGAACACGCTTTGCTGGACATCTTTAAATTTGGTGCCCCAATCTCACCTCCTCCTTCTTCATACACCACCTGGGTTGGTACCATGAGTATTCTTTCACACAGTAAATGTTAAAAACTCCTAACAGACCAAGGGCCTATTTGTTTTGGGTGGATGATCAGAATTCTTACAGTATTTTTTGTCACGTATTCTATATTATAGCTGATATCCTCCAGTAAATATGGGTAGTGGAGTATTTGGTAGAGCTGGCTATTGGTTTCAGGAAGGAGGCTGAAGGGCACATTGTATTCAACATGAAATGCCTTTCAAAAATCCCGGCAAGCTGAAGGATTAAATTGACAGAGGTTTCTTACCACATATGCTTTTGGGGCATTGAATGACTACTCTGTGCATGTAAAAGTACCAGATTTCAAACCATGTGCAGTTTTATAACACATTCAAGCATAGGCATCATCAACCTCTCTCTTTAAAGAGCACATTCATGTTGAATCCTCCTGAGGGATTTATGTGCCTTCATCTTTAATAATGCACAACCTTGTAGCTTGTGCAGTCTCTAGGAAACACTGGCAACCTGCAGTCAGAAGAAGCAAGGGATTATTTGGATACAGCTGTTTTCACACATTTTTCTGTTCCTGTTCATGTTCCCAGTTCTGCTGTATGGAAAGCTGATACCCTAGTTTGTATCATGTATATATTGCATAGCACACATGTACATGTATGCACTTCATGGGTCTAAAGACACATTTGTGTGCACACAGACACACATAATATATACACACATCCCTTGTCGGGATTGAACTTTTTGTGGAACAGGGTCTTGGTTGAATTTGTTGGTCTGTGCTGTCCATTGTAAAAGAAAAATTCTGTTCCACAGGATCACCTGGACATTCATCATACCTAATCTATCAACTCTCCTTTTCAAGTGTAAGGAACTTGACAACTCAGTGACCCTAAATATGTAGGGTATGTAGGGTTACCGATAGTTCTTTTATGTATGAATGTACCTCTACGTATAAAGTTACAGATCTCCATTTGATACATTGATTAATAAACCGATACTGCTTTGTAGATGCCACTGAATCTCTCTTGATTTACATCTCTAGAGCATCCAGTTTGTGATACACTATGATGTGCACAAGCCGCAATAGCACCATGCAACATTATTTAATATTTTAGGTATAACTATATAAACAGAGTGGCAAAATGGGTTAACAAAAGGTAGACACTAAAAAAGATTAGCTGAAGTGTAGCCTGTTATAAATTCTGTATATGAGCAGCAATGCCTTTTTTTATTATTATTTTTTATTTTTACTGGTATTTCCATCATTAAGTCTGTGAAGTTGAGTGAATTAGTATGAGCCTGAGCAGAAGTTCAGGGTGAAAATAAACTAACAGATATTTCACATTCCCCAAGCTAGATACATTGTTTAAAAGAAATCCTTATGTTGCATATCTAGGACTCACTTTGTCCAGTAATAGATGAATGCTCTGTTTGTTACTCATACATACAAAGATTAAATATTATCTATTTTGCATTCAGTCCCAGTGATTTGAGGAATGAAATTCTGTTTGGGAACAGAAGATAACACTTCATGAGCAGGTTGATTAGAAAAAAGAAAGACTGTTTAGTTAGAAAAAAGAAAGACGGTGAAACATAGCAGCTATCTGAAAGCACAGAGAAGTTCAAAAGGTTAAAAAGGTTGAGCCACTATTTTCTCGGGAATAAGATGGTAGATAAAGATAAACAGAAAGCAATTTTCCACACTATCTGTGGCAGTAAAAGTTAACACCCTATGAAGTGCCTTGTTGCAGTCTCAGAAACCAGGAACCACACATACACAAAAGCTGTAAAAGATGTCAGCAGAGTCCTGCATGCCCAGAGCTAGACAGCACTGTAGTCATGTCCAAATTTTGTAACAGAATAAGGAAGTTGAACAGCACATTAATACTACAACTGAAAAGCAAAATGAATGTATATTTAGTAATGTCTTGGAGACAATGCTTCAGTGCACCTGTACAGTATTAGCGACGAAAGACTTCAAAGGCTTTATGTGACAGAGGGAAACAGAACTTGACCAAAAGATGTTGGATTTGCAATGACAGAAGCAGAAGTCAGAATTCAGGGACAGAAAAACTGACTCAATAAACAAAGCAAAACATAAAACCAGATCTGAAGATCATGAGTCCTGCCCCAAGTTCTTCTGTCTCTAGTGCAAGTATTCATTTTATATGAACTTGTAGATGTGAATGATCTACAAGTATCACATCAATGTTACCAGCAGGACCATAGCTGGTAGATATTAACTAGAATCTGCCTTGAGGTTGGTCTCCACCCTCAGAGAACAGAGGGAAAGGAAAAAAGCCTTTTATTTTTTCATGAGGAGGAAAGACAGAGGGGTCAGTGTACCCTATATTGTACATAATAGCAGCTGCAAACAACAAAGCAATGGTGGGAATAAGTAATTCTAATGGTGGCTTTAGGGGAGCTGCAGTTTCTCTCACCAGTAAACCGTAAAGCTGAACCAACAACCATAGAGACAGTCTTGTTCCCACCCAGGTGGAAGCTGAACTTGCGAATGTGTTGGCGTTCCTCCTATCACAAAAGAAAAGCCCAAATCATACTGTATCTGTTACTGGTGTCCCCAAGAAATCAAAGCTAAACCCAGTGGAAAAGGCAGAAATGAATTTCCAAACTTTTTCTATGCACCAAGCCTGGGGGGTTCATGAGCAGAGCAACTCAAGACCATCCACCTCCATGAGAATCACGAAGACAAAAATCCATAAATCTGATAAACACTGCAGTCCCCAGATTGAAGGCCAAAAATTCTGAAAATGTAGCTTGGTGGATGTGATAACTGGGGTGAGACAGCCTACCTGTGCAAATGCTAAGTAAGGTATATACCACTGGGGTATTATAAGAACGTGAAATTTTGCAGCGAAACAGGGAAGATTAATTAAAATTTTACTTGGTTTAAGATAATCCTCCTTGTAGACACACAGGATCCTGTGCACTTCTCAGCACTGGAAATGCTTCTCTTCAGGCACCTCATGATACGTTCAACAAGGGAGCAAAGTCACAAGGATCAGTTCTCTGCCTGCCTCAGTCCCACCACAGCAAAATTACTGATATTAAATTATTACCACAGGTTCATCAACATCTGAAGGAATGTTTCCCTCTGATATGGATGCACAAAGAGAGTTTAAACCAATCCTTGTGAAACTGGGGTGGGCTATACATAGGTGAGTGCAGGAAATTATGTAAATCATGCAGTCAAATGAATTGCTGGAAGATTTAGATGGAGTTCCAATCTCACAGGAATACTTTGGTTTACTTTTTGATGGTGACCAGGTATCAATGATAGCTATGAAAAGAAAACAAAAAAATCAAACAAATAATATGAACTGATAAAGCCAGGGCAGCAGGGTTATCTGTAGAGTCGCGGCATAACAGACAGACACGAGAAAAATGTGCTTTCTCATTTAATGATTTCAATAACCTCCATGACCATTGCAAGCTCAGACAGATCCTTGCTGCCAGAAACTAACCACGGTACTTGACACGAGCAGTTTATGAGCATAAAGACTTTTAAGCAAGGTGGTGCATTCACATTTCCCAGTGTCTTTCTAGAGCTGAAAATGATTAATGAAACCCTGCCAACAAAGCCAGTTCATTAGCTGTGTTCATTCCAAAATACACAACAGTTCCTTGAATTATGACAGGAGTGAGTGCAGCCCAAATGTTGATGTGAAGGAAGGTGAGTGTTTGTTTGAGTTTGTTCATGCTGGTGAGGAGGGGCAATATTATGGGAGTGAACCCCCAAATTTCTCGTTTTAAGTGTCTTTTAAAGTTTCAGGGCTTAGTGATGCAGAAGCTTCATGTAGAAAAGCTGGCCTCACATCTTCCAGATTGTGTCTCTAAATAAAACAGGCTAAGAATCATTCTCTGGCCCTAGTAAGCCAATGAGTGGTATTACAGAGTTTATACCATACAGCTAATTCCCCGATTCCGAGGCCTTGGCCTCAGCACAAGATGTTCAGGCCCACAACAGCTGCTCTGTGTTGGCCCCAAGCCATGCCCGAGCAATCTATGGGCAACCACTAATTGGTGTGGGCCAAAGCCACGCTAAGGAGCATGCTGATCATTTAACAGTATGGGTACCTCCAGGACACAGCACAGCCCTGTGCCATGATGCTGTTTTGTTTACGAGCATCGAGGCCGCATTGGAGCCTCTTCAAGCTGCGATCACATTACAGGGAAATCAGGTTGGAATTCATTTGCCACATGGTATTTGAGGCCTTCACATGATGACCATGGGCCATTGCCAGAAGATCAGAGGAAGCACAAAGGGTATTCAGAGACACATGCCAGAGACTTGGGAAGCAGATACTTGATTGCAGGATTCCACCTGGGCTCTACATTGAAAGTTCACAGCGTCACCACCGGGCTTATCAGGGCTACTCAGCTGTTTGGTGGAGCAGAGCCTTGACCCTTGTTATTTCCTGTTTTTAAATTAATAGAAATTGCTGCAGCACACACAAACATACACATATCCACACACACCAGCCACACTTGGTGATGCAGCTAAGTAATTCAACATATTCTGGAGTCTTATACTAGATCTCAGATCATTTCAGGAGGACTTTTTAAAGCTTTCTGGACAAGGAGACAAACATTGACATGCAATCACTAGCCCTGCAAACACTTCCATCACATACATTTCTTTAGGTGTATAATTCCACCAAAAAATACAAAATTTGCTTCAGCTAAGCAGATGGCCGTAAAACTTAGCAAAACTATGTACAGTGTTTTGTAAAAGCACTGGTAATGTCTGGGTGTGAAAGGAACTGTATGGCAGGAAGAGGATATTTTTTGTAACTGGTCAGAAGATGGGCAGTTGCCTGAATGCAGCAAAATATTTGTTTCTGTGGGACTGATTTTTGCTTTGGGCAAAGTTTTGATTTGATTGAAGTCCTTGATTTAGGGAATCCACAATAGATGCTGCAAATGGAAGTATCAACGATGCTGCAAATGGAAGTATCAACGCTTATTGTAGTTTCTGCAGTCTCATTTCAACAATGTTGGAGAATGAATGTTTGTTCGCCTAAACTGTCTACTCCTTCTTTCCAGAAAACCAAAAAATTATACTTTCATGAGATTATTGACATCATAAGTGGCCTTCCAATTTAGGTAAGTTGTACAGGAAGGCATATAGAACAAAAAAATGTAATCTGCAACAATTGCAGCAGAAAACATGTTTTAGGTAACTCAGATGAGAACAACCTGCACAGAAGCAGTCATGTGTTTCCTAAGGTGCCATTGGTGCCATTTCACTTTTGCAAGCAAAATGGTTCTAGTTGCTTTTTCAGACAGTACCTGGATCACACATGACACTGCTTACCTAACTGTCGGTTTATTTGCAAGCCAACCTTGCTTGAATACATAGCATTTCATTTCAGTCACCATTTCTTTTAGGAAACGTTCTGTTCCTGGAAATGGAAAGGGCTCCATTTAATGATTAACCGTCAAAACAGATCCCCACTTTATAATCTCCTAGGGAAAGGGCAAACCACTTTGACCAGTATACTTTCAGAACAGCTGTTTTCAAGAACAGAGAATATAATTACCAGGGCCTCTAATACTGCCATGGAAAATGCAAACTGGAATATTTTGTAGAAAGCCTCTGTTGTGTTAGAAATCCTTCTGTCCTCTGTATATCAGGGTGTATCACTTCCTACAAAACAGCAGCTCTTTGCCTCCAGCAACTCCCTTCGTAGTTCTCTCAGTACTGAGAAACCTTGCCCGGGGAGATCGGTTTTCTTCCTCTAGGACATTGTGATATAGGAGTGTTGTTTTATGCATCTTTATTTCAATAAATAAAGTTGATTGTTGCTGTATTTGCTTTTCTGGTTTCAGTATTTTTACTGTGTATAACAGATGGAGCTGCTAGCAACACGGAGAGATAAGGTTGCTTAATGCTTTCCATGATAAGTCTCTGGTTTCAGTTGCTTATATCTCATTTTATCCACTTGGGCTAAAGAATTTCATGCTTGCTTCCTGCCTCAGATTGATTTTTTCTCTCTGGTTTTCAACAAAAATATTCTGTTACTTCTGAGAATCAAAAAAGGTATGTTTCCTAATGTTAATTCCATTGTTGTGAGACTCTTGCATTTGGTAAAAGTGTGTTCCATTTTGGTAGGAACATTGTGGTGTACTGAATTAAATTAACAGGTTCGCAACTTTTAATCCATGAGCTAATCTCACGAACAATAAAACCACTGTGAACAAAGCATGCACCTTCCTGTTTAGCACTGGCTTTTGAGCTCTATCCTTTTAGAACAATTCATTTAAAGACATAAAATTAACTTGGAACTAATATGACCACAGAAAATACAACACAGAAACTTTAATATCCTACCACTGGCAGCTTTAGCTGGTATATATGCACACACACAAACACTCTCAAAAGAGTTATACAACCTTATTTTATCAAGATATGCAGCCATGACCCAGAGATTTCAGCTACCACCACTGAAATACTTGGAATATTTTTCCTGCTGACTTTGCTGGGAAAAGTATTGTTTCCTTGGTGAAGCTCCCTGCAACCTCACATTTTAAGTAAAGTTATGCAGCTCAGACTGCTCCTACGCAGAAAATACAGCTTTTGCTTCCCTGCTACCACATCCTCTGCACACACACTCGTGCAGCAGCAGCTCCTGCTCTTTGCTCAGCCATTCCCAGGCCCAGACAGACGTTGGATGTTTGAGAATTACTCGCCGCAGGAGCAGCTGTTTTCCACACTGTTCAGCTGAACACCTTTAACACTGGCTCGTGAGAAAGTCCCCGTCTGGCAGCTCTTTGTCCCTGAACAACCTGCACTGCGACAGTGCCTGGGACATTAGCTATATATGATATATATTTCTCCTGGAAATGAAGACCGCCTCCCGGGAATGGTAGCTTTACTAATGCCTTCAAAAAATGTAAACTACTCAATTAAGATTTGTCAAGTAATTACTCTAAGAATTGGTCTACGCAACTGAAATTAATCAATTAAAATAATTAGCCTTACAGTTTGTGTGTTTGGCTAATTATATAAACATTTACCATGCACATTTTCAAACTAAACTTAACTAGCATCCATCTAGAAACTCCCCTCAGTGTCAGAGACTGTACCACAATTATAGAGTTCACATATTTAATATATGTCAAGATATTTTCAAGGACATTTGCATAATAGATGCAAATGTATTGAAGAGTCTTAGCTGTTGCAAATACTAATCCCACCCTTAACATCCAAATCATACACTACAATATGTGTTGTGGGTTTTCTTTTCTTTATTTTAACTGACCAGATCCTCCACCAGTTTAACTAAATTAGTGAGGCTGCTGAAATACGCTCCACATGGGGCTCTGCTCTGAGACTGTGCAGGCACTGGAGTGAAGGCAGAATGCAGCTTGATTATTAAATGTAGTGGTTCACTGGGGACATGGTAAGATTAGAAATCCACAGTCCTTGCTGCTTGCCACTTACCTTCCACTTACAAACCAAGGTGTTGGTCTTAGCTTGTGAAATTTTGGATGATTCAGGCTTGGTCAAAAGGGACAGTGTTATTCTCCTCATGATAAACAGCTTGAGTAATACCCAGAGAACAAGCAAAATGTGCAGGATTAATTCTGTGAATTAAAAAGGATATTAGCCTTCAGGCAGGCTACCGTGTTTCCAAGCTTTCATATGCTGAGAACTGCTCTAAAATACATAGTATTAGCACATAAATCACAGAATGTCAGGGACTGGAAGGGATCTCAAAAGCTCATCCAGTCCAATCCCCCTGCCGGAGCAGGAACACCCAGATGAGGTTACACAGGAAGGTGTCCAGGTGGGTTTTGAATGTCTCCAGAGAAGGAGACTCCACAACCCCCCTGGGCAGCCTGTTCCAGTGTCTGTCACCCTCACTGAGAAGAAGTTTCTTCTCATATTTAAATGGACACCTCCTGTCTTCCTGTTTATACCCATTGCCCCTTGTCCTATCATTGGTTGTCACTGAGAAGAGCCTGGCTCCATCCTCGTGACACTCACCCTTTACATATTTATAAACATTAATAAGGTCACCCCTCAGTCTCCTCTTCTTCAAGCTAAAGAGACCCAGCTCCCTCAGCCTTTCCTCATAAGGGAGATGTTCCACTCTAGATGTTTCATTTCTTTAGAGCCTGAGTATCAGAGTTCAATGTTTGACAGAGCCAGTTCTCAATAATAAAGTCAGGGCAAGAACATCATAGAATCATGGAATCATTCAGGTTGGAAAAGATCCTTGAGTCCAACTGTTAACCTAACACTGCGAAGTCCACCACTAAACTATGTACTTACCTTTCTCAGTGTATTAACGCCAGACTCCTGACCTCACTTTCAGACCTTTGTGTATTTTCTGCTATTACAGAGAATCACAGAATGGTTTGTGTTGGAAGGGACCTCTGGAGATCATCCAGTCCAACCCACCTGCTAAAGCAGATCGCACAGGAAGGTGTCCAGGCGGGTTTTGAATGTCTCCAGAGAAGGAGACTCCACAACCTCTCTGGGCAGCCTATTCCAGTGCCCTGCAAAGAAGTTTCTCTTCGGCTAAGCACCGAGAGCAAGGAAACAGTCATAAAATGTGGCAGTGGTTCCTGGCTGCAGAAATACCACAAATTAGGTGCATTTGTATGAATTATTTACATCAAACTGGACTCAGTTACACACAAAGCAAACCAAGGACCAGCCATGACTTTTATGTTTTCCAACTTGCACAGCATCAGCCATAGTTTCCTTATTATGCAAAGTTATTTTTCTTATGATATCTGCCACAGACAATAAAACTAAACAAATGGGTGAATATAATTCATTCACTGGTTTATGAACCTGCAGTCCCACAGAGACGGTAGGATATGGCAATCCAAACTGCGGTACTGCGAAAATTGAGCGACAAAAAGCCACACAAGATCAGAGTGCTACCAGGCTTATGAGGATTTATTCCAGGAAGCCGTATATGCTCTGAGATTGATGTTCCTCCCTTTCCCTGTGGGTTTGTTATCCTTACTAAAAATATTTACCTATGAACAACAAAACAAGGCACCATGACTTCAAAGGAAAACTCATGCATCATCTCATGCTGGAAATGGAGATGGGTTTATTTGGGATTTGGAAGGTCTTTAGGTGTCAACATCAATGATCCCTTTCAGTGGAAAAGTCCAGTTTGATCCTTTGAAAATTGTGATGGTGCAATACACATAAAATTATTTCTCTTGCTACTGTATTATTCCACTTGCTTTGGGTGTACTTTAGTGGAAGAGAGCAATCCAAAATATCAGGTGGATTTGTTGTCCGGTTGGGATCATTATTAAGTTGACATTGACTTTGCACAAAAGTCTTGACAGTAAAGAGCTGAATTACACAGACATGGTTCAGTCTGGGACTTTTTTATGTAAAAAAAAGGCAAAGAAAAAAAGAATATCACATGGTGCTCAGACAGAAATCATGCATGTTATGAAACATCAGGAAAAGGAGCTAGGTATAGAACTGTCTTGGGAACACAGGGAATACCCAGACTGGCACTGAGGACATTTGCAAATGGAAGCTAATGCCTTTCAGGATTAGTTTTTAAACACACAATGATGCAAATGCTTATTTATCCGCAGAGCAGCAGATTGTTAGTATTACACATGCCAAAATATGCTTTGGCCGCAATTCGAAGCCTTGTCTGAGAGATACGGATCAGTCTGGGGAGCTGAAGTGACACACAGGAGATTTAAAAATCAAGGGGGTCTGTTCTCTGAGGCATACACAAAGTATTCATTAACTATTACCAGCACATAACTCTCTCCATCCCATCTCCTGCACTGCAAGCGGATGGGAGGAAAAGATATTTTGAGGAAAACAGATATATTGATTACCATGCCCCTGCTGAAAGAGCTCAAAACTGCTTGAACTATTTGTCTGAGTACCTGTATATTTTCTGTGTACAAACTTATGGCCTAGGAAGCAGTCCAGAGCATTCATCTTTAATTGCGCAGTTTCAAAAGCAGCACAGCATACCTCAGCTGTACATGTGTACATTTTACACCACAACACCTGCATTTGGCCTATGAGACAGAGGTTCTTGCAAAAATAAGGTGGTGGTGTGGGACTATGGTTGCTCTGCCAAGCTGATTGCAAGTGTTCCCCAGGCTGGAGCACCTCACGTCATGTTTAGCCAAACCCAGGGCAAAGGCAACTGATGTGTGGCACAGATCATTACACACCAGACCTCCCTTTGCCTCAGCTTTCAAGGCCAATTTTAATAATTTTGCAAGTTACTATGAGGCTTGCTTAGTTATGTTTTTATTAGGCCTCTGTAATGGGCCCTAATTAAGCATAACACTGCTGCAGATGCTGTTGAAAAAGGCTCCGCTACCTCTTCGTACTCTGGAGTATTAAAAGGGTATAAATCTACAATTATCCTCGGTATGGTCCCCACAAACATGCCAGAGAATTTATGGTTCATCACCAAGACCAAATTACCATCCTACATTCCCCAAAGGTGCCGTGCACTAGTTTCCTATTTGAGTTTTGCCATTACTTGGAAGACCAAGAGATTTCCCCATGGGCTGTGGAGCAGTTCTGCAGCTGAGGGCAGACTGGGGAGTGGGAAGCAATACAGTGACATGGCAGAAAAATGTCATCGATGAAAAGAAACTTTTGCTGTTTAGGCATTTTTGGTTGTTTGATCTCTGTCTTAACTCATCATACCTTCTTTAATAAGAAGCACCTACTTACACACTCCCAAACTATTAACTTTATTAACATGTTATCACAATGGAAAACATCAACCACAAACATGTATGTAGATATTGATGAGGAACATAATACTGTAAAATGGCAAAACTTGATGAAAGTTATCAAATCCATGAAATTAGTTACAGTATTTTCTATCCAAAATTATTTTTAATCAAGAAACTCCACATTCACATTGGTAGCTAAGTAGTCCCCCATTGTCGTACTGCAATAGAAAGAAGAATGTTAGAGGAGTCCAAATTCAGCTGCTGGAGATCGGATGGAATAAGGAGGACTGGTGTGCACAGAAAACTCTCTATACATATCTTCATCATTAAAATTTCCCTAGCATGAGCAGAAAAGTTATTAAATTCCCAATAAAAAATGTTTAAATGTCATTAAAAAGTTTCAGTTCTATCATAATTCTCCGTAATGGTGAAAATTTCAGTGCTGGTTCTCAGTTCTGAAATTGCATTTTCAAAGAACCCTGTGCTTTAAGTCCCAAATTGCCTAATTACCATATTTATTGCTGGATTCTGTTTTCTAATCCCTGATGACTTTGTCAGATATATTTATGTTCATTTTACTCTCATGCAAGAAGGACATACAGCAGTTAGTAAGGATGGTATGTTGCAACCTGATCAAATAGGTGATGGTTATCACACAATATTAATATCTGTTTAGCTACCCAGTATTTAAGACTCCGCAAACTCCACAAATGCATGTGAAAAATCATAGCTGTTATCTTCTGCTTAGCCTTTATCCATGTTACACACATAGAATGGTCATTATAATTTATATAAATTAAACCTCTAGAGTAAACCAGTCAGTCTCAAGTTGACAGCACCAAAACCAGTCTTATTTCAATTGAAGATTTGAAGAACAATTCTTCTTCTTCTCCGCTTCCTTTAATTAAAGCATTGCCACAAAAAATGTAATTCAAGGGAAGAGGTGGGATAAAATATTAATAAAAGCAGCATCCAGGCAGTCCAAGAGTAGTAAAATCTTTAAAATGTTCAAAGAAAGGCTCTAGTTTTCTTTAGCTCCTGTAAATTTAGGAAGGGAAGAAGGAGAGGAGGAATTAATTGCTAGTTGTTTAAATTAAGATCTCATTAAACTACAGTGGCCCTTTAAAGCTGAGTGTATAAAATGCCAGGATAACATTACACATTTTTTCCCCCTTCATAGATTAAATATATTTAATAAACAACCCTGACTTTTGCTAGCTTCTAACCTTGTTGGCTTAACCCACAGTCGTACAGATTAGCTGCTTTTTTCCCATCTTGTAACTGATTGTTGATGATCTGATATTTTTTCCTATCATATATTGATAATAAAATTCAAGACCATGGAACTTTTGAAAATTACAAATTTTAAAAAGACTGACAGCTATTTTCAATCAAGCATGTCTTGTTTCAACTTCACCCTTATTATATTCAAAGCATAAAACACTAGCTACATCATTTTGTCAAAAAAAAAAGGGGAGAAAAAATCTAATTTACAAGCATCAACATACTGAAATATCACATATCATTTTAGCAGTTCTAAAATACATCTTTTAACAGAACACTATTTGGAAATGACCCTCCCTCTTGAACAATGCCAGGATTTGGGGCCATAAAAAGATACCTCAAGGGAACTGCAAACAGAACTTGCTGTTAAAAGCCATCCTATCACCATCACAAATTAACAGATTTTGCAGATCACATCATGAGACCAGTGGCCAGTACAAACTACCCCATGCTGGCAGTGACATTTGGCAAAGAATACAATTAATAAGAAGAAAATAAAATCCATCACTTATTTGTACTGAAACACTAATTCTATAGGTTTGAGAGAAGTTAAAATTTACCATAGTCATCACGATCAACTGATCTAACACTGAAGAAACAGAACAGGTCTCTCACGCTTTAGATTCCATTTTTAACTCTTTTTTTTGAATAGAGAAGATTTTTAAAACTAGAAGCAAAGTCAAATTGTGGCTTTTTAATGTAATGAATTAATGGATTCTAAAATATTCCAAATTTTGGGTTGTTTTCATGGTCCTAAAGGACATGGTCTGTTGTAGGGACTATGCTGCCCCCAAAGCTGGCAGTGATAGAATAAGGTAGTTAACTTCTTCTTTAGTTAAAGATTTATATTAACAGAAATGAGCTTCTAATAATTACTGAATTAGAAACTGTATGCCAGAGAACACTTTCTAAAAATAATAGAAAAATGAAAGACAAAGTAGGAACTGTAGGAACATTAAAAAAATCTTGATGTATTTAAGAGGTTTTTTCCTTACTTTCTATTCCTGCAGATATCTACTTCATGCAGCAATTTAGTTGTCTTCAAATTTTAATCAAATTTAGGTAAAAATAATATTTTTTTGTTTAAAATATGGTGGAAGCTGTAAGTACTTTAAAAATACGTTTTGCAAGCATGCTTTAAAGGATGCAAAAACCTAAAGCATACAACAACTTACTGTGCCAAAAAGAAGCATTGGTGGGACCTTAAATAAAAATATTTGAATGCATCCTACCCAGAATGCAATGACATGAATCACACATCACTTTTAACAAATCGAATCTGCTTCTGTTTCTCAAGGATAGTAAAATGACTGAGTTCGAGAGGAACAATGTTCTTCTTTCATTTGCTAGAGAAATAGCTAGCACAAAGCTAAAAGTTAGGTCTGCCTGTAATGGACAATCCCTAATAAAATAAAAGATCAGTTGATAATTCTAGTTACAAACACCTTTTTGAGGACAAGCAGTTTAGGCATTTACAGCTCTTTGGGTTTTCTGAGATTGGGCTTCATTGATAGCTACTAAGTTCAGGACCTGCACTTTATGTTTGATAGCAGCTTCACTTCACTGTGCACAACTCGCCTTCCTAATGTGAAACAAACTAAGTACAGGCATATGTCTAGAAAACAGTAACTAAAACACATGGAAAAAAAAATTAAAAATTAAAAATTAAAAATTAAAAATTAAAAATCACCAGTGTATAAAACTAGATAATTTTCCATTATGCTGAGAAACCTGGAGGGATTTAATTTACACAGGTTAGAAACATCAAGCAGACTAGAAGTTGGGAACAGATTTGGCATATGAGGCATCATATAAAATCCTGTCTGCAGGTAGTTTGCAGACCAACCAGCAAACAAGAAGGGGATGTCCTGGCTCTCCAGTCAGTGCAACTCCCACAACCTTTTTATAAGCAAAGAAGGGTTAATTCTGCTCCCCCAGATTAGCTTTAACTATAACACATGGATGTAGGTCATTTCAGTGGGATCTTCTCTGTGTTGGTCTTTAGGAGTTATCTTCCTAAATCACAGGGGCCTTGGAGGATGTAGTTAAAAGCAGCTTGCAAAGCAGATTGGAAAGTGTGGATGAAAGTTCTCCTGATGTGAATTATTATTAGAATAAGAAAACTAGCCTAGATGGCCCAGGTAAAACACCTAAAATTGCATCAGAGAGAGGTCATAGAAACTACACAAACAATATCTGAAATTATTAAAGCTATAAATAAAGTTAGAAAGGGTAAAAAAATAAATGTAATCATGATAGCACACAAAGCCAAATTGTAGTCATCTGATGTTAGATGCCTAAGGCAGGACACAGGTCTCATGAGGCTCCCTGTGTGGTCCATGGAGACAGAGAGCAGTTCAGCCAAGAGCTCAATTTACGCGCCTAAATAAGTCATGAAAGGCGAGAGAGCCTCTTCCTCCCCTGACTGCTCACACAGCCAAGGCAAAAAGGCTTTCAGATTTAAACATCTCAGCTGGATGCTTCAGTAGATCCCCCAAGGGCTTCAGCCACTGGAAGGGTCCAGCTACACTGTAAATGATACAAGGATGTATGAAATGGTTCTTCCCCAGGGTGTGCAAAGCCACAACAGCAGCCAGAGCAGAGGAAAGAAGTGGAAGTGGGAGGGCAGGGGCCGTGATCTCAGCTGGTTCAAAGACCTGGCACCAAAAAAAAGAAAGGAGTATTGGGTGTATTTTTTAATCCTGTTACATTCCTATTTCAGTGGCTAGGGGAGTACTCTAATACCTGTTTATGGAGGCAAATAGTCCCACTGTTGGTGACAGAGCACAGTATTGAACTGAAGTCTCTGGAATCAGAGGCTGTCTCACTTCTCAGAGGGTGGGAACTAATCCTAATACCTTTTGCTTATAAAGGAAACAATCTGCCATGTAAGAAAAATTTCTTATTAAAGCCGTGTAAGTAGAATGATACAGCAACATGAAGGCACAGGATAAACACCAGGTAAAGATCAGGCTTTCAAATAAGTGATTTTAAAGAACATATTACTAAAGATGCCAACTTAGATGCTACGTCTTCAAATGAATCTAAAACTCAAAAGTCTAGAACAAGCATATTTTCACAATTTTAAATTCATCCACAAACCCATGCTAAAGGAATTCATACCACAAAATCAGGGTTTATTAGCCTAAAACCAAAACCTTCATGGTTTCAGAATTTTCCTGTTAGTACTTAAGCCATAGAGAAAACAGTTAACTCAAGAAATACTGATTAAAACAATCACACAGATTTTCTTAAGATTTAATCTAAAATAGCTACAAGACTTCAGATATAAGCAGAGTACTTTCATATACACAAATATATATATATACACATACACTGCTTTAGTGCACACTTTGTGCAATAAATTACTTTTTAGGATATTAAAATGTATCCTATTTTCAAATTTTGTGCTGCAGCTTTTTGATGAGTCAAAACATAGTCAAGTCAAGCTGTTGATTATTACTTCCCCTATTGATAGTTAATCTTCACGGTGATACTATGGATCATCCTAGGACCCATGGATGGACCAAGAGAGTTAATTGTAATTGTACCTCAAAACCCAGCAGAGAATAATTACAAGTTGCTCAAATCCTTATAATAAACACTTCATTTTCCTTGCAATCATAATTTACAGCTGATTTTGAAACACACATTGAAAGATACAATGATAAAGGATTAAAAAATAGTTTTAAATATTCTCACAATCGCAGTCACAGCTGCTTTTTTTTTTCTTTAAGACCATAATTTACACTAATACAGCTATGGCAGGCAAATAGGAAATATTCTAAATATATTAGTGAAAAGAGCACAATTAGATGACAGGCAATTTGATCATGTTTTTAGTCTCATCAAATTAAGCAGGTTAATTAGGTAACTATTGAGGTATGATGTAACTTTTTTTTTCCTGGCACTATGCTGAACATCTTGGTATTTACATTTGGTCTGGGGAGAAGGAAGGTACTAAACCTTATCACAGTTTATGACAATAGTTACCTGTCAGCTTGGAAGTCAAGAAGACATCGAATTTCTAAATCACAGAATCACAGAATGTCAGGGGTTGGAAGGGACCTCGAAAGCTCATCCAGTCCAATCCCCCTGCCGGAGCAGGAACACCCAGATGAGGTTACACAGGAAGGTGTCCAGGTGGGCTTGAATGTCTCCAGAGAAGGAGACTCCACAACCCCCCTGGGCAGCCTAAACATATTTCTCATCATGGGATTATATGAAAGGTGTATTCAATGGTCAGTAAAGGGGTAATTACACTTCAGCTTCTTTGCTGTGCCTTCCTGTCCCAGCATCCCTGCTCAGGCTGTGCCTACGCAAAACCTTTATCTGATCCAATGGTGATCAGGTTGAGGAGCTGATCTGTCTGAAAAACAACCCGAGGAAAAAGAAAAGTAACTTTCAACTGGCTTAGTTTCCCAATATTCCAAATATTTCCCAATATTACCAAACTGTGCAAACATTTGCTTTAGCCCAGCACAAGAAAAATTAGCAGGCTTGAGTATCAGAGACAGCAATTGCAGATGCCCATTTAAGCAGCTGTCCTTCCTAGGTTCTTCAGTTTTATTTTATCTTTGAAGATATTCCCAAAGCACATACAAATTTTGGACACCTTTTCTATTGGACACTGTGATTCAGACATGTCTGAGTTGATCTCAGGCAATTAGCCCCTTCACTTTCATAGATTTTTAGTCCCAGGAGATGCCCCTCAGAGCACTGGTTTAAATAAGGTCAACTCATTGTCTAGACAGGATGCTCAGAGCAGGGCCTTCTCCTTTTGTTCTATAAACCTACTTACATGTTTTCTGGATTGATGATCAGCAAGAGGGTTGAGGCTTTTTAATTATCCACTGAATTCCAGCCAGCAAAAAATGTGCTAGTTTTGAAGCATATTCCTTTACGTGTGAATTTAGTTAATTTGTGTGTTTGCTTTTAAATTAGCCATTATGTAAATTCCCTTGATATCTTAAGCAGAATAAGCTCTGCTATGCTTAACTTTAAATTGTTTTGTGAGACTCAGAAAATGGAACAATCATAAAAGAATACCCATGAGACCGTGTCTGATGAAGGGGTAACCAATATGGTTTAGGCTTTGTTTTTAAATAATAACCAGCCACTAATACAAAGTCATAATTTCTCTCTGATCTGATGAGCTGTTGTCTTTGATATCAAGCTGCTGAACTTCAATAAAAACCCCATCAGTCATCATTTAAAAGAGAAAGCCAAGGTACAACATTGAAGAATGTAATTTTCCATGCGCTAGATAGACTTGTGTTTCTTTTATGCTTTTCTTGTTCAAGGGAAGTCTCTTTTAAGTCAGGGTGTTTTCTTCTCACTGAACTGGAAAACAGAATGACACTGTGGAAATAAAAATGCTTGGTAAGTTCATTTTTTCCTTAGCATAAAACCTGTAGGTAAAGCTGTAGCATATGCAGTTCACTGAAGTTGGTGGACTTACAGTTCAGCTTGTGTTCAAATCTTTTGCTTGAATAAAGACCGTAACTGCCTTCTTTCAGATTTAAGGCCTGATTTTGTGAAACTTGATTCCTGTGAGCAGGGCTGGCTCCACTGAAGCCGAGGTTGGTGCTGGACCTGCATCCAGAGCTCTGCCCTGCCTGCCCTATGGAATGTGGAGGGCAGTGCCTGACCCCTCTGAGAGCCTGTGCAGAACTCAGGGTTTGCAGACCCTTTTCTGAATCATTCCTAAGCAGTGATATTTTCCTCCAGGATTAATCCTGTGGCTCCAGGTCTCACAATTCATCACCATTCTTCGGGTTTGCTTCAAGCCCTGGTATACCACCTCTCCTCAGGGAGAAGAACAGGGCTTAACCTCTGGTAATTCAGTTTAGCAAAGCAAAATGCTGTTTATTTAGAGGAAAAGCATTCTTTTTGGAAAACACATAACAAACCAACAAACAGAAGCTTTGAAGTCAAGCCACTTTTGCCCATACTACTTCAAAGCTCCTTGCAAGACCCGTGAAGGAGCAAGACATGGTGCCTCATTCTAGCACAGCACTGTCTTTTGGCCCTTTCTTTTTTCCTAGTTCTCTTGAACCAGACCAGACCAGGATAGGGCTCTTCTCATGGTGAAAACCTCCAGTGAGCTGATTACCAGCACTGGGAACTGGCAAGAATTATCCCGCACGGACTCCTATGCCCAGTGAATCCCTCTAGCATTCTCTAATTCTCTTTTAAACATACATTAGCCCTATAAAAAAATTATCTGATTCAAAAACTTACCTGAAAATCCCAAGTTTCCAAAATTTTATTTTTCTCTCTAAACTGTTCAGGTAATTTAAAGGAAGAGGATGAGACAGGAGTTTTTCCAGTGCTTTGTGATAATATTGTGACTGTCATGATAGTTAGAGAGGCAATCAAACCAACTGTATTTGTAAGTACACACCACAGAATGCTTTATCAAAAAAATCACCTTTTGGATGACTTTACAGGACACTATATTTGCCTGTACTGAGAACCTGGTACAGGCAAAAGATATAGATCTGTAAAAACTTCCAAATTAAGCCCTCTCAGAATGTAGTAGCAAAAAATATTTCTGAACAACAGACTGTTCCAATCAGGAATTAAAAATAGGAGGAAAAATATAATGTGTAAAGTAAATTAGGTGGTTACTTCCAGGGTGAATGAGTTGGAGACTGCTTTTTCTCCAAGAGAAGAATAGTGAAAGAATTGGGGCTGCATTTCTTGCATCACCTGTCCTGATCACAGCTCCCCTGGACCTCCCAAAGGCCCCCATCTGCAGGGGCTCTACAATGTCCGGTCCTGTTGCCCCATGTCCTTGAGATAAAAGCAGCTAATAAAATAGCCAGCTGTGTTGATCTTATTAGAAAAAAAGATTCCTCTAGCAAGATCAGCACACCAGAGGAGGCAGTGAGTGCCCTAATAACTTAAACTCACTGGCAAAGGCTGTAGATGTTATAGACAGGGACAGAAACCCATGTTTCTGTGGCGCTGTGATGGTCACTGTTACAGACAGCAGCGTAGTACAGAACCTGCCTAACCCTTGAGAATGAATTGCTGGTAAAGCGTAAAAAAGTTTTTAAGGTGGAATTCAAAGGAGAAAGAGGTTTCTCTTTTCTGACACTTCTGTTCGTCGCCCTGCATGCCTTGCCTTCTCTGATAACATTTCTTTTAAAATTTCCACAAAGAACATTTGCAAAATTTCTGTGAGTAATTTTGGAAATAGAAGTGAATTGTCCCACTAGTCCCACAGTATATTCTGGTATTTAAGTCAGGAGCAGGGCAGGTAGTTTTCCCCAGTAATGCACCTGTGTTTTCAGACTGCGGAGCTCACCATATCTCTGATCAAACGCCAAATCAGTCTCTAGAGGTACAACCACCATGGAGAAAATACAGAATAAAGACTCCAATTGATATACACAGGTTCCAAAACATCTGTCATGGGTGGTGGTAAGATCTTTTTGATGCTGTTTCCTGAAGACATTTAAAACTAGGAGACTGAAGGCTGAAATCTCTTATTTGTGGCAGAGCCGAGGTGGAGGTCCACAGTCTTAATCCAGGCTGCAGGTTTCAGTCTGACCTCAGAAGATCCTAACAATGGATCAAAACTCTTTTCCTTCTACAGAAACGGCTCAGAGAACAATGAAGACGACACTGAAAGGCAATCCCCTTTACCTAGTATTCCCTACAGAGTTAAAATAAGATGCCACATTATCAGTCTTTCAGTGCAGAGACTGATGCTAATGCTGACTGGCTGGCTGGAGAGGTGACAGGACGATGGGAGCTGCACATCTGAGTGGCTGTCAGTGGAGCAATGATGCTAAGCAGGAGAGAAAATGGGTAAGTCCAAAGCAATCTGAGAAGCAGAGCTGTCAGCCTGGAGACAAGCAGTCCTTGCAGCTTGATGAGATTACACTTTAGTAGTTTTGAAGCAATGTGGCAATTTACTCCCAGGTTTCTATTAAAACTAGGGATTTCAATGCATAGCTCTAATGAACAAAACCAGAGTCCCAATAAAAATAAGTCTTTAAGCTACTTCTCAGCACTTTTTTAGAGCTAAGGCGTAACACCAGCAAGGAATCACCCAACTGCAATTTCTAAATCTCCTCAAATACATTATGAAAACAGGGATACAACATGAGGTACAGGTGTTCACTATTTACAGTCACATTCATACAGCAATAAAGCAAACAATAGTGTTGAAAGTGAATAAGACAGCTTCTGATCATGTGGATGACTTCTTTCAATGGTCAGAAATCTGTGAAATTCTCTTCTTCTGCATCATGGGACACCAAAAGTTTATTGTCTGCAATTCTGAGGTTACAGAGGCATGAATCCTTTGCTGGTAGAAATGTTTGCCCACCACAGTCCTGACGTGATTTGTCTTGTCATCTTATTTGGTGCTTGGTAAGAGAAGCCCTGTCTCCTGGAGTCCTGTGTATTCTTGAGAATTATAGTTCTTGCTTGTTGTAATATTAAATACCGAATCCAAAGGGATCAAACTCCTAAATTCTAATTGTTCAAAAGGCAATTTAAAAGAAAATATATTTAAAACCCTCATTATTTTTAATCCATCTGAGGATTTTCAAGATCTAGCTTTTGCTTTTTGACCATACTTAGCTAGCAAACTTGGAAAAAATATGATGTTACAAAGCACAAAAACAATGTAGAGAAATAAATGACATAAAAGCAATTGAAGTTCTTGCATTTTCCTTTAATTGACTTTTGCTGCTGTGCTGAAAAATGATACAGTACTAGAGAGTCCCCTCTGGAACACTAGCTTTATTAATTTCCATTCATGTCATACTTAAGTAAGTTTAATCAAACTACCAAAAATAGATCCCAAGGCAATAATTTCTGGGGTCATCAAATTGATCCTATGTTCAATAAATGGCCACGCACTGATAAACAGGTTGTTAATTTTGGGTTGACCTTCTACTGTTGTTAAACCTAGGACTTCTAGTCAAGGACTAGCAGGATGAATGTGATGTGACCATCCTCCTCCTGTTTTTTTTCCTGCTGTTGGAAAGGCACGATTAGGTAAATAACCCTCTATTTATCAGAAGGCAGAATAGAGCAACATCCTTTGTTTCTGCTGGCTATCTGCAGCAGTGAGAGAACAGTATTTTCACAGAATCACAGAATGTTGGGGATTGGAAGGGACCTGGAAAGATCATCCAGTCCAATCCCCTTGCCGGAGCAGGAACACCCAGATGAGGTTACACAGGAATGTGTCCAGGTAGGTTTTGAATATCTCCAGAGTAGGAGACTTCACAACACCCCTGGGCAGCCTGTTCCAGTGTTCTGGCACCCTCACCATGAAGAAGTTTCTTCTCAAATTTAAATGGAACCTCCTATGTTTCAGTTTATACCCATTGTCCCTTGTCCTGCCATTGGTTGTCATCAAGAAGAGCCTGGCTCCATCCTTGTGACACTCACCTTTTATATATTTGTAAACATTACTAAGGTCACCCCTCAGTCTCCTCCAAACTAAAGAGACCCAGCTCCCTCAGTCTTTCCTCAGAAGGGAGATGCTCCACTCCCTTAATCATCCTCATTGCCCTGCGCTGGACTCTCTCCAGCAGTTCCCTGTCCTTCTGGAACTGAGGGGCCCAGAACTGGACACAATATTCCAGATGTGGTCTCACCAGGGCAGAGTAGAGGGGAAAGAAAACCTCTCTCAACCTACTAACCACCCCCCTTCTAATACACCCCAGGATGCCACTGGCCTTCTTGGCCACGAGGGCCCAGTGCTGGCTCATGGTCATCTTGCTGTCCACCAGGACCCCCAGGTCCCTTTTCCCTATGCTGCTCTCTGATAGGTCATTCCCCAACTTATACTGGAACCTGGGGTTCCTGCCCAGATGCAAGACTCTACACTTGCCCTTGTTATATTTCATTAATTTTTTCCCTGCCCAACTTGCCAGCATGTCCAGGTCTCGCTGGATGGCGGCACAGCTGTTACAGTGTTAGTTGTCAGTAGTTCCCTATCACTTAGAATGGAAACTGCCAAAAATGGAGAGAATACTGCTTTTCAAAGTCCTATTTTGTAGAGTTTTTTCTTTGCACTGAAATGGAATAGCTTGGATGAAAATGTCATCCTGTCCACAAAGTAACTACACAATCAAGAAGCACCTAATCACTGAACAAATCATTCTCTTCTACCAGCGAATGAGGAACTCACCTTACACAAAGGAAAAAAAAAAGAAAAAAAAACATTTTCGTGTGACTTGTAGCACTCTGTCATGGGTTTGAGGAACCATTATTCCGGTCCCACCAAGACCCACCTTGGGAAACCCACATGTCTGTGCAGCTACCTTGAGACAGAGATCAGAGAAAGAGAGAAAGAGCCAAAGATCAGATCTAGCCCTATTGGACAGATTTCATTTACAGACATAACCACACAGCAAATGTAGAGAATGCAAAGAGAACTGCACTTTCTTGGGAACCTGAAATAGGGATTACCAATTAATTAATAACCTAAGTCTCATAACGTTTTTCATCCATTCCAAATGCATCTTAGATGCTGTGCTCATACTGCCCTTTCACTGGTGACACTCAACCACTGAGATGTGTCTCTGACTCCATTAGCCCACCCCCTATATGCTGCCAGATACACACCAGATGGTGACTTTTCATTCTTCACATGAAGACTATTGCTTTTTGGGAGAGAGGACATCTTTCTGAGGCTGTTTTTGGATGGCCCTAGCACAATGCAGTTTTGGATACTCACAATTTTGTTAGCCACTACAACCCATAATTTTGAGGCTGCCTGTGATGGGTTTAATATCCATCCCCAGAGAGTGACTGCAGGGCCACATGAACAGCTGTAGAAAGCTCCACAGAGTCTGAGAAACCTATTAGTGGCAAATGTGTACAAATTGGCAGTTTCTTCTAGATTTTCCAGCCTGTTAGAGGAACAAGCTCATTAGGGTAAAATTTACTCCAAATATGTAAAAACTGATGGTTTGAAACCAAGATGTTTGTTATAATTGTAGCATGATTCAGTGCTTGGGCATCTTCTGTATCTCAAGTGCTGTCTAAGCAATTAGCAGAGCTTCTAACAGCAGCCAGCTCAATGTCACCCTCAAACATACGGGCAGTTCTTCTTAGAAGAATCCCTTGCTTCCTGCGAGGCTGAAAGTACCTGATGAAGAAATACAGTATACCTGATACACCCCGCTCCCTGACCCTTTCCTAATTGTTACAGGTATTTTTCCAATCCTATCATTACTACTGTTTTTGAAAACTTTGCTGTCATTGTACCAGAGGGTAGGAGTGTGCTGTGATTCACATGTTCCAGGTGGGAAAGTGGGACAAAAAGAAGGGATGCCTCTAGGATGACTTAAGATCTACCAAGGAAGGGAGACTAAACCCAAGTCCTGGCTTAGTCATTCTCTCATTAAGACAATTTTCCTAATAAACTACTCCAGCCTTATTGTTCCCAGTTCTTTTGAGAGCATCCGGAGCCATTGGCATTAACTTTTGTGTTAAGGGATGGAGCACAATAGTACACTGAGCTCTGTATTGTGCTACAGAGGCATTTTATCACATTCAGCCCTGCCTTTCTTGCCCATTTCCATTGCAAAGTGATTTCAATAGATCTAGAGAGCTATTAAAACAGACATCAACACTTGCAAGTATGTGCCTGGTCGGAATACCAGCTTCAAACATTGCAGAGCATTGTCTCTAACTGGGTCAGTTCATGAAATATTGTCTGTTCAAATGATGTCCATGCTGTAATAAGAAAAAGGGGAAAATGCAGTAGTAATCAAAATGATCTGATTTTAAAAGTCTGGCACCTGAAATGTGTTAAGAACATTTCAGTGCTCCATTAATAAAGCTTCTAGGATACAGGAAATTTGCAAAATGTTGGTCTTGAATATTATGTCCTGAATTTTTTTTACAAAGGAGACTAATAAAAGGATTTTTAAGGAACTTTTGTGGTTTTGGGACATTTTATTTGTACTTTTTCTTTTTTTTTTCTTTTTTTTTTCTTTTTTTTTTTCTTTTTTTTTTCTTTTTTTTTTTTATTTTTGCTGAGAAGGGTCTTTGAGGGCATCCCTATCTCAAATGGCTATTCAGTGTGCTAATGAGATAAGGAATTCAGTAGAATGTATTGTGCAATGGCGAAACATTAACTATTACTCCATCTTCCTGTGTTCTTTAATAACAGACTTTCTGATTCAGCAGCAGAATATTTTACTGACCTTTCAACTTATTTCTAGTTCACTGGTGTGTCTAGAGCTGTCTTGTCACTTTGGAATTAATTTTAGTTTTTGCCTAAGTGACTGCTCGGAAGCAACAAGCCCTACTGGAATGTCAGGCACAAACTCTGCTCTGGGGACACTGAAATGGACCCTGCAGCCACCGAGGAACTGGTAAAGGTGCAGAAATTTGTGTCAAGGAAGTGACCCATGAGACAAAGCGAGATGGGCTCCTGCAGCCAGTACCAGCTGAAGCTCCAGCAGGCAGCTTTTCACCATTGTTGTCACACTCAATACTGAGGCCTAGAGGTTGAAGAGGCTGGTCCCACTAGCCAGGCCTGCTACTGAGAACATAGGATGCTATTTTCTACCCAGGTACAACGGGAATTAATATTTTTCTTTATGTGTCTCTCTGAGCATCTGGAAGTCCTGGGGCTCAAATTGTTTCTTTCACTGTATAGGGCTTTGTCTATGCTCTGGACTTCGAGAAGAAAGCAAAAAAACTTTGGTAAATTAAAATCTAGTTAGACTCTCCTGCTCTGTGGTCTCTTCTAGAGACAAGTGAGAAAATTCTAAATTAACTTCAGGCATGAACAAACTCTGCTTAGCTCCACATGCACTCAACTTTATCTCTGACTTTTATTCTCTCTTAGACATACTGTCAATAGTGCTATGCACAAACTCAGTCACGTTTATGGGATGTTAATGTGTTTCTATGTCTTCCTGGCCAACACCTGTTTGACTGATAAACACTCCAGATCTCATGATCTTAACCTGATGCTTCAGAAGTCAGTTCTTAAAGAAGAAAACAAATTATATTATCCATGCTTACAAACAGGAAGAATCCAAGGCATTGTGACCTGCTTTGGTACTCCTTTTTCTTAAAAAACTACTGAGTACAGAGCTTGTGGTCAATGAGAGTGTTGGTTTGATTCCACTACAGCGGAGCTGAAACAAATAACCTGGAAAAAGACTCAGAAGTCTGTTCCCAGAATTTGGCTGTCCTCTCATAGCATGTTTGGTTTGGATAAATAAGCAAACAAACTAACAACATTTTAATATGTTCGATATCTTTGGATTTTTAGAACATATCATATCAATCTTAAAATTTACAGTTTCATTTGGGTCAATCATTGGTAGGTTTGTAAATGGAAAACATGCTGTCTGGGAGAAAATAAAATGGCATTTCTCCCTTGACATTAACATTTATCTTTTTACTAGAATATATGTTGGGAAAGAAAAGGAATTTTCAAATACTTTTGCGAACAATAGAAAATTAAGAGCAAGAAAGAGCTGTGCAGTGGTAATTGTTTCCTCATTTTCTGTTATGAAGATGAAAACTGTACTGAAGGATTTGCTTTAAAGTGGAGAGAAAAGAAATTTGTCTCTGACTCAAGCAAATGAAAATTATTTACATTTCAAGAGCAGTTGAGGATTTGCAAGTGGCTTGCAGTGAGTTTGTCATAGGTTTATCTGCTGTAACTAGTGGGTTCTGCAGGAAGGAGGACAACACCCTGGCTCAATAGGTAAATCATAACAAGGGAGCAGAAAACAGGGGGACATACTTTTTAGCAGGGTCTGTTGTGACAGAACAAAGAGTAATGGTTTTAAATGAAGGGAAGGGAGATTCAAGCCAAACATGAAGAAGTTATTTTTTATAATGAGGGTGTTAAACTCTGGCCCAGGTTGCCCAGAGAGGTGATAGATGCCACATTCCTGGAGGCATTCAAGGCCAAGCTGGATGGAGCTCTGAGCAACCTGATCTGTTTGAAGATGTCCCTGCTCATTGCAGGGGGGTTGGACTAGAGGAGCTTTGAAGGTCCCTTGCAACCCAAACTATTCTGTGATTCTATGATTCTGTAGCAAGAACTTGGCACCTCCATTCGCAGCATCACCTCCATACCACAAAACCACTTAATCGTGGAATAGTTGAGTTTGGAAGGGACTTGTGGCATTTACGTGCCCATGCATTGTGAAGTGTGGGCTGCAGGGTGACCCCGGTGAGGAGAGGTTGGGGCTGCCCCATGCTGGACACAGCCGGTCCCAGTCAGCTCCAATGACCCCACTGCAGGACAGGGCTGAGCCCCTCAGCCACGCTGGGGGTAAAACAGTTTTCTGAAAGGGACGAAGGTGGCCCAGGAGAGGAGGAGGAAGCCAAGGAGGGAGCAGCAGCAGAGGGTGGGTTTATGTGAAAGTGTTTTAATTTTTTTCTGTGTTTCTTACTACCCAAATCTATTTTTATTTGCAATAAATTAAATTAATTTTCTTGCAGTCAAGTCTGTTTTGCCCATGACAGTAACTGGTAAGTGATGCCCCTGTCTTTATCTTCACCTACAAGCTTTTCTTCTAATTTTGTCTCCCTGTCCTGTTGAGGAGGGGGCGTGAAGGAGCGACTGGCTGGGCATCTGGCAGATAGACAAGGTCAACCCATCAAAATCATCTTGTCCTATCTCCCTGCTTAGAGTCAATCAGAACAGATTGCCCAGGACTGTGTCCAGTCAGGTTTTGAGTATCTCCAAGGACTGAAGATCAACAGTCTCCCAGGGCAACCTATTCCAGTGTTTGACCACCATCATAGTAAAACAGTTTTTTGTTATGTTTAAAAGGAATTTCCTACATATCAGTTTGTGCCTTTTGCCTGTTCTCCTTTCAGTGAAAACAACTGAGAAGTATCTGGTCTGTCTCCTTTACTGCCTTGTTATTTGGACTGTATTTCACCAGTTCATCTATGAGGATGCTATGGGGGTCAGTATCATCTTATCATAAAAGGCCATCAGGTTGGCCAGGCATGATTTCCCCTTCATAAATCCATGCTGAATGCTCCCAGTAACGTCACTGTCATTAATATGTTTAGAAATGGTTTCCATGGTTATTCCATCACCTTCCCAGGGATCAAGGTGAGGCTCAGCAGCCCATGGTTTCTCAGATCCTCCCTCTTGCCTCTCTTGAAGACAGGGAGTGACATTTATTTTTTTATTCCTCTGAACTGGTCATCCTGCCTCTCTGAGGAGTTAATGGGAACAAACAGGCACTGCTAGGGCATAATCCAGCTGAACTTTGTTTGATGTTTAGTTTAGAATGAAGAGAAGTCCAGGAGAAATGTATTCTCTTATTGACCATAAAGGAAGGACAGATGACTAGTTCACAAGTGGATGCATATATGTGCACACTGACATTTGACTGAATAAATCCACAGAATCTGGAGAACCATTGAGTTTCCCAAATAGGACAAGCAGGTGATGATAATACAAGTTCAGTTTTTGCCCATGAATGGAAGCCTCCTCCTGAAGTAGAGTCAGATATTAGTCAGGTCAATTAGCCGGATGAATCAATATATTTGATGGCAAAGGGACTTAACTGCTTCTTTTGGTTTAAACAGTTCCTCATTAAAGGGAAAGGGCTGCAGTCCACAGTCAAATCCTCTTCTTTTTAATCTATCCTGTTTGTTTTGCTGAAATCCATGAATTGCAGTGGCAGATTTGCTAGCCCTACAAGGTGATTCTGTGATTCTGTGATCTGCTGGCTATCCTTGAACAATGAATGTCATGTGTTAAAGAAGAAAATGCCTCAGAAGACACCACTAAAGAGGTAAATGCACCACCCAAATTGGAACCTGTTTCTTTTCCATGCTTTTAAGCTATTACAGAAGATTACAGAAAAAAAAGCAAAAAAATATTAGCAGTGGACTTTTACCTGGAAAGTAGTAACAGTGTGTTTGGAAACTTAGGGGTATGCTTTAAATGGCATTGGGTTGCTACCATTCATGTTATCCTCCCTTTGACTACAACAAAGAATGCTGCTTTTCACTTTCATTCCAGGCTAGGCAGCCTACTTTTCAGCCTGTACAAAAATTAGCCTTTCACTTCTCCAAGCTAAAAAAAAAAAAAAAAGAACAATGACAACAATAACAAAAAGAACAGAATAACCACAAAACAACACAAAGAAGAATAAGATAAATGGCTGCAAGAGAAATTTCAGCCTGAAGGGTGTTGATACCCCTCACTTCCCAACCCAGATTCCCTTGGCCACCAGCAACCTTTAGGTTCAGTATTTCTCTCTCGTGGTGTCTGGAGGAATCTGGATCCAAGGCCAGATGTGTGTGATGTACCCACAGCTGCATTCATACCTCCCTGCCTTGGGACAGAGTGAATATACCAGCTCCAGGGAGTGATCGGTTGGTCAGAAGTTGGTTTGGAGGCAATGAACCCAGGTAGGTTTGACATTTGACATACGATCTCAGAGTGGTGAAAGAAAGGCATCCCACCCTCATGTCATTCCTTTCCACCACGGATTCTTTGAAAGAAAATGCAGAAGAAAATCAAAAGGCAAGCAAACAAAAAATTACCAAGGGAACAAGGCACAAGAGATGGAGGACAAAGGGGAAAAATGCTTGGAAAAACATTTTCCTCTCCTGACAAGTCTCAGTTATGTACAGAAAACCTGTGAGAAATACTGAACCTGTGACAGCAGAAACATCCCGAAGGGAGAAGTGTGTGTGGGGGGAGCACAATTAATAATAAAGCCCTGTGGAATTTGTGAAGGTTCAGCACAAAAGCTTGAAGCAGTCTTTTGAGAAGCCGAATCAGCTTTAATTACTGTACTCTGGGTTATTCTTTTAAAATGCTATTGCAGTGAAAGTTTCTCAGTCTGAGGGAGGGCAATGCTGCTCTCTGCTATCATTTCCCTTCATTGTTACAGGCTTCAGCACACAGTGAATGTGCACGAGGACAAGCAAATCCTCCACATCTTTCATTTCAAGTGCTATTTTTTTTTCCCTTTTCATGAACAGCCTTCAAGAAGAAAAATAACTACTTAGGGCAGGGTTTTCTTTTTTTCTCTTCTTGTTTTCTCTTTTTTTTTTTTTTTTTTTTTTTTTGATAGACTGGGTGAGTCCCTTTTCATTCATTATGTCTTGTTACCTAAAAAGCAATATAATAGAGATATACAGATGCTTATTACTAGTAGATATCCCATTTTAATGCTTCCTATAATGGTATTTTCAGCTCATAATACACGGTGGATGATCTGTGCTGAATAGTGAATGTTGTGCTTGGTTTTTCTCTCACTTTGGCAAAATCAGTGAAGTATCTTTCCAGTTTGCAATGGTGGGAAAGAGGGAAGAATCCACTTCCTGCAGTTGCTTTCCGGAGCCTGGTTACTACAATGGTTCACCAACAGTAACAGAGGGGTTATTTCACTAAGAAGAATTCCAGAAGGTAGAATGCTCCAAATTTCTAGACCTCAGACACTGATAAAAAGGAGTTATGTTTTTTTAGGGTGAACAAGATTTGCAGTTCCAGGGGGAGGACAAAGGAAATAAGATAAGAGGGGGAAACAAAGTGTGAGGGGAACTTGATAATTCTTTTTTAGTTGCTGCTGGAAATGTTAGTGATGCACAACATGGACGGGAAGACAACTGAACAGATAAAAGCTTAGCCAAAATAGGAATGTTGTTTCCCACTGTCATGTTTGGTAGTGCCTTGTAAATGTTTTTCAATGGAGTGAGTTTTAATAAAAACTAGAAGTGGTTGCATTTCATTCTGTACTGTCACATAGTGGAGGCATAGTGGTGTCCACATCTGCCTACGTCTTTAAGAACATATTTCATGGACATAAATACAGATGAATAATACCATAAGAGACATAAAACCTAGTAAGTCATTTGCCCAAACATGGAAACGATATAAACAGGTGCCTCACTGGTTGGGAAAGGAGCTTCCTGTACTGCTGTGGGGACAGAAATTTCCAGTGTCATCATTTCCAGCGCATATCAGATTTGACTTGAAGTCACTTTCTTTTTGTGCAGAAGTGTAGATACATTCATCAGGTTTAACTGTGTCTTAAAACTTTGCTGAAATCAGCAACATGAGTGCAAAGGAAATAGCAGCTCTAGAATCACAAACTACTCTTCAGTGACCCAAGTTTCTCTTATGCCCATAGCTGATCACCTAGAAATGTCACATTTTGTCTACAATTACTAAACATTGGCTCCTTGTGATGCAGTTTAGGATTATGCACTAAACGCCCTGGAGGGCACTTCTTTTCCTGTGCTTAATCCCAGACAGAAAGATGGTGAGGACAGAAATTAAACATGAAGTAGGTCATGATAATAACAAAACAAAGAGTAATCAGCATGATTGAAGGATCTTCAGGAGCAGCACTGAGGACCAATATTCACAATAATTGGAGCACATATCTCTTGTGCCAAAACCAGCCTCATTCATTGCTATGTCCATGCTCAACTGCGATCCCAAGGTTCAACTACCCTCAATGTCACCCAGCAGACAGTTCCAGCTGTGAGACCATAATTGATTCTTCATCTCCCATTACTACCAAAAGCTTTTTCTTGAGAGTGTCTAAACAGTGGCTGAGAGTGAGGCTAAAAAGCCACTTCCAAACAAATGCATTGCCTACTCTTCTAAATATAGAAAACCAAAACAACAACAACAGCAAAAACAACAAAAAATCACCACCAATAAAAAAAACACAGAAGGAAAAATCTCAGCAGCAAAAGGTGTATATATGCCTAGAGCACGCTAGCTCATTGCCTTAGGTAAATTCCTTCACCCCAAGTTCTTTGCAAATCACATCTCACTCAACAATACCTTTGTTTCTCTCATTATCAGGCATTCATTTCCAGCCACTGCCACTTGCACTCTCTCCTTTTCCTGTCCAGATAGCAACATCAGAGTTCAGGGTTTATTTGCTAACCTGAGTGGAGCCAGACCATTAGGCTTAATTAATATCTTCCCCATTGTTTCCTCAAGGACTCCTGGAATTTCCTCAAGTCATATTTCACCTTTGTTATTGCCTCATTTCCTGCTCATACCACCTACCCGTCTCCTTTGCCTTAGTTCTACATCACTGAAGCAAATGTGGAGAAGGCAGTGCAGAGCACTTTTAAAGCAGTAACATAATGTAGCTCCTGTTCAGCGCAAGGATTTATTGGTCTTTTGGGAAAATGAAGGAGGAAGTCAGGGAATAACTCACAATAAACAGTAATGTCTTGTCATCCAAAAAAATGTATTCCTTAGGATCTCAGAGAATGAGGATTGAATTTTACACATCTGATAGTCTGTAAGTCTTTAGTGAGCAGGATTCTATGACCAAAAGAGACCTGTGGAGCAAATGTACTGTTCCATCATCAGGAAAAAAACAATTTCTGACTTCATGGCAATTTGTTCTTGAAAGATCAAAGTATTAATGAAATTCTGTGGTTTAGCGCTGACTTCTTAACAAAGCCAGGAAATTCCAGTTTGACCCCACCTAAGAGGTCTCCATTGCACGCATGCAGGGTTGTGTGCTGGATGTTGAATATGGTACACACATTTTTTTTTCATGTTTGATTCTGGTCCAGTTCTCCTGAGTTTAGGATGCAGGCATTCCTTCCTGACTGATCCGCAAAGTTTGGATGCAAAGCCACACTTTGAAAACAGACTTCCCTCAATTCAAGTAATATCAGACAATGTGAAATTTGGCCACAGCTAATGTGCGAAAACTTAGATTAATTGTCTTCCAGATAAGAAGCTTTTTAGATTAAATATTTTCTTCTGAGATGTTCAAACATGTTTAGTGCAGTTCTGATTGGTACAGAAATCATTGCTTTACATTTCTCATTTTGAGGTTACTTGTTTGTCCTAATTTAATAATAATGAAAGTTTTGTAAGATTATTCTGCCCAACTTCAAACTGCAAAAAGACAGGAATTGCTTCCATGTTTTGATCACAGTTTGCTTATTGGAATGGAGCTACTGAGCTAGTCCTGCCGCTTTGGACTCCCCCTCCAGTTCAGGCTGCCCTGCTCAGATTGTCCTGCATGCCCTTCACTTGTGGCTTTTATACACACAGGGGACCGCTTGTCACAGCATATGCTAAGAATGCTAAGAACACAGCAAGACTCTAAGAATAAACTATTTTATGGTTGAAGGGTGTTTCTTGTTATTAGGGGTGAAGATGAGATCTTCCTGGGTGTGAGACAGTGCTACGGGAATCGAATTAGTTCAGTTTGTCTGGTGATGCCCTTTGCACGTTTCTCTGGGTATCACCTTCCACTGAGCATCCTCATCTCATAAGAGGGACCTTGGTCTACTCCACTGGAGTGAATCTCACCTGGCGCTGTAGCCAGACAGCTCCATAAAAGCTGTGTCAGGAGGAATTCCCGCTGCTTCAATGGGGGAACATGCAGGGTCTTCAGCTCAGCATAGGCCAGGTTGACATAAAGAGGTACTCCAAAGAGACTCAGTCCTTGATTCAAGATGGGAAGGGCTATGAGCATACGGATGAAATCATTCAGCACTCCTCTGTCTTTACACAGCTAAGGTTCTGTAGTTACAGAACTCACTCTTGTGTATTCAGGAGCTAGGTTGTTTTATCTTCAAATTCAACAGGGAGCATAAAAATAGTGGATCATTTTTGCATGGTTTCAGAATGCAGTGATTTACCTTTGGTCCACCTCAGATTCTCAAGCTGGCAATAAATTGCAGCAATTTGCTCTGAATTGCTTATAGGTGGCCTTTTCATGCACTTCTCTTTCTGTTACAATTTGAAAACCATTCAGGTTAATTGAGATGCAGCCCTTAACAAGCTAACATTTGCTGAGGATACCATTATATAGACTAGCAGCTGAAATGGAAAACAACACAAAAACAAACAAAACAACAAACAAATGAACAAAAACCTCAACAACATACCTCTTTGAGGTGGGAACTCACCTTCTAGCTTTCTTAAATGCAGAACATGGTTGCACTGTTAGTGTGATTAGACTATTGTAGATGCTTTTTATGCCATTGGCATATCCTGCAAAAATAAGTGAAGATTACAGTCTCCTAGTCACAAATATAAATTTGCTGAAATTCAGTCTGATGAAAAGAAGAAAAATGGCAAGTTTTAGACCTCACACAACTGACAGCTGTCAAAGTTACAAACAGCAGAGACACAGAGAATTTATGTTATAGGATGTGCTGGGAAGCTTTAATATACTCTTAGTGCATCACAACAATATACCATGAACAGTGGCCACTGGCAGCAGCCTGGGGGACTCGTAAATTAAAAATAGCTAGCATATTCCCTATTTAAATCAAGGGGAGTGTTCATGAAGTAATTTAGTTTTCATCCTGAGCATGGCTGGCAGAGTGTTTGATTTAGTCTGTGTGATTTATTGTGGGGAGCTGTGTACACATTTTATCAGGGTGATTTCTCCCTCGTCATTAAATCTGGCATGCAGAGGCTGGCCAAGTAGTGTCTGGTTTGAACTCCTGTGCAGAGAGGGTAGAGGAGCGTGACTGAAAGCAATGAAGACCCATGATGTGTTGGTCTGGGTTTAAATGAACTGTGTGTGGCATTGAGGCAGAGTTACCAAATAACCGACTGACCCTCATTCCAAACCCTCTTCCCTCATCAGGTTTGTTACCTGAGGCTGTAGGACTAACCATTTGCTCCTCTAACAGCAGGGATGTGAGAATGAAGGATCTCCAGGACATTGGCATATCAGGGGCCTGAGGGAGGATTTGCATTGGTCCCTAGGCCCATCCTCCCCACCCCTGCACCTGCTCATGGGACAGAGGTCCCTTTCTCACCCTGTGCTCCTCCAGAGCCCTCCTGCTCATCTCCCAACCCGCTGGGGCATGGACACTCATGTTTCCTTCCAGGACCTTATTTGCCAACAGGACCAGGAGACATCAAATTGTGCATCCTACACCCTGCCCAAGGAAGGAACAGCTCTACATTTGCTGTAGCAGAGAATATTTCCTGCAGGAGCTGTAGCTGTGGAGAGCCCAGGCAGGAGCAGGTTGTCCCTGAGGGACTGCAGCCCAGGGAAGGGTCTGCACTGGAACAGGTTCTCCTGACACTCTCCTCTGAGAGGTCACCCTGAGAGGCAGGAAGGGGCACAGAGCCTGCTGTCCGTGCAGGGGAGCTGGGCAGCAGCTGTGGCCAAATCTGCTCTTAAAAATTTCAGAGAAGATGCACAGGCTGCCTTCCTTGTCCTCCACAGCAAAGCACCTGTGATCCTGGCTGCAGGTCCAGCCTTTCCACCATGGACACTGGGCCTTCTCTTGCAGCATCCTTTCATATGTTTGAAGAGGGATGTCATGTTCCCTCTACTCCTTCCTTTTCTTAGGCTAAATGACCCCATTTTTTCCTTTGTGGCTTGTTTTCTAGATATCTGGTAATCCTCGCTGCTTCCCTTGGACACTCACTTAATAGAGGATGTGGTGCTCTGGCTGAGGCTTTATCAGTGCTGCACCCGCTGGGACAGTCATGTTGCAGGTCTTACAGGGAAAGAGGGGAGCAGAGATCAAACAAAGGGAACATGAATGGATGGAACAGGGAGGACAGGCTAGGTCTGAGATGGAGAGTGGTGTATATGGCTAGAACAGGTTTGCCATCCTGGGGTGTACTGGAGGACCTTGTCCTGAGCATTTGTAGTGGGAGACGTGTGGAAGCTCATCTTAATCCATGGCTTGGTGATGGCAGCAGAGGCATCTGGCTCCCTCAGCCACCAGCACAGACATAGGCAATGCAGGCAGCACCACTGTGATGCTCTGCCTGGCCCCACACCAAACCTGCCCAGGGCTCTCACAGAAAAGCCAGCCCCACACCTCAGTGCCTACACGCACATGGGTCACTGTGGGGGACAGTCACAGCCTCCACAAAAGCTCAGTGGAAGCAGCAGCAGCCAAACTTTGTTGTTACAAGAGGACCTCAAGGAAGAATGACTTCTTTGAATTATAAATATCTTTGTGACTCTCTCTCATTTCAGAAAACAGTAATTGGCTGCTGATTTATTCCTGCAACAATCAGGTGTAGTGGTATTAGTTTTAGCTGTAGACCAGCTTTAAAAGTTTTCCCCTCTTTTCCCCTTACTACCCTCAACCATCCATGCACTCCCCTTGCACCCCTGCTGGCTGCCTTCTCCTTGAAGGTTGTGTTTAAAGTTTTCCAGAAGTAAACCTTTGAAGGGATTTATTCTAAACTGAGCTGGTTTTGTTATCCAGCTTTCAGGACAGCCTCCAAAGCACTTGAACTAGCTCAGCTGAGACAGGAATCTGGGACACGAATAAGCAGGCAGAGGAGAGATGTGAGGAGGAGAGAGCAAGTCCTTCAGCTAGCTTTGCCTCCAAAGTGGGCATCCTATAAGAATGTGGCCTTGGTAAGCTCTTTTGCACAGGCCTATTCAAAATGCATGTTGTTTATGGGGGAATGATGTGAAAGACATTGATACAGAGTCCCTGGGCAAAGAGCTGTGCTGGAGGGAGGTACAGCCCCACTGAGCTTTTGGAACTGCCCTTCTGCTAAAGCCTGAGAAGCAGTGGGTGCAGCTCTGCCCATAGAAGGACCTGTGCATAGGTTGCCTCTCTGCTCCAAGCAAACCCAGCTGAGGTTCACCAGCTCTCTACTGCTGAAGCTTTTCCTGCTCCCAGCACAATGTGCTCATTGCTTCAAATAAATTACAGCCTATGATCTACCTACTTCTGCGTGCATGTAGCCCACAGAAATACTGGCAGACAGAACAGAACTGATTATATATACAATTTAATCTTACGTTAAGAAAAGGAAAAAGAATTAAGCATTAGGAATCTGATATCAAGATGCCAAGACAGGAAAGCTTGTTACAGCTTCCTTCACAAGTCTATCATAAAGCCATTCTTTCTATTAACACTGAATTACAGCATATTTATCTAGTTCAGACATCTGCTCTTAAAGTGTAATGTCAAGGGCACTACAGAGGCTAATGACAGAGCAGCAGTAAAAAAAATCAGGATTAAAAAACAAATAACAAACAAACAAACAAAGCCCGAAACATAACAAAACAAACAAACAAAAACCCACAAGAGAAAATAAAAAAGAAAAGAAATAATGAAGCCGAACGATGGCCTTTCCAAAGAACACAAGCCAATATTTTCAGAGTTCAGGTGAAGAGCTATATAATACATATCCTATATAATAGACATATACTATGTGTAATATATGTAATGCCTCCAGCTTCTCTCATAGGAAAAAACACTGAGTATACATGTTGTTCCATGATACATAAAATCTCTTAATTTTTATTAGAGAAGGGTGTAAATTACAGTGATTTGTTACATTTGATGCTTTATTCTTTCATTGAATTTTAACACAAACTCTGCTGAGACATAAATCTGGCATTGTTCCCAGACAGGTGCATCACACAATGTGTGAGCAGTAATCTCATCTGGCTTTCTGTGCTTTTTGATAAATCGAGTTAAACTAGCTTAGGAGGATTGCCTATTGTGCTTGGAGACTAGGTAGGACCTATTGCTATATGAGGTAACCAAAAATCTTGACGGAATATAAGTGCTGAAGTGTCTCTAGACTGTACGTTAAACATCCCATGGACATTCTGAGATATTTACCTAGGTGTAGAGCATGAATGGAAGACCTTAAGACCCATGTCCTTCACTCACCTTTGCTTTGGCATTAGCCAGGAGCAGACACAAACAGCTTAAGATAAATGCAAACACAGAGTGATCCTTCCTGTCATGTGTACTTTGTTCATTCTATGAAACAGCCTTATAATTTTTCGTGGTGTCATTTAGTACTTGTGTTACAATTAGTTATGAATGGTCATTGTCATCCCACTGTCTCTACTACGTTACCAATACATAACCCTTTATGTTTCTCTTTTTCGGGCTGAGGGACTCTGGGGTATTTGGTCTCTCCTCAGGTCAAAATCACTCCCACTTACCACAATAGCTGGCATTTTTCTTTTCCGTTTCTTCAGTTCTCTGATGTTTTACTTTGCTGATTTTGAGGTAGGTGCAGACACAGTCCCAGACATGTCTACACAACACAGTGACATTATGAAATTTCCTGATTTATTTTTTACTCTCTTCCCAACAATTCATAACTTTCCAATTGCATATTGACCATCAGGGAACTATACAGTGACTTCAAGAACTCTTTCTTGATGGCAATAGCTAATTTAGAGCCCATGATGGTATATGTGTGTATTTGCATGTGCTTTATCTTGTATCTATCAGTACTGAATTGCATCTGCCTTTTATAGCACAGCCAGTATCTTGGGGATCTAATGAATTCCTTGCACTCAGCTTGAGTTTCAACTACTACTGTTAATTCCATTTCATCAATAAATATTTTAATTTTATAAGCTTCAGATAAAGAGTACTCACACGATCCATTACAATCTCACAGCTGTGAGAGGTGGAAAAGTGATTTTGGGGGAATAACATTCAGCTGAATCACTCCTGCGAGATATCAGAACATTTTTGGCTTGAATCTTCTAGCTCAGTGTCTTGCTCCAGCAACAGTGACTGTAAAGTAGGTTTCCCAAATTTTATGTTATTCTCTAGCAGTTCACTTGCTGTGCATTTATCTTTGCTGTATGTAACATAATACTGTTTGCTTTCTACTTGAATTACATCTTGTCTTTCTCATCTAATGCTGTCTGCCATTGTCCTGATCCTCACCGATTTAATGGGACCTGGATTAGAAAGACCCTGGAAAAGGTCAATCGGGCTGGAAATCTTTTATTAGAGTTACAGTTATTTTAACAGATTCAACACCATGATTATTGTCCCTATAAGAATTTGTAAATCAAATGTTTATATTTAAAGAGAGGACAGAGCCACAGAGACAGAAATGAGCCACTTCTGTCAAAATCAATTTCATATTATTTTCTTAGATCTAGAAAAGTCTTCTTTAAAGAGCTGTTAACTCTTACTGAATCTTCTTTGCTAGCACCTGAATGCCAACAGTTAGCATGCAAGGCTGCCCTACAAGGGGAGTACGTATTGCAAAAGTATCCACGTATGTTTTTTCTCCATAGAAATCAAGGGGTCCATTGCCCCCTTCCTTATTCTAAAAAATGGAAGAGCTTTCAGATTTGTGGTTAAAGAAGAAGTGACTAGAGCAATATGAAAGAAAATATGAAAATCTAATGAGACGCTTAAAACCATCCCACTGAAAACACACCACCACCCTGGAAGGTGTGGTATTTTACTAACTCCTTCAAAATTGCAGTATTCCTTTCATGAACAGTCGAGGACTAGAAAAAAACCTAATCGCTGAGCTTTTTTGTAAGCAGATTGTCAAGCCAAAAATTGAAATAATGCTGCTTAGGACAAAGGTCACATTTGTGAAGTATTTTGGTTACAGTAAAAATATTAATTATTATTGTTAATAGAGACATCTTTGGAAAACCAGCCCATTCTTTATTTGATTCTTTAGTCTTCTAGGCAGCCCTCGGCCACATATTACCTAAGTGGTCTTCAGCATTTACTAGGCCATGTAGCTAACCTCCATTGTATGTGGTTGACACTGTCCTTCACTCCTCTCCAGTAGCTGTGTGGATGGTTTCAGCACAGTTTTGTTTGCAGGTATTGCAAAACCAAAATATATCTGTACATATTACTGGGCATTGCTTGGAGGAAGCTGCTCAAAGGTGTCAGCTTTGATGTTGCCAGGAGTGAAACCCAGGGACATTGCCCCAGGTTCCTGTGGAAGCACAGGGGCTGGAGGAGGCCCTGGAGCTGAATCCCATAGCCCCAGGTGAGGCTCCTCCTCCTGCCCCCCAAGCAAGTATGTCGAGATGCAGGTTTCTTGGCTTCTTCCCATTGCATCAACAGTAGAGTTGGGAACAGAGCTGCCTCAAGGCCCTTCCCTCTGCCAGAAAACTACTACAGGAAATTCTCACCATCCTGGAAGAAAATTAAACATTTAAAAATTTAGTATAAACTGATATGTCCATTCTATTCTACTGAGAACAGCAGAGAAATTGTCTGGAGTGTCAGTTATGAAACAATTGCAAAAGCTACTACTGGCATATAAGGAAAAATTATAACACTATTCATTGCAATCAAGTCAGCCTCTGTGAAGTTTTCCAAGTGAAGGGGAAAGAGGCCAGAGGGAGCATCAGCAGGGAAGAATAAAGAGCTGTTTTGGAGGATAATTAAATCTGAACCAAAAAGGTCGAGATACTTTATCAGCTTTCACACTGAATCCTAACACACCCAGAATGTTATCAATTCACTGTCATTGTCCTCAAATTAGGAGTAAACTGTCTGAAATCAAAACCCTGTGGTGCAGAGGAAGCTGAATTTGAATCTCCTCTTTCATTTTTGTTCATCTCTATTAATTTGCTGCTTGTTAATAACAAGTGAAGAACAATCAATCTAAATAGAGTTCCAGCTACTGGCTCCCATAAAGCAAGAGGGAAGATTAAATCATCATTATGAATCTACAGGGGGAGGGGGAATGTTATACATGGAGGGCAAGCGATGCAGGAAAGGGAAGTTTATTAGAACTGCGGCAGGAAGTAATTTTTCTTCTACAGCTTCTCCATTTGATGAATCTTTGAATGATCTTAGATCCAATTTCCTCTTTGAAACTGGGCAAATGAACTCAAGAAATATACCATCATCAACATTACCATTGTCATCATCATCAAAAAACCAAGGAAGCATATTTAAGTCACCTGTAAGTACTTTAATTTTTGCCTTTTTTTTTTTTGTGATGGGATATCATTAACAGAATTCATGCATTGAATAAAAATATTCTGCCTACATGTAGCATTTAACTGTGTGTGTCCTACGCCCACTACCCCCAAGCAGACAAATCATTATCAAGCTGTAAGGAACAAATCTTATTGTGGTCAAACAGATGCAGGTCTTGTGAAGACAGGCTTAGTTTTATGTCTTACTGTTTCCAGGCCAAATGAGGCTCTTTGACTTTAGGGATAGCAGATTGATCTGTTTCTTTGGGCTACACGTATAATAAAGTGCCTCCTCAAATTGGAAACAAACTTTGCTCCAAAATTTTAGTAGCCAGGGAGACAATTTTCCACTACAAATAATCTGTGTTTGGTCAGTTTATTGATCAGATATTGTATTTCTTGAAACTCGGAGACAATAAGATTTACAGCTCTATTCCTAAGAGCTGCTGCAGGATCCATGCATCACTGGTGCTTAACTTAGTAAAAAGACGATTTTCTTTCTACAAATATTTGGTAAAACTTGTCCCTGTCAACTTGCCATACTCTTTCTCCCATTAGATACTAATTTCTGGTAGCTGACTTATGGCCTTATTCTTTGGGTAAAAGGCCAAAGCAACAGCTGAAATAAACTGGATTTATTTCACTGAAGTTAACAGAAATATTCAATTTTACCTCAGCTGGGGGACAGGGCTCAGTGGTGGGCTGGTTGACAGATGAATTTTCCATCTACTGGAGTGTTTGCTTAAATAATTACATTTCTCTTCTTTTCATTCCAATATCTATCTTATTACTAGCAGCACAGGAACATCTCACTACCCCCTGGGATACTGTTAACATATATGAAATGCGTTGCAGTCTGTATTGTTAAAAAGAACCTTTCTGAGATTTGGTAACAGCAGGGAATGGGCAAGAAAAAAAGTATTAATTTCTGAATAAGCAATTTTCAAACTGTATTAGCCATTCTCATCCCTTTCCATCAAGACTCCAATTTGCCTCCAGCCCCATAAGCACAACTCAGTGTTAAGCATTCCGCCTCACAAGGTAGTCCTAAATTAGGAAAACTCTGAAAAAAATCTGTGTTGCTTGTACTTTAAATTCCCTGAATGCAACCACTGGAGCTCCATGAGTTCTTGAGCCTCCTGGTTTCTCAATGTTTTCTTTCTTATTAAAGTGGGGCAACAATCGCTCAGTCAAATCTTCTGGTGACAGAGAGCTAGAAGGTGAACTGAGTGTAAGTTCATTTGCCTTCCTCACTTCTCATGCCATGATCCTGGATGCTCTGTGACAGCTACAGTCATCAAGGATGAAAAGAACTGTCCTATGTGAGAACAGCAAGTTATTAAATAGAGTTTTAACCAATTGCACTTCTTATGTAAGAGTTTGTTGTGTTTTCTGGTGGTGTTGTACATACGATGTTTCTTCAGGCATCATCCACATATTAAAAAATATGACTTTAGCTTAATTATGTGAAATAATGGAATATCCATACCATTATTAGATCGAGTATCTGGTAGGCTGGTTTACAGATATTGCAGTGATTACAGTCAGGACTGATCAGAAGAACTAGAAATGTCAGATACCTCCATTTAATGGTGTTTTTAAATTCAAAACAAGAGAAAAAACGATTTATCTTTTAGTAGTCTGGACATTCACTGGTGAGTAGAGCAGACCTGCTTCACAATATAGGCTTGACTACCTTATGTGAAGTGGAAAAGCATGAAAGAAGCTGATAAAAGGCCCATTGCATAGCGATCTATAAGCAGCTGAAGTGTTCATGTATTCACAAAGGAGAAGCGTATGTGGTGATACTCCTTTAGATAAATCAGGGATTTGGATGTGGAATCCAACATGCTCAGAGAGAGTGCCCATCCAGTCTAATTTTCAACAAAAGATCCCCTGGCCCCTCCAGTTTAGAAAGAAGGGGCTTAAATGCCTGAAAAGATCACAAATAAAGTTAATTACTAAAGTTGGCAGCTCAGTATCTCCCTGTCAAACATTCAATCATATTTCTAAGGAAAGTAAACTGTCAATCAAACAGAAGCTTGTCTTGGTGACAAACAGTCACCATAATGTGATACACTCAGTGTCTAGTCAGTTCTGTCGAACAAAAGGAGCTCTGTGGTCGCATAAGCATCGTAAAGTCAACTTGTTCCTCACTTCCGCAGAAGACCGAAGGATGGATTGCAGCAGAGCACATGAAATGTCAGTTTGCACCTCTGTCAAAGAAGCTGAATGACTGAAATGTCACATATCTCAGATGGGAAGAGAGGAGGAGATGAATCTGTGCTCTCAAATAAAAACATAACAAACATTTTAATGAGGATATTTTCTGGTTGGAAATAGAAAATTATTTTTGTAAGGGAGCTGGAATTCCACTGTTCAGGACGATTATTCTAATGTGTCTTACCCTGCTTCTGCTCTGTTGGGCCAGCACAAGTGAACATCCCCAGATGAAGGATATTTGTATTAAAAGAATCTTAACAGAGTGAAGAATATTTCCCTTGCAGCTATGCCAAAAGCGACAACAGTAATCATACTGCACCTCAGATATGCTGGTAAAGTGAATGAAACATGCATACAACTGAATGAGGAAATACCACATAAACCCGTGAACTGGGATCAGTGTCCTTAACTCCCATTCCGTTGGCTGGTGGCAATTTATTGAATGTGGCCTCACTGATTAAGAAGTTACCTTGATTACACTTATCGGGGTATTTGCTCATATCCATACTCCTGGTTTCCAAGCATCATAATTAGAGAAGAGCACACAGGGGGAGTTCTTGAACTCGTCCCAGAGCTCTTCAAGTACAGAAGCGCAAAGCACAAGTCTCCACTCTCTATACCACTTATTTCCTGGTCTGTAAATGAAAGCTTATACTTTGATAATGACAATTAGTACCAGACCTATGTACTGATAGATCAACCAGCAATACAGATTTGATCTGAATCAGTCATTGCCATCCACTGTACCAGCTGAGGAAGCAAACAACACAGAATCCAGCCTGGTGCAGATATGAAGAGGAATGGTACAGAGAAAAAAAAAAAATGACGTGGCCTAAAATGTGCTGAAAAATATTAACTCAGCTGCATCAATTTGCACAAATTTTAGCCAACAGCACAAATTCGTACTGTAGGAGCACTTAGTTATATTTGGCCACAGTTTCTAATCCAGCAGAGGGGATGTTATGAAGAGACACACACTTCATCAGCACATCACAGCCTGAGTGATGCTGAGAGGATAATGGTGCAAAGTAAAAGAGGTTCAGTTAAACCTTCACAGCATTGCAGAGTTAATATGGTGTCTCAGCTGATGGGATAGGAGGAAGCGAGAGAAGGGTGTTCATAAGTTGCAGTAGGATAACCATTCTTTAAATCTTGACACTGCTTTTAGGAGGCAGCATGGGACTATGCATTTATTCTACTACCATTTGAGGTTTCGTTATCCCTTTTGCCCATGTTTTGCTAATATTTTCCTGGTACTGAAGCTGAAGTGTTAAAATGTGAAGGGTTGTCCTTATGGTAGTTTTTTTGCCCTAAGCAGATGTAACTACCAGAAATGTGACAGTATGATGGCTTTCCTAGTCCTGGTTTGCTGACTCGAGAGGTTCAGATGGAGCAGGTCATTTATCTTCATACAATCGCTGAAATTTGTTGCTGGCCATATAGTTATGCAGAAAGATTTTAATGGCTGTTATTGAGGGTGCTGACCCAAAGACAAACACAGACCTCAGTGGAATTGATGGATTTGCCATGCACATCTTTCAGACTCAAGCAATTAAACCCTTTCCTGAAGTGAAACAGGCACAGAGAAAGAATCTGCTCCCCGACACGTTTAACTGCAGACACGGTCTGAGGAGACCAAACCACTGCAGCTTCCCTGGCTGCAAGTGCATGGGTAGGATGCTGATCTGCAGGATGTGCACACGGGAGGAGGAAAGCCACAACACCACAACTAGAATGAGTATCAGGGCAGTGATTTGGTGCAAGAAATTGCACCAAAAACTCCCTGGAAAGACAGGCCTCAGGATTTGTGAACAAGGAAATTTCATGTTGTTGTTTATTTCTACAGAGGTTTATTTCAAACAAGGTTACACCAAGAGTTTACATTACTTCTCAAGTCAATTCTTCTTCCTAATTAAAACAGGCCTGTGAGATTTGAATATTGACCAGTGACTCAGGCTACATTTTGCTCAGGTATAGCAATTTCCAGCTTTTGCTTTATGAGAAAACAGGACTTCCATTATTCCATTCTCATGTATCTTAGATCATCTACAAATTCAAAAAGCCGTATGTTTCTGTATAAGGAAACCCATGCCCAGAGAAAGATTTGCGATTTAATAAAAAGCAGAAAATAAATCATAAATTGGATACTATGTGCTGCTGTCATTTGAACAGACAACCAAACAAAATTTATGAAAAATTCTAAATATTTTGAGTGCATTTAAAGCTTAGGAAGAGTTACAGCAATAGCAGTCTGCTTCTGGCTATTCACTACACAACTGCTACCATGACTGCTCCTGCCTAAATCTTATTCCTACATAAACAGAAATTTACCCCAAGGAAAAAAGGCTAAAGATGTACAGTAAATCTCTCACTGTGAATATTTTCCTGCATGCTTTTTAGAAAGTTATTTCCTCTGGAATTCAGCTAATTCTAGACAGACAGGATCCCACAAATACACGTTAAAAAATTCCTTATAATATGGCAGTATTGTTATTGGGTGACCCTGGGCAAGTTATTCAAGGACAACTCACGAGTGTCAAACAAGAATGGAAATGTTTGCAGGACTGTGGTCTGCATTTCCAGGCAGACAGATAAGCTGTCATCTTTAACTTCGGTTCATTTGATTTTTACAACATAACATTTTTAAAAAATGCTGCTCCTGTGTGCAGAATTATAAACACAAACATTTGCACAGTGCAAAACAAAGAGAAATAAAGGCATTTAACCCAAATATACATAAGGAATAATTCTGTTTCTGACAGAACAAAACACCTCTTGCAGATATATTAGAGAAATTAATTTGTCATTCCCATTTCCTTCCGATCACAGCAACAGTAGTTCAGTACATTTTTATTCTCAGGAATCCTCTGGACTGCCTTGTCTGGAAGGGTTAACTTCTACATTCTCTGCATAAATATTTTTATAAATTTATCTCCTGCCTTGATGACAGAACTCCTTTCCAGAATTTGCTTTACAAGATCTTCAACAAAAAAGATGTTTCCTACTTTTTTCTCATATCTTCTGAAAGCTGTTGACAGGTATACATGGAACCACCTCACCGCTCCTTTATCCAGGACACTATTACTGTACAGTTAAGTATTAGTCTTTGCTACCCAGACTGTGCTGCTCTGCACTTAGTGTGCTATTTCTCTCTTCTTTTAGAACTAAGGCTCTGATATTTCTTTCTTTTTTTAAACAAAAGTATGCACACAGTCATGCAATAACTGTCTGAAACCAATGTGCTAAATGAAGTGACCAGTTAAACAAAGGATTGGTACCTGTACTGAAAATGAACATTGGCAAGCATCACACTCATGCAAAGGAGGATTTTCTGCCCTTTGCCTGGCTCTTCTCTCCATTCAAGAAGCAAAGACTGGGTGTTATTTCACTTCTTGAAGAGCAGGGCAGTACTTCCTTCACACCCTGTGGAAAGCCCCAGTGCACACAGCCCTGATATAAAGGGATTTACAGATTTAACTGCATCCAATACATTTTGGTTTCGTCCATTCTAGTCTCTGACTCTGTTTCTTGGAGAAGAAGCCACTAACAGCATTCCCAGGGGTGGCTGGGACAGGGACTGAACCTGGAGCTGCTCTGTGTGATTCTGAAACCCTGATTATCTCACCCCTCCTCACCATGGCTGGAGTGGGCTGCAAAGTCATGGGCTGCAGCTCCTTTGTGCCAGGAGAATTCCAGGCACAATACAATGAACACGAAGCCACAGAAGCGATGGGGTCTGCAATCAGGAGTTTTGTGAGGAGGACAGAGGGCTTGAAGTTGCAATTGCTTCTCAATGGGGTAAACACGGTGAGGGGAATGGAAGAAGACAGTGGAAGTGGGCAAAGGTGGACAGACGGTGGAATCAGATTAAACACAGAGAGAGACAATGGATGTCCACACAAACGTAAGTAGTGAACCAGTAGGGAATGTAAAGAGTCTGCAATACTTTGACAAGGGTTTTGTGAAAGAGAGGCTTTAGAATTTGAAAGAAAAATTTTAATGCAGTTAGGATAGCAGGGATCAGAAGGGATGAGACACAAACCCAGAAAATGCAGTCTGCAGAAAAGTCTAAGACAAACTGGGGACAGGGTATGGGAAATCAGAGAGATCCCCAAGTCAAAAATGAAGTGCAGAAAGTAAAGAAAATGGATGGAGAAGAAGAGCCAGAGGAAAAGGGATATGTAAAAGACAGGTGAAAGTTGCCAGAATCCATGAAGACACCCTAAATGGTTTACGAAACCCACTCCCCTTGGGGATCTTGAATAGAGTAAGTGGTGACATAAAACTTTTCACGCTATTTAACAAAAATCAGAAGAAGTTTTATTCAAAATCTTCTTGTAAATCTAGGGTAACTATCTGTCTTCACATTGCAGGTGTTTGTAGAAATTAATGATCTCAGTAATTAATGTTTGTGCAGTATCCCGATACTACACTGATGTAAAGATGAATTAATAATTGTGTCTTCAAATTGAGATCTGACTCACGTTCAGCAAGAGCTGGGGAGCAGGGAATGTATCGTTAAGCAGTTGTCACAGAGTCAGCGAAAACCCATTGTCTTATGCAGTGACTCACATTGCACTGATCAGCTGGATTTTCATCCTCTGTCAGGTTTCTTGGTTCTGAGTTATTTCTAAGCAGGAAAGAATAGTGCAAAAAAGGGCACATACTGAGTGTGGGGGAGCACACAAAATATTGACGAGTTGATCATTAACGGAGCGCAACCTTTCCTGTGGAGATTAAATTCTGTGGAAAAAGTCTAAAATACATTAGTAAAGATTTGATTATTTGCACAAGGGGAGTGAATTAAGGTTTCTCAAACAAAATTAAGATCTAGCATTTCTTAATGCCTGGATGCATCCCCTCGTAAGCTTCTGTTGTTTTTATTTTTATCTTTTAATGCTGATTTTTTTTTGTGTGTACAACATATATTTGAAGAGTTTCTATGAAGCAATCTTATCTGACACCATTGTCTCATGAAACACAAGTTTCTTGATTAACATCTTCCTTGTAAGCTCATCTATCCCCAAATGTGACATCTGGAAGAGATATTATTGCTAGACTCAGAACCATCAGAGATGCTAGACAGCTGCCCAAGACACAACACATTAGTGTAGCAATACTAATCATGCCAAAATAAAGGAGATTAGAGACACATGCATTTCTACCAGCATTGTTAGACAGATTTTCTGTCCCATACACTGACTTTCATAGCAGATGCAGTCAGAAGCTGCTTCTTAGAAGTGCTAACCTCACTTCATCATTTTCAAAATGAACTATTTCATTTCTGAAAAGCTGACAAGCTTTACTTCAATGTTTTTAAAATTTAAACACTGTGAGATTTTGTTTTGAAACAGTTTTTTTTTTTCTTTTGTGTAATCTGAAGTTAAAAAAAAAAGATTCAAAATTGCTAGATTTTTTTTGGCTGGGTGTTTATCTTCATTTTCATTTTGGCCGTAGTATTGCCCAAGTCTCCACAAACTTTTGTTTGGAGGACACCCCACTCCTGCAAGACCTAATTCAGGCTCATACAGGGTTTTGTTCTTACTTCCCATCTCTTTTCATGAAACCGAATAGGCTGAGTGTAGCAATGCATTGAACTGCAGTTCAAGTGCCCCGCTCACACTAGTAACCTCTCATTTTGCAGCCAGGATGTGGCCAGGAATCCTTGAAGAGTTCTCCAACTTTATCCACTTGCTTCATACCTCTCATTTTACCTCCTGCCTCAATTTCCTCACAAGTTCTCCTAAAATTCACCAGGAGAGAAGTCACTCCAGGATGCACACCCAGAAGCTCCTGGGAAATGTTCCTGCAGCCCTCACAATAGCCTGATACTCCTGCTTTGCTCTGCAGCTCCTCATCCCTGGGGCAGATCAATGTGGAACCTCTGCTGTCACAAGACATACCCAAAAAGCAGAGGTTTGTCCCTTTTTCCTGACTGCTAAAAACTGTCCTGTTATTTTTGTGCACTTTTAGTGCTGTGCTGTCTATCTGGCTGCTGCATGTTCAGTGTGTGAAATGCTTCATATGCTTCTGAAATAAAGGTGTTTCATACTGGGAAAACTTGATTCACTGGGGATTTGGACCGACCTTCCTCATCCTGCTAGCCTGCCCTGTGCATTACACACGGTGACGCAGAAAGGGCTTTGAAGGAAAAGCAAAACACTCATTAGTCGGAGCAGCCGTACAATGTAAAAGCACATCACACACATGCTCCTAACATGCAAATGTAGCTGCGCTTTTCCTGAAACAAAACGTTGAGCTGCATGTAAATGAAGAGGATGACTGAGCCTCACTCAGAGGATCCTGATGAGCCCCTTGCTTAAGGCAGTAGTAGCAGGCGCTCAGATGGGGCAGCGTCAAGGCCAAGGTAAGAAACTACAGGAGATAAAACAGATCATGTATTTTACCCAGTACCTTTTGTGTTGGGTACACAAAAGATGAAAGCCTGTTCTAGCAAACAGATGGGGAGCTGAGTTTTTCAGCACAAGTGCTAGCCATTTAAGTCAACTTTGTAGTAACAACAGTGCTGAGTAAGCTGAAAACAGAAGATGCTGATTATATGTAAGGAAAAGTGATGGCAAAACACCAGCTTATTTACTCCATTGATACACTGGATGATCATATGCTTAAAGGATCTGAAGGAAACCTGCTATTTTTGTGTGTCTATGTCTAGAAAATAATGCTTCCAGGGTCTGACACTAAAAACAATAAATGATAAAATCTGCAAAAAAACCCCACACACACAGTAGACAAACCAACAGAAACACTAATCCAACACTTGCACGTCAAATCAAGAGGGATTTATTGTCATCCTCTTGATTACGATGCTGTGGGTGACATTACACACCATTCATCCACTGATTTTTATTAATCTCCCTTTTCAGTTGCTACACGGCATTTTATCTGTTACAGTCATTGGTGATGAATATAGCATCCAATATCTACCTGCTGAACAGGACAGCTCTGCAAGTCCTTTTCATTTTGAACATCCAAGACGTAACGACCAGCAGGGCAACCATTTGTTCTGTTTTCCTCCAAATTAGGAGAAATATGGTTGGACTGGGAAAAGTAAATTGACCTGTGGACTGATCCAAGGTGCTTTAGTTTGGTTCTGATCCCTAAAAATTTATCTTAAAGAAGCTTGAATAGAAGATGAGTCTCTATCCTGCAAAGTGCGTAGCAGGCAATACGCAGGGAAACAACATGTTGCTTTAAAAAATGTTTTTGGTAGTGTGAAACTCCCTCTTTTCCCTAATTTCTCAAGCAGAGACTTGTCCTTGACATTACCAAGATTGCAGTCACTGGCCTATCACTTGGAGCATTAATTTCAGATGAAGTGAGGAAAGAGAGATAAAACCTCTGTCTCATCATTAAACATTTATCCTCAGCTTCCCTTGAAATAAACTGGCCTTTAGTGTAACATTTGTTTGTTTGTTAAATAAGACACTTCAAAAATTAAACGTATCGTCAACATTTTCTACATTACCTAACCCACATTCCATCTATTATACTCTCTAAAACAAATTGAGCCAGATCTATTTGATTACTCTTGCCCTAAATTAAAACATCAGCCTATTTTCCATAACAGGCACTGTCTTACACCATAAATTATGATTAGAATTAATTTGCATTGAAATTTGCCTGCATAACAGAGAAAATTCCCCCTTAAGATGTGCCTTTCTTAGTAAATGCTAAATGACTGAAGACACATCAGAGAAGGACAATTTATACCACCGACATTTTGCATTGACGTGTAACCTTCTTAAATACATCTCAGTTTTACTTTAATAACTTTGACTATTTAACAGTTGCTTTAAATGGTACTTTTTCCCCTGCCTCTGCTATATGTGCAAACTGTCTCTGAGTGCTGCCAGAGCTGCCTGTTGACCTCCAGAGCTAGACAAATGAATTTACCACAAGGTAACACACAAATGCATTTGGCAACAAGGGACTAGTTCTGAGTGCTTGGCTGTCACTTTTCTCCACTGCGACTTGAAGAAAGGAGCTACAGAAAGTATAGAAGGCTTTTCCAGTGAGCAGCTGAGATAGGAGAGGGTGTGTTGCCTTCACAGAAGCTGCTCTAAGAGGAGCCTCCAGAGGAAAATAAAGGAATGCTGAAGGTGGACCAGGGTTTAGATGGAGAGCACTGGACTCTAAGATGAGTCAACAGAAAGACTGGACCTTCAATAATTTACCTTTAATGCAAGCCCAATGACCTCATTGCTTTTTAGTAATGAAGATATCTGGTAGCTCAACCAAGAAGGGGATCCTCCTAGTGGCGAAGGGATGAGCTCAGAGGATTATCACGACTGCCCTTGCAGCAGAGCTGGGAGTCTCTGCATACACAGAAAATGGCAGCAGAATTCTACTGCACACACTGCTGTGACAACTCAGCCCATCACATTTTCATAGGAATTGACGGCTGAAGAAACAGTCCTTAAAAACTAGTGTACTTTGTCAAAAAAACACAAACCAAAACAAAAAGCCTGACCAAAATCAAGAGACAAGTTCTCCTTCTTCACCCTAACTAAACACAGAGAGCTGCTTTGTCCAAAGTTGTCTGTTTGGGGTGCAATTATTATAACCACATAGCGCTTATTCCAAATTCTCCCCTTAGGAGGAACTATAAAAATGCTTCACCCAAAACCTTTATAAAAGACAAGTTGATAAAGAAATACAGAACTCTTCTGTTTTACATGATTCTATAATAATAGCATTCTTCTTGCTTTCCTTCTTATTTTAAGCTGTTCTTTCTTGTTTACCAAGTAAGTTAGATGGGCATTCAGGAACAGTTTTCCTGAGTGTTTAAATTACAAAGAAACCCCTGCACAGCAAGCCTGTTACACATGGAGCTTTTGTAGCTCTTGTGGATGGTGGGTGAGCGTGAGAAATGAAATAGCACTTACCGCCACAGGAAAACAATCTACAGCTCTTTTCTTAATTAATGCTGCAGAACAGCTTATAAGAGATGCTCCTAGTATCTGTTTTCCTTTGCTAATCACACTCCCTCTGCTTCTCAGTTGATTCATTTGGCCATCAGAAAATCAGATCATCCAATAAAGATAGATGCTAACTAACTATCTGAAAATACAGGGCATAATTTAAAGAATTATAGAATCACAGAAACATTTTGGTTAGAAAAGGCCTTTAAGATCGTCAGGTCCCACTGTTATTGTAAAGTGGCATTCAAAGAAACAACTAAGTTTTGTGATAAATTTTAGGAATAGCCCATATTTGTCTCAATTCAGGTACATTTACTGCCAAAAATATACTTAAAATTTGTTCAGTGAAGGTAGAGACTCCTCACTTTACAAAAGGAACCTGTGGAAGTAGGAACCCACTTCTATTTGAATCAATTATCCTGGCTATGCATTCTTTGGTGTCCAAAAGTCACAGCCTGGTTTTCTGAGCTGAGCAAATTCAGCACAGATTTGTGAATGCTCTGACCTGCAGTGTGGTGTGTATCAGAGGACAACTTCTGTGTTCTCAGTTGACAACAACCGTGGATTTGTAACAGTTCCCAAACAAGTAGATTAATCTGAAATTCCAGCAGGCTTTGGTTTTAGCTGCAGAGTTCGATCGATTTTTTATCTCAAGATGATCAAGACAATTAGAGGCTTGATGGGTTTGCTTTTTTAAAGCTGAGGGCCTTTGCTAACAAAGGCTGAAGAAGGTAAAGAAACTGAAAGAGAATTGTAGTCTTCTTTCAGATTATTTTTTACATAAATTGTGGTGAATGAGCCATCTGGACATTCCCATTCACTCTTCGCATGCACAGGAACTGATTCTCAGCTAAGTTTGTTCTGATTTAAATAGAAGCAAGTCTACTGACTTCAGTAGAGCTTGGTTGACTTGAACAGCCTCCAAATTTGATCCCTTGGGAGTGTATGACTGAAAAGGAACTGAATTATATTGTCATAATTTGGTCCCTAGAATGATGAACTAGTATTCTCTCTTGGCCACAACCCAAAAGCAATTGTTTAACATTTAAAAATTTATTTTTTGGTAAAGATAAAGTTGGTGAGACTGCTTTATTTAGTCTGCTTCTACTTATTTTGTTGATGAAACTTACATTCAATTCCAGTACTGCATAGGACATATCTCTCACATAAGCCATAGGAAAAAAAAAAACACCAAATATTATAGTAATGTAGCACTATTTCCGTCAGACTGGAAAACAGTGAGTGTCAGATTTATATGTAATGAACTCTCTGCAGTTTAAGGAGGATTAAATACTTGTACTGTATTGTAATGCTCTCAGTAAATGAAATTACAACACCATCTGCTGAAGAGTGACACAATATCCCCTGTAAGACGTTGTCCATTATCTTACGGAACTGCAAAGCACAAGCCTTGTTAACTTAATGGGAATTACATGAGGATCTGTAGTAGCAGGCTGTTTCCCCTGTCCTGCACTAGAAAAAATTCTTCTTGACCAAAGAAAACATAAGACACATATTTATGACATTCAGAGCACTCCAGCTCATCAGCACTGGTATGTGAGCCAGATTCAACAGTTTAAAAAAAATGTTTTTTTAATATACTCCACCTTTGACTCCAACAACCCTGTGCTTTAATTTTTCAAAGAAAAAAGACATAACAAGAAAAATCCTTCAGACTATGCCAAGAAAGGTAAATCCCAGGAAGGCTAGAACTGCAATGTGCCTTAATCCCCTTGTTCTCTAGGATGAACGAGGAGGGCAAAAATCAACACTGCAGAATTTCATGTACCAGCTCTGTGCTTATACCAGCTTTCTACAAAACTTTCTGATCTGTCTGTGGAATTAAACCATTGCCACAGTAACGGCCAGCTTCTGAAAGGTGTTGACACTTTGCCCGCAGCTTCTCACTAGCATTCCTCCAGCTTTTCTGTACTGTTGAGATAGCTCTGTAGAATGCAAAGAGAGAGAAAAAATAAATACAAGGGACAGATACTTCCATTTTTGTAACTGGAGAAATTCTATGGTGCCAGTTCCTATGGTCAAGAAATTATCTATTCCAGTGCACCTAGACATGAGTCCAAATACACTGGCAATTTTGGTATTAGCTAAGCTCTTGGGCAAGTTCCCAGCAAGCACCCCTGGCAGACCCAGTCATGATGAGAAGGGAGCAGGTTAGTAGAGCTTATCACAGCCGAAAGCAGCGTCTACAGAACCTTCTTCACTTCCAGACTTTCTCCTGAAAGACTTAATTGGGAGCTCAAGAAAAAGAATAATCTTCCTACCACACTCTTAAGGAAAGAAAAACAGAGGAAACAGCCACAAGAGAAGCAAATGTGCATAATCACATTTTTTTCTGTGCTTTCACTTCAAAATGTATGGGCTGGTTTTAAATGGATAGTTAATAAATGAACAAGTAACTGGATAAATATGAGCATAACTTAGGGCCACAGCCTGCTGCTAAAACAGGAAGCATTCTGAAATCAAAGAAATTGTAGATTTCAGAACATGTAGATATATTATCAAACTAAATAATTGTAGTCACTTTAAGATAAACATCAGTATAGTAATTTGGGTCTGATTTTCCAAAACTCAATACCCACCACTGGGCCAACATTTTCAAAAGAGTAATTAGGTAAGAATGCCCAATTTCCTGCTTTCCCTCTAACTTTAAAAACGTATTTGGTTTACATGTCAAGGTTTTGGTAGCAGGGGGGCTGCAGGGGTAGGCTCCTTGAGAAAACACCAGGAACTGCCCCCATGCCAGACACATCCAGCTCCAGGGGTCCAAGACAGACCCGTGAAAGCTGAACCCTTCAGCAACGGCAGTAGCACCTCGGTGATAACAAATTTAAGACAGGGTAGAAACACTGCACTGTCTGTGCAGAGAGGAATGAGAAAAATGTGAGAGGAATGGCCCTGCAGACACCAAGGGCAGTGAAGAAGCAGGGGAAGGAGGTGTTGGAGCAGACATTCCCCTGCAGCCCATGGTGCAGCCCATGGTGCAGCCCATGGTGCAGCCCATGGTGAGGCCGGCTGTCGCCCTGCAGCCCATGGAGGTCCATGGTGGAGCACAGATCCACCACCACCCAGGGAGGACCCCACAAAAGAGCAGGTGGAAGCACTTGAAAGAAGCTGCATGGGAGCAGACTCCTGGCAGGACCTTTATGGGACCCACACTGGAGCAGTCTGTTCCTGATGGACTGTAACCCACGGAAAGGACCCACACTGGAGCAGTTCAAGAAGAACCACAGCCCATAGGAAGCACCCACATTGGACCAGTTCATGGCAGACTGTGTCCTGTGGGAGGGACCCCATGCTGGAGCAGGGGAAGAGCGTGAGGAGGAGGTTGTGGCAGAGATGAAGTATTATGAATTGACTGCAACCTCCATCTCCCACTCTGTGCATTGCTCGGGTGGGGAAGAAAAAGAGTCATGAGTAAGTTGAGTCTGGGAGTAAGGGGGATGTGAGGGGAAGATGGTTTTAGTTCTGTTTTTCTTTTTTGCTATGCTTCTATGTTAGTGATTAGTAATAAATTACATTCTTCTTCTCCAAGTCAAGTCTGGTTTTCCTGTGACAGTAACTGGTAAGTAATCTTCTTGTCCTTATCTTGGTCCATGAGTTTATTCATTGTATTTTCCCCTCCTGTGCTGTTGAGGAAGGGGAGGGATAGAACAGACTGGTGTGCACGTGGCAGCCAGCCAAAGTTAACTCACCAAAAAAATAAAGTGTTTGTCTGTGTTTGTGTAATTTTAAGCAGAAAAATCAAACCACTTTGAGTTTAACTATCATGGACTCATGTTCAGCTGCCAATGCTATGTCCTCTGGCTTCACTTCTGTAATGAGCTCTCTTCTGCTTTCCCTGTTGGCAGCTATGTGAACCTTTTTCTTTCTTGTGATATTGTCTCTAATATGGCTACATGATATGGTGAAGTCTGGTGCGGGTTTTCAGCTAGCATTGGTCCAAATGATACATCAGCATAAAAGAGTTGACCACTCTACCACCAACATAACAAGGAGAAAGGAGAGTAAGCTCCTTCCAGATATCACCATAAAGAAACAAAACTCGTCACTTTTAACAGCAATTGGAATGACTGAGATAATGAAAGATACTGAAGAAAATGTAATATCTATATCACAGATCTTATTGTGAAAACAATACCTAGAGGTATATTTTTTCCTTGTAATTTATCAGTGACAAAAAAAATCGGTGATGTGGTTTTTACTCATGAGTTTTCCTAACACCTATGAGTTTTGAGGTAAGCATTTGTTTTAAGAAGTACCTTAAGAAATATTAGATGGGAAGAGAAGTGGTTTGATATATTGAAAGAAGCATAGCAGGAAACAAAGTCAGTTATGGCACGAAGTTATTCATGGACCACGAGAATCAGGATAGAGAGCTAGGAGGTCGAAAAAAGTTCAGGGCTACATGAAAAGTCTGAAAAGCCAACTAGAAATTAAGTCTGACACAGGAAGGGAGAGAAACTAGTAAAGAAATGGAAGAGGGTAAGTAAAATAAAAATGAAAACAACAATAGAGACATCTGCTACATAGCGAGGAAAAATGAGCTGGAAACTTATCATCACTGTAAGATGACTGGCTGGAGTATCTCCACATTTTCAATTGCCCTGGATGAAAGATGGAAGTATTGTGGCATAAAGGTGTGATTAAAATACTGGGGAAGCAGCTATTTTTTTATTCCAGTCAGAATATTCTATAAATCTCTCCCCCTTTTTTACCCTCTGAACTTCTCACAGACATCTCATATTTTTTGTACTGAAAAGGTTCTTCAAGAGCTCACCAGAACTGTTTCCTTTCACTAATGAACAGCAGATCTCCAGAGTAAGAAAATGAGACAACTTTGAAACAAAGAGCACTTGCACACCTAGAGATTAATTGGTACTTATGAGGAGGCATGAGAAAGACCAAACCACTTCTTTTAAACTTCACCTTAATCAGGATCTAAAACTATGGCTAGAAGAATGTTAACTGTGTCACCCTCCTAAGGAATTAAGCTTTGTACTGTCTCTCCTCACCAGGGTGGTTGTCACCATAGCATTTATCATTCTGATATGTCACCCAGTCCCTTCGGCAGACACAGCTGTGCACAGCAAGTGGCACACTAGTCACAGTTAATGGCACTATGAAAGCAGTATGGGCTGTGAAAGCAGGGCACAATAGAGACCAGATAGCATGAAATAAAGCAGATTACTTTCTTTGCCCGTTGGTATTAAGTAGAATTGGTGTCAGCGAACTGTGAGTGCTTATTGTGGAACACTTGGGTTCCTCAAAGGGGATTTTTACTGCTAAATCCTTCAACAGTTATGAAAAATTAGAGTCAGAAGTAATCCAGTGCTATTATACAATTCTGTTTTTTACTTTAAAGTAACATATGTAAATTAAATTCAAATAGGGCCAGTTCGGCAGTGGGAAGCCAATTTATACTTTTATTTCTACATTAAGTTTCTTTTTTACAACTACACTATAGATCAGGGTGGTGTATCTATATCTTACTATAAAAATATCTCCATGGGCTGGAATTTGAGAGTTTGACGAAAGATTTTTTTTCCTCTCTTTATCAAACAACACATTTTTGTCCACTACTTCGCATATTTCGTTTTGAGAGAGCAGAGAAACCTTGAAGAAAACGGGATATATTGAGAAACCATATTATCATTTACTGTACATCTCATTTTATTGCATTTAGCTCTGTATTACCAATTCTGTTACTCAGAAGTCCACTGGCTTTGTTGTTTGAGACAGGTAAAACACTGTGTTAATGTTTCAGTGATCTATGCAAGTGAGGCTTTGCAAGGAATTAAGAGAGAGGGGGGAAAGTCAGGTCTTGTAGAGCATGCTTACAAAAGGAGTACCTTCCCTTTCTGTGTAGGACCTCAGTGACCCAATCTTACATATATACACACACATATATACTTAAGATATGTATTGGTTATGTATATATTTATACACATATGTCAGGAGACACTGGGATGTAGCAAGTAGTTAATTGGAAACATATTCCTGGATGTGATGCAAGGGGCGACCCTAAACCCTGTCTGCGATATGGATATTGTTTATGACAAAATTACCTGTTCTCACTCACCCAGTCTTCCAATGGTTTCCCTGCAAGTTATATAATCTCACACAGTTGTCTCCAGCACAGTGCCCACAGACTATCGTGGTGTCACTCTCCAAAAGTCACCTCTTCTGACCTACAAGGTGTTTTCCTCATTACCACACTTCCTTCAGGAGATAGTGTGCATGCAGAAGACTATGACCTGAGGCTCAGCGGGCAACCATACCTGTTGAATCTTGCTTCCTTGCCTGGTTTTACACACCCTGCCAGGTACATAGATTGGCTTCATATGAATGCAGGAGCACTGCCAGTAACTCTGCAAGCCACAGGAGAGCAGATTGTCCTCAGATGCAATGTAAAGTATGTGCCAAGTCTATGAGAAGCTGGCTTCACATGAGGTCACAGCAGGGACAACACTAGTAATCTCTTCATGGGTCACTTCTCAGGTGAGACCATCCATACATGGGCCCTGCAACGCCTGGAGGCTACACTGCCCCTCCTCACTGCCTTCAAGAAGACATCAAGAGGTACAGAACACAAGTTCAGTGTTTTCATTTTAATATCCATGTTGGTTGTGGTGCTCCAGGAGAAAGGAAGGGATATACAGGCAGAAGTTATGAGCCATACTCTCTTGACAGGCTCCGGCAGATGAAAGGTTGAAGAAAGTCTGGAGCAATTTATCCCACCCTGCCTTGTCACATCCACACTGAAGGACTGTCCACACTAGAATGTCCTTTATTTGCCTGCAAAATAACATAATTCATGGCCCAGGGCAACCCATTCTACTTGACCCTCTTTTGAGCAGACAGTTCGAACCAGAGCTCCAGAAGTCCCTCCCAACCTCAGCAATTCTGTGATCAGCCAAATGCCACCTTCCACCTAGCACTTAGTCTGGAAGATAATGCTCAGGTGAAATCAGACTTCCTTCTCCCAAGAAACCACCCAACAAGAGGGAGCTGGGTTGGAGCACACCAGTACTGGGAAGTTAAGAAGCTGAGAAAAACATCTCAAGTGGACCAGACCTATTTCTTACTGAGACACGATATGGATCTGAGAATCCATTGTGTTTTAGCTCTTTTACCTTTTTTGATAGAGTCTGGATTTCCCTAGGACGTAATTCTCACTAAAACCCCTTCAACAGGCAGAATGACTATTCAGTGAATTTGGTGGAGAGTCTGAGGGTCTGAGGTGGATATGATCCCACCTACAGCACATGTGGCCATAATGGCAACTTCTGTATGAGGCAGCTGAGCTAAAGGTGCCTTCATCGAGCTTTGTTGAAGTATGCAGAGCTACAGTATGTGGAAAATCTTTCCAAGACGGATTTTGAACATAACCCATCCGACCTGAAAGGCCCTGAGGTTTCAACAGTATTCGATGCCAGGCTCTAGGATCAGGAACTTGAGAGTGTTTTCTTGCACAGGTAGCATAGATAATACAGACATGGAATTTGTACGTTGATAAGTGCATGGACCTGGAGGGAGAGAGCAGGAGGCTTATTCAGCTAGAACTTCCATATTTATTTTTATTCAGCTTTTTAATATTTCAAGTGATAATGAATACAAGACTTTCTGATGAACTCTGAAAAAAGAAAAAATCCTTTCTTATAAAAATCTTCTAAATAATGGTTTATGGAACATCCACTACTTAATGGAACATCCACTAATCACATACTTTTGATGCTAACTCCACTTCATGATTGCAGGGTCTAACTTATTCAGAATATGAGTAACTGGAGATATTACACACACTTGCTAAGAGGAATGAAATACTTTGTGTAAACCTTAGTTTCAACTGTATAGTTATATCCATGACCCACATCCTTGCAACTATGTGGAGTGCATCTGAAGCCAGTGGAACTGTATATACATATAAATACTATTAACAGATCTCAGAAAGGGGATCTTCTTTTTATGTCCAAGCTACAGAGCAGTTCAAACTTCCTAAAATAATTTTGTAAGACTGAAGCTTCCCAACTGTATTCTAGGCTGAGTATTTGCTTAAGAAATGGAGTTATTCCAAGCAGAACACTCAAACCTTTCTTCTCAAAAAAAACCCTCATAAAATACTAATAAGGCAATTCTTCAAACGAAGTCTCGTGGACTGACCAGCTCATTAACTGAGCTGCCATGGCTGCCCTTGAGAAAGCTCATAGTCTTCGTGAATTATAACTTGAAGCTCAATAATTTAACCATTCCTGCCAAAGGTTAAGGCCACAGTCAGATCAAATTTGGATTTTACATCCAGCACATAAGACTGAATCAAAACTGCCATGGTCCCATGATACAAGCCAATGATTTAACTTAGCCAGATCAAATTTACTAAACCTGGATGTCCGCAGGCATATTCATTTTTGGCTTCTGTTAGGAAAGGGCACAGGGCACCTATACACAACTTGGCCGCTCTGTAGACAAGTCCATGTGGTGGTCAGAAAACGGAGGGCTGGAATCAGCACTGATGATGACCAGATGATCCCTCCATGACATCGGGGCAGGCATGGAGGGCAGCTACAGTGCAGCATGGGGGGGTAACCAGCACGCTCATGGACAAGTGAGTATATCACCCTGCAGCTGAAGCTAATTAGAGAGATGTGTGAGCTCTATAGTTGAGGGCATGTGCTTCTCCTGGCCCAGACAGTTACCATCCACTGCAGGTATTCAGTCTCAACAATTATCTAATCATAGAGTCAAATAATACATTTTATCTTTCAAGTAGAGTAAGCTAAGAAGCTACAAAAATTCGGGTTTTATTGGTGTTTGAATTCACAGTTCCAGCGTTACCTTACTGATTCTCTTGTGACAAAAAGGCAAATTTCAGTATGAAAGAAGGCCTGTGATGCCCAGTTTTGAATGTACTGAAAATCTTAAACATCATGAAATTACTTCCTTTGTGTGACCCTGATTATTTTTCAAAACTAGGGGAAAATAACTTATGTTTGGGCATTTTGTGTTATTGGTTACAAAGAACCCAGGTAAGTGAGGCTTTGCTCTGAATGCCACTTTTTAAAACAGGCATCGCATGCCACGCTTCTGTGCACACAGAAATTAAATCTCATGGTGATTATTGAAGCTTTCCAAACCAAGCTGAGTAAACATTCTTTGCTTCAGTGCAAAACCCCATAAAATCAAGTAGCAGTTGCTATGATTGCTGGGCATTTCCTCTGATCAAAGAACAGTCACTCTCTGTGCTAGAAGCCCCCAGCAGCTTGGATGCCCATTCTGTGGCGACTCACACGTCGTTCTGAGGCACTGAAGGGTGGAAGGGTGAGCCAGACTGAAAAGCAAGAGTTGCTGTTCTCCATGTCCAAATCATCCAGCTACAACACAAAAAGATTTGCTATATCCTCTGTGAAGAGGAAGAAGGGTAACATCAGTTCAGTGCATTACGCTTTCCAGGGACACATGGCTCCATGGGGAAGGGTTTCCTCCTTTTACTGGTAGGAGATGTAGAGTGGGGAGGTAATGGGCTAAAAGCCACACACACCTGGTAGTTGTTTCTCCATCTAGGAATACTATCACCTCTGTGAGTAACCCAAACAGAAATCAACCACATTTTTTAATCAAATTTACTGATCACAAAGGATTGTCCCGCAAAAGTAAGAGTGGAAACACTTGGGACTGCACAATTGGACCATTTGTGCTTGCAGATATTCTGATCCCATGTTAAATATGTCTCTTCTAACTTGGATTTCCATTTCGGAAAATTTTTCATTATTTATGAGACAGCCTGAGAGAAAGACTTATTATACTTTGTGTGCTCCTGAAACCTTTCCTGAGTCTAATTTTAGATGCTACCATGTCACTAAATTGTTGATCCTTCTTTTTGACATCTCCTCCTGCCACAGCCATGTGTTCAACCTGTAACTCCGCTGTTCCCTCACAGAGACTGTAGAGTAATCAGACGTATTATTTTCCTGTGAGTCTTTCCAATGCAGAGCTGAATGTTCCCAAGCATTCATCTATAGGGAGATCCCACTGTGAGGTACAATTGTATTCACTGAGCTGAGTGAAAAGTTTCATATATAAAATTGAATTGACAGAGTAGGACATTACTGACAGCTTTGAAGTCGCAAATGAAATCTTTCTATCTTAAATGTTCTCTCTGCCCCCTCTCCCTTCCCTCACCACTGTGGTTTAAACATTGGCACAGGCAAGTCTTCTGTGTTTACTCTAAAAAGAAGGTAAAAGACTCAGTGTAACCCTTAGATTCATACCTAATGCCCCTCAAATCCCTGGAAATCTTTTCATTCCTTTGAATGGGATTTGGGTTAGGTCAATAATGAGTTGAATTAGCAGTTATACATTTTCTCATGGTGCTGCTTTGTCTCTTTTCTGACAATGGATGATTTATACACAGGAAAAAGCACACGGATTGAAAGCTCTGTGTAATAAAAACCAGCCATTCAATATTTTAACTAGTTATTGTGCCTGCAAATGAAAAACACGTGAACCGCAAATTTGAGAGAATGTTCTTCTGAGTGACCTAAAAATACATTCATGACTTCAGAAAACAAAACAAGATCCATAAGGTAAAGATGTATAGGCCTGTAGTTAAGTTACTGTATGCCTCCTTCAGATGACCTTGTATGACTCTACAGAACTTTTATTTTCTGGCTGAAAAACAACCAAAGATTGAGGCAGACTTAGCTACATGATATGTTAATAAGAAAACAAGATTCCTCCCCAGTCCTAACTTAGACCAAACTCTAAAAACAATAAATATTTTAGAGCAATCCTGATTCACATGCTCAGCATGTAAGGAACCTACCTCAATGAAAATTGTTTCATTCTTAGGGCCCAAAACAAAGGCAGGTTTTTAAAAACCTTCATAAAACTGGTATCTGAGATATTACTTATTCTTGCAAGCAAGGACAATGGTAACTGATTAGATTTGTTTAATGGGAACAATCAGATCGTGTGACAACCTAGTGAGCTCTTTGAAGTTTAAAGCATTCAGAAAACTATTTCCAAGATGAGTTCTGGACTTCATTTCATCTAGACATTTATTAACTTATTAATCTGCCAGACTAAAAAGTCGTCTGCAGATGGATGTTGTGCTACAGACAGAGCTGTCACACAAGCAAACCAAAAGGAAGATTTGGCTGTTGATAAAGAGCTAAAATGGAGGAATGACTGATTTCCCTCCCAAAATATGGCTTTATTGATAGGACGCAGTTCTGAGGCATGGAGATAGATATTTCAATCACAAGTGATTGGTGTCTCACTTGTCAAGTCACTGCCAAAGATAAAGTGCGAAAGAAGAAACGCAGCTGCAAAAGTGCTTAGATAGAAAGAAAAAAATAGTTAACACTTTCTTTACAAAGATACCATCTAAAATTTCTCTAACAATCAAGTGGAAATACCTTTTCAGGGATGAGAGGGAGACAGATAAGAACATATGCTTTCAGTGAGTCTTTTTATCTGTTGTCTTAAAGAACACTCACTTCTTCACTAGCATTATTCTTCTGCTATCTGCTCCAGATTCCTACAGACTAATGCTCATTATGTCAAGTTTACATAAGTGCCTTTTTTATTTCTAAATTCCAGACTGATGTTGCATACACACAAACTGTAGCACTAACAGGTGAGCTCAGTAAGTCAGTCCGTGAATGGTGCCTGCCTTTTGTAAACCACTCACAGGTTTTTAAAGAAATAAGCTGATTCACAGCTGACAGACTTGCTAAAACAAGCCTGTATCACACTGGGAAAATAACATAATTTTTTTTTTCTCTAGCACTACTTGGTACTGTAGAATCAACGTTTTGAAAAAGGCATATTTTCAGAAGTGACCTCTCATCTTTCAGAAGTGACAAATAGGTAGGAACAGTACAAACTTCAAATTCCTATCCTCTGTCTTTGGATTTAAGTGCTTAAAGATCAGTGTTTGAAAATTTTATTCCCTAATATTTGTGGTTTAAAAGGTTATTTTCTAAATACAAATTAATGCGACCTCGGAAAGCTCTTCAGTCTGAGTTTATGAACAGGTAAGGCAAGCACTGAGTTGCTTTCCATCACCTGAGGAGCCTGTTCACTCTGAAATCCAATGAAGATAATTCAAATATCAACACTGACATTTATTTAATTTCTATAAAACCCAACATCTTTCTGATGGAAGGAAAATCATGATTACATAAAACAGACTGCTAGGAGCAGATGCTTATTTGAGTGGGCCTCAAGGTGTGGTTCTGCACTGCATGTGGGATTAGCAGGAACCTGGTCTGTAGGGTACCGTGTAATCATTGCTGTTTGTCAGAGAAAAAAGCCTGGAGAGGTATTCCCAGTTCAAAGCCTCTCCTAGAGCACCTGGTTTGGTGAAAGGATACCAGTTGGCTGGAGGAAAATTTTAAGCTTGCAATATGTTGGAAATGGCAATCCCACTACAGAAAAAGGCACCGACCATCTGCAGATGCTGTTATACTTCCAGTTATTTGCATTTACCTCCTTCAGCTTTCTGGTTTGCCAATTCCGTTCAGTATATTACAATTAGGATCCCCAGGTTCTCCTGCTTATTCCCAACGCTTCTTGCACCTGTTCAACAAACTGACTTACTATTTTTCTTCCTCTTTTAACCTTTTTCTAATTATCAACATCTAGGCCACACTTTGGGACTATAACAATATCAGCTTCATTAATAGTTTTCCTCACTAGAAGTCCATAACGGAGGGAAGATTCTCATTTTTCTAGGCACTATTCCTTCTTACACCACTACCCTTTTGTCAAGGAAACAAAGGTCCTGATGGCAGCACCATTCCAGGGGGCTATATATATAAATCTGAGAAGCAACTTCCCCCCCGGCTCATGTCTGTTTCAAGGAAACCTGAGGGATAAAAATGTCCTTCCTTTTAGTCTGAAATCCTAAAACCACATTTCTGCATAAGTGATCCAGTCACTAGCTGTGCAATGTTGGTCAAGGATACTACGTGTCCTGCAAGCCTACAATCCCCTGAAAACCAAGACTGAAATTAGCATTCTGTGTCTAAATTATAGTCTGTAAAATGTAAAATAAATTACCCAACATGAAAGCATATAGTTCCAGCTGTGCTTCTTTATAGAAAGCAGCTGTCCTGAAGAATGTACTCACTGTAAATATTTAAATTGAAAACAGCAAAATTTTCCTTCAAAATATCCACAAACAGTATCGTCTTATCTCTGCAAGACACCTTGGATGTCATCAGTGAGTTTTACATCACATACAAAACATAAGTAGAAGAAATGTCACAAGTATTCTTTTTTAAATTACCTATAATATGGGGTGTATTGTATGCAACTTTAGTACTGACTGGGGAAGTGCTCCCAATAAGCAGATTTATGAAAAGGGTAAAAATATTTATGTTGGGGAGAAAAAAACAAAACAAAACAAAAATAAAACAGTTCTTGGTTCTTGTGAGTCACCTTCAACTCTGCCAGCTTACCAATTATTTCCTATGCCAGAATAAAAAACGCATTAAAAGACAACAGAAATACAATGGTTTGGTGGCAAATTTGCAATTAATAAAATAAACAGAGGTTGTTTACACTGTAATTGAGTAAGTAGTATTTTCATGCTTTGAAACTCGAAGGGAGGCAGCATTACCTGAAAAGTTACTCAGTCAGTCAAGCCACAGAGTGAGCTGTACCCATTTGTCTTCATAAGCCTGTCAGGTGTGAAAGGATGGAGGGACTTGGAGCTCTCAAGTTAACATCACAGTGAATGTGTCTGCAGTGTATGAGATGCTTTCACTAGCATCAGCTCGGCTTGGTTTTGGGGGCATTTTTCTTCCTTTTGTTGTTTAAAGATAGAAAAATAATTAACAAGGTGGGTACCACAAAAAAAAACCCAAACCAAACAAATGAAACATGTACTTCTCACTGTTGTGTAACTCTTACCTTCTGAGCAAGAGCAAAAATAGAAATAACAGACAAATGATCTCTCTCCCTGTGAGATCAGAAATTCTTCATTGGCCCATGTTTTCCATCAAGGCTGTGCAGGTTTGGGTTGATATCCTTCAGTGATGGAGATGACATACTGATTTATGCCATCCAGCTTCTCATGATCAGAGCAGCCAGTGCAAAATGAGCTGCAAGCCATGAAAACAAAATTGTTGCTAGGTTTAAACACAAACTAGGGATTTGTTTCGAGGTCTACAGAAAAGATAGAAAATACTTCACCATTTGGGACTGATCTGAATGCAAACATCTTCAAACAAACTTGTTTTAGTTTTTAACTTTTAAATTTTTAATTATTGTTATTTTGCAGTCCTCTGAGTTACTTCTAACAAATGAAACGTTGTGCTCCATTAGTCCAGAAGATAAACTTACCGTAGGCTTTTGTCTATTGAGCTTTTAATTAAAAGAAACTGAATTAAGGATTGAAACTCATCAGCTGTGACTTTTGTTTTTAAATAGCTTTACTGCCTTTGGTATAAAAATTAGCAAACAGAATTGTATGTTATCATGATACATGGATATTCCATTGTGGTGCATATTATTTTCCAGATGGCTTCTTGAGGATCGTATCTTACTCTTATGTCTGGATAACACCTATAACAAACAAGAATCAATTCTTACTAAAGCTTCCTATTGTTCTGCTATTAAATTAGAATCCATTTAATTTATAACCTTTTATAAAAAAAAAAAGTCACCCATTCTTCCCCATGTCATCTATTTGTTCAGGACTTGCTGCCTTTCAGATTTTACTGCACAAATAAACACACTGCCCACAAGATTAAGAAACACTTTCCCTCTCCCTTTTTTTGGTTAATATAAACTGATTGAAATATATTTATAATATCCTTTGATCTCACTTCCTTGATTAATATTTTCAGGTTTTCACTTATTTTGGGGTCATATTCAACACCCAGTGTATCACATCAAGCAATGCTTATTTGCATGGTAACAAACTTTTTCAGTTTGCTTTCCTAAGCCAGACTTAGTTTAAAATCTTTGAGGCACTGTCTTGTTGTTTATTTTCTGTACTGGAGGCTATTCACATAGAAAAGTGGACTGTAAATAATGTCAGCTGGACAAAATGATCATCTAGTTAAGCTTTTTGTCTTCAGCCTGAATCAGCTACATCCATGTCACCATTCCCACATGATTATTCAACCATCAATCTTAAAAGCCTTCACTAAACAGAACTCCACCACATTCCTAGCCTATCTCTCTCATTACTTAAACACCTACTCAAATACTTTGCTGAATTACTGACATAGCTGCTTTTCTTAAGACTAAATACTTTTGCTTTTCAAATTACAACTTTAATCATTAATTATATTTCAGTTTGATTTTATTAACAGATCATCTACCACCAGAAAAGAAAGGGAAATATTCTGCCAGATAAAAATAGATTAAATCCTTAAATTGTTGAGCGCTAAATGTGGTCAGGAACTGGCGTGACCTGGCAAGGCATAAATAACTGAAAAGCAGCATTAAAATCTCATTCAAAGAGTGAATAGGCAAGAATCAATACACCTGAAAGTAAAATAACTAAAGTGTCATCCCTCTGCCACTATGAATCAACTAAATGAAATTACCTTAGAGGGACACAGATGTAAAGGATATGAGAAGATCATGTATTTTCTATAAAGTATGATTACATGTTAAATACTTTTGCACAACATAACACCTCTTGATAATTTATATCGACAACAAATCATTATGATGTCTGTAACAGATCATCATTAGGAAAATTAATTTTCTATTGCAAATAGAATTTTCTGCTGAATTATGACAAAAGAGAAATTGCTGCTCTGTAATGAGATGCCTGAATGTCTGAATGATAACTGGGCCTATGTTTCTCCTTTAAATTACTCAGTTTAGGCTCAGTTTCATTTTTGAGGTCAGTATTACACCTCACATAATGAAGAAACACAATTTATTGGAAATTTACCAGTTTATCTTTCCAGCTGGCTCATTTTCCACATTTATTTTCTATGTTCTTGCAATAGGTCTTTAATATCTAGCTTGACATTTAGTAGAAATAAAAAAAAACATATGTGAAAAGGCATAGCCAAGGTAGGACAGTCAACATTACTCAAGTTATATTAGTCTGAAACACCCCTTTAGCTGAATTCTTCAACAGAGTCCTAATTATAGGCACACAGACCCACACTCATTTATTCATATGGATAAATATTACTGACGAGCCTGGTAATATGTAATCTGTAAGATCACAGAGCTGTAGGCATGTCCTCAAATAACTTCTGAATCATGGTCAAAAGACATTGCAATGCAGTGCTAAACAAATCTACGAATTTTTCAAAAGGCTAATAATGTTCCCAAACAAAGTGATGTTGTTAACAAAAAGAATATTTTCAGTAAAAAAATAAAATAAAATAAAATAAAATAAAATAAAATAAAATAAAATAAAATAAAATAAAATAAAATAAAATAAAATAAAATAAAATAAAATAAAATAAAAAAAAAAACTTTTTACCAAAACATTATTTTCTGGACTCAGTTAATTACAGAAATCCTCGGGGTGGAAGCTGGTGGCCCACTAGCTTAAGGAGAAAAAATTGAAAATGTTAAGCAAATTTCAGTAGGCAGAGCAAGTGAGTCACTAACAAGTCTTATGATCACTATTTGGAGGAAGACATTTGGGAGAAGAAAGGCACAAAAAGGTAAGAGTTCTGGTTTCACATGTAAGACATGACCAGATTAAAACATGCTATGACACTATAAAAAGTCCAATTTCCAGAAGCTCAAAGTAGGATGAATCCTTGAGAATCACAAGGGAAAAGCCCATGTCAGAGTTTCACATGGTTTTCTCATCGACAGTTCTTGATTCACTATTAGTTATTGCTTCCTCTGCTTTTGCTCACCAAAAATTTGGAAATTTTTGAGAATGAGAAGCTGGAGGTAATTTTTGTCCAGGAGTGTATTTCCTTAGAAAGGAAATAATACACTATTTCAAAGCATTTTCTTTCCTTATTTGAACGGTCTTTTTCTTACTGATCTTATTTTCTGCCCAAAAGCTACAAGTGGCAGAAATCACATTGTGGGTGGGAAGACATATTTTTTGTGAGACTGATCCTTCAGACAGTCCTTTTGAGTGGTCTGGCTGATGACAAACCTGTTGTGTGGGTAATCCCTCTTCGTGAGATCAAGTCTTCGCCAGGACAGGATTTTTCTCTGGATTCTAGTGCACAACAACTTCTCTCACCTGGAGGAAAGGAAGAACTTCCCATGTGCTGCTACAGAAAAGACAGAAATAATTTCCATTCTCAGCCTACAGAATCATCTTTGAGTATGAAAAATATTTGATCCAAAAAGTGTTAGAACATTATTACTACAAAAGAGTTGAGGAAAAGGCCAAATCCAAAAGTCAAGTCCTTCTACCAATTTAGAATTATTTTAGCTTCTACAGACACAGGGATCAGAGCACAGTTTATTCCGTGCTTGCGTGCTGCCTGCCACAATAAGGCTCAGATACAGGGATAATACAGAGATATATTAACCTTATTGACACAGCCTGTAACAACAAACTAGTTGTTTCTTGTCCTCATCCTGTGATAATTTCACTCAGGAATCGTGTTTGTGTTTGTGACGTTATGTGCTTTTCCTCTGGCAAGACTTCTAAGTGCTTTCTTCACAGCTGCTGATGTGGGTGATAACTTAAATAATATTAAAGACCATTTTGATTGGATTATGGAAATGCCATCAGATTTTAGGAGAAATATAGAAAAACTTCTAATCAGAAGGTTTATGGACAGCTTTGGGTAAGCAAAATGTAATTAGTCCTGCCTAGCCCATGGCAGTTGGCAGTCACATGATGGCAACAGGTATTGTAGGATCTTTTATGGTTATGGTGAAATGGTTAAAATTAGAAGAGAGATCTTTCATCCCATGTGCACAAACATAATTACATCTGAGAAAGACTTTCAGTCCAGCAGTGAAAGGGATGGAAAAAAACAGCACCTGGAAGTAGAAAAAAAACATGAATCCACATTGAGGCAATGCACAATTTATTTACTTTTTTATGTTTGGGTTAAATAACCACTCTAACAACATCCAAGGGTATTAGGCTGGAATCTGCCTTTCCAATAACACTCTTCAAGCAACAGGGTGCGCAGTCCTCTCGGCTTGTAGTTATTGCTTAATCATGTCCAAAAGAGGGCAATGAAGCTGGTGAGGGGTCTGGAGCACAAGTCTGATGAGGAGCAGCTGAGGGAACTGGGGCTGTTCAGCCTGGAGAAAAGGAGGCTGAGGGGAGACCTTATCGCTGTCTACAACTACCTGAAAGGAGTTTGGAGCATGGGGGGGGTTGGTCTCTTCTCCCGAGTAACCAGTGATAGGACAAGAGGAAATGGCCTCAAGTTGCACCAGGGGAGGTTCAGATTGGATATTAGGAAAAGTTTCTTCCCCAAAAGGGTCGTCAGGCATTGGAACAAGCTGCCCAGGGAAGTGCTGAGGACACCATCACTGGAGGTGTTTAAAAGACACGTAGATGAGGTTCTTAGGGACGTGGTTTAGAGGTGGATTTGGCAGTGTTAGGTTAATGGTTGGACTCAATGATCTTAAAGGTCTTTTCTAACTAGAATGACTCTATGATTCTAAAACCAGGTACAGTCACCTGGGTTGTATCACTTCTAAGAACCATGCAATCTCACATCATACTGTCCTCTTTTAAAATCAGTATTTTTTCCCCAAGTTTTGGTATATCCAAAGCATGAGGAGACCAGTTTGGTGATGTAATTGCTTAACAAGTGAAGCCCAAGGACTTCAAATAGTTGTACCTTGCTGAGAAGTGCAAGAAGAAAATGTGTCAGTGGAGACAATCCTGTGCAGCTGTGTGTCTCCCAGAAATCCCAGTTCACATTAGTTCAATAGTGCCACTAATTAATCTCTAGTTAGTGGGTAAAATTTACTGCTGTTCACAGAATTAAGTGACTAGATACTAATCTCAAATTTGGCTCACCATAACTCATAAGGGCTGACCTGCAAGAGCAGACACTGTGCAGACACAAATTAGAGCATGACACTGAAAGCACCGCAGTAAAACATTAAAAAAGCACTATGAAGGTTGGTGACTTTCTTAAACATACATACTTTTATAAATTCATTTGTTCTTTTTTTTTTTTTTTCGAAATGGCCTTGCCATTTCTCATGCAGTATGTCACTGTTTAGAATCACAGAATCATGTTGGTTGGAAGACATCCTCAAGATCAACAAATCCAACTGTTAACACTGGCACTAACCCATATCCCTAAGAACATCATCAACATTCAACCACTTTCCTGGGCAGCCTGTTCCAATGCATGACAAACCTTTTGGGGAAGAAATTTTTCCTAATATCCAATCTGTACCTCCCGTGGTGCAACTTGAGGCCATTTCCTCTCATACTGTTACTTCATACTTGGGAAAAGAGATTGACCCCCACCTCGCTACAACCTCCTTTCAGGTAGTTGTAGACAGTGATGAGGTCTCCCCTCAGCCTCCTTTTCTCCAGGCTGAACAGGCCCAGTTCCCTCAGCTGCTCCTCATCAGACTTGTGCTCCAGGCCCCTCACTAGCTTCATTGCCCTTCTCTGAACTCTCTCCAGCACCTCAATGTCTTTATTTTGATGAGGGACCCAAAAGTGAACACAAGGTTCAAAGTGGGGCCTCACCAGTGCCCAGTACAGTGGAATGATCACTTATCTGTTCCTGCTGGCCACACTATTCCTGATACAAGCCAGGATGCTGTTGGACTGTTTGGCCACCTGGGCACACTGCTGGCTCATGTTCAGCTGCTTTCAATCAACACCCCCAGGTCCTTTTCCCCCAGGCACTTTCCAGCCACTCTTCCCTGGGCCTGTAGCGCTGCCTGGGGTTGTTGTGACCCAAGTGCAGGACCCGGCACTTGGCCTTGTTGAACCTCAGACAATTGGCCTCAGCCCAATGATCCAGACGGTCCAGATCCCTCTGTAGACTCTTCCAGCCCTCCAGCAGATCTACACTCCAACCCCACTTGGTATTGTCTCCAAACTCACTGAGGGTACACTGGATCCCCTCATCCAGATGCTTGATAAAGATATTAAAAGAGAACCGGCCCCAATATTGATCCCTGGGGAACACCACTTATCACTGGCTGCTAACTGGATTTTGACTCCATTCACCACAACTCTTTGAGCCCGGCCATCTAGCCAGTTCTTTACGCAGTAAAGAGTACGCCCATTCAAGCCATGAGCAGCCAGTTTCTCCAGGAGAATGTTGTAAAGATATTTTTGGTTAAAAACCAAAATATTTGGTAACAACTTCATCATAAATAAAACAAATCTCATAATCACTTCCACCCTGGAAAGCAACAGAGAGGTGGCAAATAACCCAAACGAGTTGTTTTAAATAAGCTGAATTCTGCTTTTGTAGAGGAAGATGTAGTCTCAAGGAGAACAACTGTAAAGCTGTTTAACATTGAACAGGTCATAGGTTAATGCTTTAAGGAATAAGCAAAGTTAACTTTCCATTCAAAGAGGTACCAGATGGCAGAACTGAAATGCTTGTATGCAAATATATGTGTATATATTTATGTCACAAATCAGTTCTGCCATGGCATTATGGATCCTTCCAGCATAAATTAGTTGCAATAAAGAGATTTTGACCTGATTAGTCATCTGGCAAATGCCAGAAAATTCAATGCCAAAATTCATAATGTAATTCAAATATAGTTCAAAAAGGGAGTGGATATGATAAAGGAATAATATTTCAAATGTTAATATATTTTTCTTTTTATGGGATAAGTTATGCAATGAATACTGTTATAATATTTGATCACTACATAGTGTAAAGAAAGAATATACAAAGAGAGAAAATGTACAAGCATTTGTTCAACATATCCTTTCATATCTATGGAATTCATTATTCATATTGTTCCATTCCTTTAACTGTGCTAGGTGTTTTCTAGAGAGCTGAAGTGTTCTTGGTGGGCACCATTATATTACAAAGAAAAACCTGTGAAGTGGGGGCAAAGGGTTATAGTTTATAATACAAAGTAAGAACTGGAACACAATTGGTTATTCATCCTATTACCCTTTATACCATATTACATTATTAGAAATGCCTATCAACACTGGTATCTTTCCTGCATGTATTCAGACCTAAGGGGCAGGCAGTCCTTCTAAAGATGCCATCCCAGGAACCTAAAAAGTGCAGACATGTGGGGTGATTCTTAGAGCATCATGGAAAGAACTGAAAATAAAACCTGACTCTTCAAAGAACTTTTTTTTTTTTTTGAAGGTTGTTATTCCCTCCAACTCTTTATCACGTACCTTTTAGACTCTGCCTTTTTTATCGTTTTAGTGAAACAAGTTTGTTATATTCCATTAAAAGGACCTGCACTCATCTTTTCTCACGCTCTTTATATGTGCTCTGTTGTAACTAATTGCCTCATTCTCAGTCCTATTAAATGCTAAGAAGAGAATCTCAAACCCTGTCACCTCCAAAAAGCAGAGGTTTAAATCTGAAGCTGAGTTTTACAGCTCGGGTTTCTATTAATTACACAGTACAGTCTATGCTGCCATATCCTTATTGTTGGATAAATTCAATGGACCTGAAAGTCAACATAGCTCTTCACAGTGCACCTGGTTAATGGCATACAATTACACAGAAATACATTATGTAATGGATACAGAGTGCAGAAAAAATTACAATAAAATGCTAGGAAATGTCCACTGAAGTTATTTTTAAAAACCTAGTTTTCAAGGAACTTCTCATATCTTTTCTTTTTTTTCTAAATATAAGTCCCTCAGTTCATCAGCAACCTTTTCATAATCCCTTATTCCACTCTGTCCCTGTAATAGCTGGGGGCCTTGCTTCTGTTCAAAGGCCTTTCCCTGGCTGGAAACATTTTCTAAAACAGAAGAAGTTGTTTGATTTTTTAGCTAACTAAATGTAGCTGGTCACCCTTAGAAAGGGAGGGAGGAGGAGGAATGGGAAAGAAGAAAGAGAAAGAGAAAGAGAAAAATTCTTAATTTTTACCCATACAAAACTCATCTGATAATCCTGAAAAGGCAGTATTTTTAACATGCTCACTCTGCCTCAAAAGCACTGCAAGCAGTAGCTTTCCTTGGAACACAACTCTTGGGCTAGAAGCCAATGAACCAGTTCAAAAAACAGAAGGTCTGTCAAGGCTCAAAGAAAAATCCCAGCCCTTTATTGAACTGATAAAATGCCATACCTTTTATTCTCCATCACCTCTGTGGAAGCTCCTTTTCTGTTCCACCATCCTCCAGTTGAGCCTGGCTATTCTTCTCAACCACTGAACTCCAATATGGTTGGCCTGTCTTTCTCTCCCTCCCCTCCTTGGCCTGTGATCTCTGCCACATTTGTCGCTCCCATTGCCGACCCCAGCAGCATCTCCTCTGTGCTTTGACTGGCAGCACAATTGGAGCTTGTTCTCTCCAGGATGCACAATGTGCACTGGGAAGTTGAGCCCCCCTTGCACAAGGAATTAGACTTCTACATCAAAGGGGTGTGGGAACAGCTGGCAGAACCAATGGGCCCCATGATGGGCATCTACAATAACCACTTGCCACCCAGATGTCTTTCAAGGTTTGTGGAAAAGCAAGGAGGTATAATGAGAGTTTGCTGAAGAGTCAGACAAAAGAAGGAAGAAAATAGCATTTGCTGCTGCTGAAAGGAAGCATCAGGGCAGTGAGAGAACTAAGAATGATTGTAGAGTTTGCAAGGGAGATGTTGAAAATGCTCCAGATTACAGGGAGGCCTTAACAATAATGTTCAAAGCAGGTATGGTCACCAAAAGGTGCTTTGAGGGAACCCATAATGGTATTTAGGCGTATGTCACCTAAGGTTAACTCGGGTATTTAGGAGTGTCCCCATCTCCAAGACATGCTGTATTTTTCTGATTATCAGTTCTCAGTATACACCCCTGATGTTAAGCAGCGAGTGAAACCTCTCTGAGAGTAATGCTAAGTAATGTTAATGTTTGAAAGCCTATGCAGATTATCTTAAAGGTAGGTCTACCAATCTGTTCGTCTACCTGTTTCAGATCAACTTTGAGAACTACCCTCACCCAGATCAAGCTGTTAGTCACTCTTGTCTCATTTGTAGCAAATATTTACATTGCAATAACCTCCATTGTGCTAGACCTTTCTCAGAACTGGTCTTGTATCTTTTTCTGGGCTTGTTTCTAAGGGTGGGCAACAAGGACAAGAAGCCAGATGCAGAAGGGAAGAAAATCAGGAGAGGCAGAGTTGGTGTTTGCTGATGGCAATTGTTCACAGCCCATGGTTTTCAAGGATGTTCTAAACATCTTTCAAGCATATGCTGAACACAGTGTAGGCAAGGGCAGGACTGGTAGGAAGACTGAAGAGCAAACCCTGCATCTCAGACATAGTAGAGAATGGCAAAAATACAAGGGTGGGTATAGTTAAAGCATTTATAAAGACAGATCATTTTAAGTTCCACATCACCGTTTTTCCTAAAACACCTTACACTCTTCAGAGTCAGACTGACCCTAGAATTCACAATAAAATACCAAGTAAGTGACCAGATTTTCAAAAGAAACACACACACTGCCAAGCCAGCTTTACAGAAGATACAGCCGTAACATACCATGCCATTATCTGAGGAGGCAGAGGCACTCTTTCGAGAAATCATTGAAGATGCTGTAAAACTTGAAACCTGACCAAAAGTAGTGAAGATCATGACTTTTTCTTCATGTGAAAGATTTTAGTGTCTTTAAGCAAGATGGTGCATGGACTCGGAATAACATCACCTCCTCAAACACTGACACCACAGAGATCGTCCTTGGAGTTCTTCCCATCCAGGCAGTGATCCTGAATAACCCCACAACATGGCAACCAGGGCTCAGGATGATAGACTGCAGGCCATATGCTAGATCTTAGTGTTTGCTAAAAATAGGACATTTTTTTCTATCCTGCTAGGTACAAGTCAGTATAAATGTGACCAGAAACCTGGCAGAAATCCATAAAGCTGAGATGAACAACGGAGGTCCTTTCTGCAGGCTTGTCAGACAGCAGCCTAATCAAAATCCCCTGAGGACAGGAAAGGGAGCAGAACTGATAGCTAAGTTTATTTTCCCTCAAATGCTTCCCTCACTCTTTGATCCTGATTTCTTTTGTAGAATAACATACACACGTCAGCCACTGCTGATGGAACAGCCAATGCCAATGCAAAAATCCTATTTTTCTCTGCATTGTCTTTCTCTCCTGGACATTGCCAACATTAGACATCTAGTGTAGAAGATTTCAAAAGGTTAGAAAACCCTGGCACAGTAACCATGTGTACAGCTGCTTCCTCCTTCCTTTGCATTAGCACCTACTTCATGTTTAATAATAACATGGGACTGAGTCTGAAATTCACGCAGAAGCTAATAAACAAACACCAATAATTTTTGAGGGACATAGTCTCCCTTTTGCTGATGCTCACTAAAAGCCTCATCCTGCTGAGATTCCTGGAGACTCCTGGAGAAGTGCCACCAGGATGAGCTCTAGCCCATCTTCTACTTGTCCAATTTCCCACATGGCTAATGTCGCTGTCTTTGTACTTACGAACGTGCTACAGAAAAGGCTGTGAGGCACAGTGATCATGACTACCTTGTGCATGGGTCACAGCTCTTGATGATACTCCCTGTTCATACAGTCTCATCAGCTGGGCCCTTCCATTAATAAGAACTAGTGCTGCTGAATGGGAAACAAACTGTCCCTCAACATTTTCATGGACCAAGGAGGTGACTTCTGGGTTCAAGATGCTCCTCTTTTCCCACCATTGTCAGATCCTTGTACTCCCTCCAGGTTTCCACTGGTGTGATTAGATGGCAGCTACACAAAGAGCTCATTGGCATCCAGCACTTTTCTGAGGAGGGAGGAGGAATGGGCAGGAACAGCCAAACTGCATCAGTTGCTGGTAGAATTAAAGTTTTCTTCCTCAGTGGCTGATCTTCCTTAGGACGCACCCCACACACTTGCTGCTGCCTCGCTGCCCACTTGCCCTTCCCAAGATTCCAAATACCACATCAGCTCTTTATGTTGCCGTTGATCTAATCAAGGCTGCAGCAAGGAAAAAGAAGGCAGGAGTGATTTTTTCTTTCTTTCTTCTTTTTTTCTTTTTTAAGCTTTCATTTTTTTCCTCCAAAATCACCTACAAGTGATAACTCAAAGTGAAAAACCCTCATGACTGTTGTAGAAATAGACCTTTGTTTTCTATCTTGAAAAAGGATCTAACCTAAAACCCCCCTGCAGATACACAAGATTAATTTTCACTACTTTGTTTCATACTATTTATAAGCAGCTCTTGCTGAGTTTTAGATTTTATGGCTCAGCCTGCTGGCTGAAAATACTCTCTGTCCACTCCTGAAGCCTGATTGATTAGTGCTGCTAGCCAAAAAGCAGTCTGTATCAGCAGGCCCAGGCACGCAGGCTGGAACATGGTTCGCATCACTTGTTTTGAATTCCCATTTTTATACAGGAGCACACTGCAGAAAAGGCCTTGGTGCATAAGCAGAGACAGCGTGAAACCTTCAAGTTGGTTCTCTGAGCACATGTTTTGCAAACCTCAGGCAGACATTGGATGAAATCAGGCAAGGAGCACTGTGAAGACGGAGGCATTGCCTAGAAGAGGTGGTCAAGCTGATCTCCAGTAGGATGCTGTGAGAGACATATTTCAGGCACACTCTATATACGTAAAGCTTGAAATGGTCTTTCTGCTTTAAGGCATGAAGCTCACACATCACTTCCCATTGCAAGAAGTGGGAGTCAGCCAAGTTCGTTGTACTCTGAAATGTGGGGCTCAACCATTCTTACTATGCCTGTGTCTCAGAGCATATGAATATGAGACCTGGATGAATATTTTCCCCAGTCTTGCACAGAATAACTAATATTGTAAGCAGATATCCCAGGTTAAAAAACGAGGGTGGTCTGTAAAAAATCTATATGCTTCCTCTCTCTGTCACCTCAGACATTAGTAAAATAAACTGGAGTTCCTAGCAGCAATCTGGAAATACAAAGTGTTTTGGAAAGAGCTGTTAATTGGTACTCAGAATAAAGAAATCTGTCAATGCATTGAGTGGTCTTGAGTTAAAATTTTTACACCACAGCCTAATTTATTTTAAATAATTCCTCAGACACTAACTGAAGAGAGTGGCAATAGGAGACAGCAATAATCCCTGAGCTAAACTTCCAGCCTGAAGGAGTGGGAAAGGAGAAGGGCTGCTATACAAATATCACCTGGCATGAATGCCATGCTTGCCCTCTTGTAGCATCTACCTCTGATTTATGCAGATGCTTAAAATGTCCCTCCCTCATCGTCATAATCATCACAGTACCTGAGCACTCCCAAGTGCCTTCCTCTAAGGCACTCTCTTCCACTTTACAGGTGGGAACAGAGACAATAAGACTAGACGACTCACTTGAGAGTGCAGGGACAAAAGTAACAACTGCCCAAATACTTGCTGCACTTTCGAATTAAGCAGCTCTTCCCTTAAGTGGGTACTTTAAAAGTTCTCCAAGGACTCCAGTATGCCATCATAATGGAGCATTAGTTACAGCTTATCTCTAATAGAAAACAGTTTTAAAGATTCACTGAATGGTTTCTTAAGATTGCCTTGAGTCAATGGCCCTGATCTTCAGTGATATTTATAGAACTTATTCGCATTGATTTCAGTGGGAGGTATTCATCTAAATAAAGCCAAACTGCTGAGTTCTTGAGCAGTGTCCTGTGCCTCTGTCTTACGTCCTGCTAGGAGGATGGACACGCTTGTCTCTAAGAACAGTCAGGACCAAGGATGCCTTGGTTAAGCAAAAATCAACCTCTACTTTCACACTGCTTTTTGGAGTTTTGCCTCTGTACACTGCAGTGCAGTTCCTCTTCTGTGAAAGCATAAATTAGCTTCAGAACCAGCAGGAAGCATTGTGACTTAAGTGCTACCAGTAACAGAAGGGGAAAGGGAGGCCAACGGGTTCAGCTCTGAGTAGCACCATCCAAGCCAGCAGAAACAGCAGGCTTTGGTGTGTCATGTGCCTCACATAGTATTTTGTTTGGTTTCCACTCTCAGAACACAAAGGAATAGCCCATAGTTATGCTAGTAAATCAAAACCCAACATTTCTGGCAAGAGACTGTTTTCAGGAACACAATGCAGCATTCAACACCTTCCCTGTTCAACCACATTGTTTTGGAGGGCTGTGCATGTCCCTCAGCTTGTAAGAATTGTTTAGACAGGATCAAGGTTATGAGGAGTTTTGGGGTAGGGATTCCACGTGCTTGTCATTGGAAAACATTGAATGAGTCAAGCCTGCAAGCCCGAACTGTGTGCCTCTGGTGTTGGTCATCTTGAGTCTGTGTTAAGGCATTATTTTACAATGAAGCTGTGAAAACAAAATGCTGAAAACCAAATGCTGTTAGTGCTGCCTCTGCTTATAGCTGTGTTAGAAACAGGAGTGTTTGTTAAAAAGAAGCATTTCTCTCCCTTCAACAACCCGTGAAAAATTGTGAGGCAAACCTAGTGTGTTTGCAAAGTGATTTGAAGTGCTGTTATTGATGAAGGCAACATACAATATGTAAGATTCACTTTACAGTGGCAGGTTGATGCTGTTGCACATGGAGAAAAGCTTCTCTGCTACCTCAGGAATCAGAGGACAGTGGGAACAAACTGGTTCATTTGCATAGATGGCTCATTGTAGGCTGCTTTGGTTAAAATTATTTTAAACTTTGATGATACAGATAAGGAAAACAAACCAGATCATGCTACCAGTAGGTAATCAGAAAGGACTTGATAAGAACCTGGGGAGACTTTTTAACCTGGATCCGCACACCACCCACATCTCATCTTCATATTAGGGCAAGACTTGGGTATGAACCAGACATTTTTCCTTACCCTTTGTTTCCCACATCCTGATTTCAGTACACAGGTGCTATTCAGTGGATTCTTGATCTGAGTGCTTGGGACTCAGAGCTTGGAGCACTCTGGGTGACACGTGCTGGGACCCACAGACAGTCAATATGCATTAGGGGTTTACCCATCAGCTAATTTCACTTATTATAGGATAGGGCAGGCTGGGGCAAAAGGAAAGAGATATCTAGGGTATCTAGGTATCTAATCCCTCCTGCACAACAATGTTCAGTCTCCATTGGCATGAGAGTGAAACAGCCTTAGGTAGGCATGTGGCTCTGATGCCAGCCAAGCTTTGCAAAAGGCACAGAAGCTGTAGGAAGACAAGAAAGCTGAAGACACCAGACACTGGTACCACTGGGAGAGGCAACCCAGATGAAGTGACACTCACACATCACCAGAGGAGAACAGAGCAGCTGCTCACTGCATGAGACATAGGAGCTGGAAGTCTCAGATGTGGAGTGATAAGAGAAAGGCAGCTTGGTGATAGATTGTGCCTTTCAAATACATGTGGAGAAAGCAAGAAAGTTGAGTCAACTGCTATAGCGAACCTCCCCCCTTCCCTCTGTCACCCTCATTTACCCACAGAGAGATGAGGTTTCAGGGATAGGCTGGGTGACAACCTTTGGGCTTGCCCAGGGGAGGAACAATATATCAAGAAGGGACAAAAGGCCTGAGACAGACTTCTCCCAGTGGCTTCACCAGCCGGTGGGAACAAGCTGTTCACCAAGGGCAGCAGAAAGCTAAAGGGGAAAAAAGCATTCACTAAAAAAAGGCATTTTGTCGAGAGATATTCTGTGGCAAAATTGCAAAAAGCTGTGGCTGCAGATAATGTGTGAGTAAGTGTTTAGCTTATTTGCATGCTTATACTGGTGACTCACTGTTGTGGTGTTTTTAATAAATTATTGCTATGTCCTCTTCTCTATTGTTAAAACTTCCTTTTTTATGTATGCTCAGGAAAGAGATCTTGAAGTTGTTTATGACAGACTTTTTTTTTTTTTAGAACACCAGTTCAATGCCCTGTAGCAGCCAAAGAGGCAAATGAAACATTTAGAATTGTAAGCAAAGGCACAGGGAAAATGTTCTCTTCTTGGGTCCCTGCATAAATTCACAGTGTGACACATCCTGGATATGGCATGCAGCCCTGCAACACATCTTCAGACAGCAAAGATACAAAGAAGGCCAGCAGGGATGATGTGGGATATCAAAAAGACTCCACGCAAAACCTCTATTTGGAAATCACATGAGGAGATGGGGAAATGTGGTGAAAGAAATGGCAGGAAGGGAAATAGTAGAAAACCATGAATGTGCAAACCTGGAGGTGTGATCAAAGTACCTGGTAACAAATTTAAACTGATGTTAGCGTGACTCAAAACTCAACTGCAGAACCTACTGTTCCAAGATCTTACAGAGCCCAACACTGAAGGGATTTTGGTGGGGAAAAGGCATATTAATGGAAGATCAGCAACTGGTCAAGAGGCCCTAGCAGGCTTCCAAGCTGGTGACCTATTACATGTTCAAACTCTTTACACTCCTCCCATTCTCTTCTTTCCAATAGATACTAACATACTGCTTCATCATTTCCTTGTCCACCAGCAGAGATGGAAGCTGTTCCTCAGATCCCTTTGTTTTCCAAGCTTTCCAGGAAATGACTGTGTGTTGAAGGGGTCGCCATTTGAGCAGAGCCAACGTGGCATCTGGCAGATGGGTTCTAGCAGCATCACCCCAAGTGTGGTTCTTCAGGACTTGGGACATGGCTGATGAAAGCTGTTGGTATTGCAGCAGCAAAGTTGACACGTGCCCCATAGCTGATGGATGTTTCTGCATCTGACAGCCTCCGTGTGCTCCCCAGCTCCCTGCTGCTTCCATGACTGCTGCAGAGAGAGGCACACAATCTACCCCACGCAAAATGGAAAAGACTCTGTGCTTCATTTATTAACCAGAAACGGATCGTGAAGGAAGAACTACAGAGACCAAGTGCACAGCTTGAAGCTCCACACTCTAGCAACAGCAGACATCGGCAGAGACTCTGCCTGCAATGCTATATGTGCTCCACATATCAAAACCAAACAAAAAATACCTTAGCTTAAAAAAAATGCCTCATTTTGTACATTGTTTGCACCACCTGGAAAACATCAGTTATGCACGATACGTTCCCCAGCTGTTAAGAGAGTCTGAGACAGCAAGATGTCTTCGCCATGTCCATGTTTATGATATTTCACCCAGCAATGAGTAGACACATGATGGCCCCTCTCTTTGGTGATTAGTGCCCATCGTGCACCTTCCTGCCTGGAACAGTCAGTGCTCATTCTGCTCATAGTTGAGTAGCTCTAATACATACTTGCATGATGTGATATTTGCATAGGGTTTGTTATTGTTCACCCCAAAGGCAGATCTCTCAAGTACTGCCTGTTGGCAGGACAGTCAACTTTCATTATATTTAGCTGCAAGGATGTTTTTTTCTGGGCTACATGAGGCCTTGCATACAAAAATATATCAGTTTTGGTTTTGTTTTATTTCATAAAAAAGCTTGAGATGTTAATTACAGGTATCAGAAACATACTTAGATCACATTGTTCATTGTCACAGCAGAAAGACAGCAAATGAAAGGGACAAGGGGAAGATAATTTTGTCCCAGTATTTATTTAGGCAGTCTGACTAAACTATTTACTATACCATTGTCTTGGAAGCAGTTTTGTGTCACTTCAGCAAGCTGGCATGCTCTATGTCTTTAGCCCATCTTTTCATACTTGTTTTTGAGTGTGTGTGTGTGGTATTTTTCTCTTACTACCATGACACTATAATTTGCTTCAGGACTTGGATTTTATTTTCTTTGCCTTGTACAGCAAAGACAAAAGTCATGGGCAAAAACTAAACAGTAAAGACAATTTTGGCAGAAATCAAATCTGTTCCAGATGTGTGCAAACATCTGCATTCCTGGCAGTTTGCATCCACTCCTTGCTTTTGTGGGTTTTTCTCTATATTCCCTTTACCAGTTACTTGGGACCCCTTAATGAGAAATAATACTTCTATATACCTCATGTAATATCTGCTTCATCATTTATCCCCAAAGCATTTGGAAACACCTGTCACACTGGTGATACAACAAGAGCAATAAAATGTAAATGAATATTTATGCAACACATTTATGTTGTTCACAGTGATACAACTACGGTATCCAGAAAATTACATGATTAAAGTTTATCATACGCCTGCACAGAATTTTGATTTAGGGAGCCTTTAAGGTTATCCTCCACCAATGTAGCACAGCACTCTGTGATTCATTTGCGTCTCTAGATTTCTTTCAATGGGTGAAACAAAAAAGTGGCAAGAAAGAGTTTACCTCAAATAAATGATTGACTAATGTCTGTCATATCACTACATATGCCCAAGAAAGGGATATACTGTGGCCTTGACCCAAATACTGTAATTCTGTGTACAGAACTTTTGTTGCTGACATTTTTCTAATCAATTTGAAGCTTTAAATTACCAGTGATTCAAAAAATTGCTACCTCATCCTGACAGAGGACAACTTTTTGCTAGACAGTGTACTCTAAAGAAAAACTAAAATCCAAGTATTAGACACAGAATCATATATGGAATGCAAAGATTTGTAATGGTTTATAATATTTGCAATATTATTTTTCTAAAACAATAATATAAACCAGCTACCAGTGAAGACATCTTTTTTCTCTGATGCAAATTTTTTCCAATTATTAGGTTTTAGGATAAATATTAACATTCTGTCTTTCTATCTGAACAACTTGTAACCCATAATTGCTGTCTTTACAGTAGTTTCCACTGATGGTGGTAGAACTACAGCCAAAACTAAAGGTAATTTAAGAAATCACTCTGAAAGAATTAGCTAGAAATTGGCATGAAAAATTAAAGACCAAGTCCCAGCACTAACTTTTATTCTGGTGGTGTTGGAAGCAATTGATTTATGTTAACCTAAAGCAGTTTGGCAGCGTGTTACTTTTTCTGCTAAAAAGTAATGTTTTTTCTGCCATTTTGTCTGTAATCCAAAATCTAAACCTTTCATTTCATAACAACAGAGAACAATGTTTTGCCTTTGTGATCACTGAGATAACCTTCAAAACAACAATGAATGGTAAACAATGCAGCGATGTTTCCTTCAGCAAGAAACAATAACCATGAGCCATTATTTGCTTCTAATCATTCATTAGGTAACTCGATACACTAATTGCAATGTCTTCAAAGGAACTACAATGAAGACATGTTATTATGCAATTTAAGATGTTTTGGAAGATGAATTGCCCTAACCAAAGACAAAGAAACCCATGCAAATATGAATTCAGATCTGTGCAAAATATTTGCTTTATGGATTGACCTGTACGGAGAGATCCCAGTACTCCCAGTCAATGTCATGACTGGGGCTCTGTCCTTGCAAAGCACAAGGATCAAGATTAACCCGCTGCTGTTACCTTGAGGTGCCAGGTGGCTGTGGAATGTATAGCAATTATTACAAGGTTATGGGATTTTGTGTCATTTTGTTTGAAATGAAAAACAAGCAAACAAAATCTGAGGCGGCTGCTGGAGAGCAAACCAAGCTCCCATCCCAGTGCCAGGTGCAATCTGTATACTGGAAATGCACATATCCACTGGGAATGGGGCCAGTCTCTGAGGGCCCAGGACTGTCAATCTCACACCCAGCAGCGTGGGCTTTAAATCACCCTGGGCACACACTAGGCTTCAGAGAGATGCAACCTACAGTTTCAGAGAGAGAAGAGCTTCTCAGCGATCATCTGCAGGGTCTGGCAAGGATGGATCGTGTCCCCTGCAACGTGCGTTATTGAGGGCACGACAGAGATGAGAAACAAGGAAACAAGAGCCAGCTAATTCCTGCAAGACATCTCAAGTCCCATGCGAAATTGCTGGGTACATTCTAAAAATTTCAGGGAGAACAGAGAAGCTCATTGCCACTTACAAGAGCCGCCTAATTAATGTTCACTTTACTTCAGCCAAATTTTATATTCTGCTGCTCAGTTATGTAAATTGGGCAGCATTTTGTGTTATGATTAATAGGCTCTTAAATAAGCAGATTTTACTGCTTGAGATAACACTGTGAGAAGCCATTCTTGGGTTTCTTTTTGTCTGGTGAGGGTTGCTTTTTTCTGACTAGCTATTTCTGCTACAAATTATCTTTTCTTTCTTAGCTTCAGAAATGATTCTGGTGTTATTCAAGATGGTATCTGCTACCAAGTATGCCTTATATGGCTCTGCATTTCATTCAAAGTCATGTTTGATATTTATCACAATAATCTCTCATTACAAGCAGAAAACTTCATTTATTGCACACAATATGAATGTGAGTAATTTGCGATTGGGAGAGTCTCGATTTCAGAAAGAGGGAGACAATAAAAGAATCTTATTGATTTTTAGTTAGAAGTCGACATTACTGATGAAAACATTAGTATATTTGAAAGGAGAGCTAGAAAATTGTGTTTGAGAATTTAAGTGAGAGATATTAAATAAACCAAATCATAATGGAAACTCATACTTCAACATAAGCCTGGTTATCAGAGGATGAGACAGCATGAGTACTGATCAGATTTACAACCATATTATAAACAACCTAAGGGTTTTTTTAGCCTTGGAAACTGGACATGAGTAGACAATATTGGAATTCTTTAAATAAACAATATTCCAGGGAAAAGCAAATAAATGTTGTAGGGGAAAAAAAGTATCTTCTTTAAGCATGTATTTTTTTCAATATATAATATGGTAGAGTAATCAAAACACTTACGTTACTTTTATCCAATTTGTATATAAAGTAGTAGAGGTTTTGCTTTTAATATTATTCTTTGCCAGAACAATTATTCCAGGATACTACAACCAACTGCTATCATACTAGCAAGTGAAACATGTCCTCCTATTTTCTTCTTCAAAACATCTTATGTTTGTTGAAAAGAAACATCTTGAAACCTTGAACTAAAATAGCTCTTTACAGAACTTTTAATATCTTAAGAAGAAAATAAAGACCTTTTTGACATGCCAGTGGATGTATTAGAAGTCACGCATAATCTTGCTTTGTTCTCTCTTCAATAAGCACATACAATTTTCCTTGTAAAATGTTGAACGTGTTTTAAAATGAAAACCTGTTCAAATGGATATACTTTTAATTCTATAATGTCAGTTATTACACATAACCCATTTTATGACATGCCAAAAATGCAGATTATTAGAATAATTTTGATTTTAAAATACACTTTCACAACAAGTTTTCAGCTCTGGGATTCCAAAGGAGGATCTTTCCTGTCTGAAAGTGAAGATAAGTGTCCCATAGCTTTTCTGATTTACATAGCCTTCTTTCCTCACTATTTTAAGTTTTTCCTCTTGCTTGTTGTCTCCTTTTTTTTCTGGTTCAAGGGGCTAAATTCCTCCCTAGTTTTGTCAGTGAACTACCTCAGCCCTTTGATTTGTGCAGCCCCACACACCTTTGTGTTGCAAGTCCTAGAGCTGCTACTTTGCTCTCCCTCCCTCTTCTCTCAGGTGCTTCAAACTCCTCTCTGCCAACCTCCCTTTCTCCCCTGCTTCAGTAAGTTTTTCTCCCTAGACCTTCTCACTAGTGAAATGTCTACCATCGATCCAGGCCTTAGCCAAGGTCCCCCAAGGTCTTCAGACTGCTCCTGGTGCCCTTTTTCTCAGTTAACAGAATCATTCGCAATATACAAACCCCCTGGACACCAGATTGCATTTATTCCATGGGTACAAAATTATCTTCTTCTCCATTAAGCTTTCCAAAAGTGTTTTCATTTTTTGCAGCTTGACTTGCATAATGTTTCTGTAACATCTTTTATCTTTGTGGCTTTCTACAGTAACTTCTACCATTCACACATATTCAAGTATCACAATGTCACACTCTCAACTTACAAAAACAAAGCAAATAAAACATATGAACAACAAGAAAGACATTTGACAATGGGGAATTCTAAAAGCACATTCCTAAGTCAAATTGGGATCAGCAGAATGCCTGTATTTGTTATAAATTTATGAAATTGAGATATATTTTTAAACTTTTAAAAATCCATGTTTGCCTGTTACTTGCACACACAAAACTTTCTAAAATATATTTTTTAAAGACTTGTTTAAAGTTTATCCACCAAAACTAAAAACGATTGAGGCATTACAGTAGGCTCTTAAATCAGGCACCAACATTCTGAAATTATTCACCTGACAAGGCTTTACTGACTAAGTCATGTGATAAACTCAAAAAGCTCAAAGACTTGCTTCATGCAAGTGCTCAATAGATTAGTTTCTTATGTGGACCTCTGGGGTTTCAGAATCTCATGAGAAAAGGCTTTCAAATAAGTTTTCTGTTATTTTTGTTTTCAAAAAGGACTGCAATAGTAAAAGGAGTGGTATTTTCCTGTCTGGGCAAGAAAGTGCAACACCAAGAGGAAAGAAATTAAAAGAAAAGAAAGACAATGTGACTTTGCTCCAAAAAGGTGCAGGATTTAAGCATGAGTTAGTGTCTGATTTCATCAAAACAGAATTGCCCATCATTTAATAAAATGGTAATTATAACAAGCAGTGTGTCTTCATTTTTGCAATAGATATGTAATATTTTATCTCTAAATAGATTTGAGTAAGGGGAAAAGGATGAAATCTGCTCATAAAGAAACTTTTTGTCCAGGTCATGCTCTTATTCAGGTGAGTTAATTACAGTGGACGCAATACTGAGTAGAGGCTGCATGATCCAGCCCACAAGCAGGAACTTGTTAAAGGATATCAAAACTCTTCTAAAGGCTCAGGCCTAAACAATAAGAAGCTCTTAAGGGATGTTCCTAAAGATAGAAAATCCTCAGGAGGGATGCTAAAAAGATCTTGTGAGAGAAATCCGCGCAACAAGAAGAACTGGGAGAAGAACCTCTCAGGATTGGGAAGTCTTCAAAGGCGACCCCTATTAACAAGAAACTTCAAAAGTAGGATGTGACAGGACGTGAAAATCCTCCCACTGATGCTGAGCGCTTTAAAGATAGAATCCCCTGAAGCGAAATGGAGCCTTTGAAGTGGCAGTATCAGCATCAACTTTCGAATGCATAAAGGTGCGATTACAGTGGGACTAGTGCATCGGTGTTACAGAGCTCCTGGTGACCTGATCCTTCTTGCTCAAGTCCGATAAGCCTAAAGGTCAGCCAAGAGGGCAAGCAAAGAGAAATACCATTTACCTGACCCTGAAAGACCTCTTTGATGTCTTCCAATTAATATTCTTAATGCTGGTATGAAACTGGGTTCAAAACAGGGGTGAATAGTTAAAAATATTTGCTCCCATAGAGCTGCATTACCATACAGTACTCTTCCAGACAAAGCGGGGAAAGGTTTGCCATTCTATTTTTCTTTTGTTTGCATAAATGTAAGACACTGAATTGATTGAGACTATTAATGCTTCTCTTTTTATTCAGAGTGGTTTGGATCTATGATTCTGAGATCCTTGAAGTTCATTAAACAGAATACATCATGATTTTGCTGCAAGTCTATTTCTCAAGCAACAGTTCCACAACATCCACAACAAGTTAATATCCTTTCAAAGAGCGAGCTGCAAAGAAACAGTATTGACTGATGTTCACACAATGGAATGCAAAGTTGTGGGTTTAATTTAAAACTGTAGAAAAACGTAAAGGAAAAACCAAGGCTTTCTGTCATCTCTTTAAACAAGAACAACCAAAAAAGAAAGTAATTTTACAGTTAGGTCAACTCTTGGAAGTAAATAACAAAACCTTTTGTCTTGAGGCCTAGAATTCTACTAGAATAATTAAACCAGTCAAGACCCAAGAATGAACAAAATTGTACAGCTATAAAGGTGAACTATATTAACACAGAACAAAGGACTAGAAAATACAAGCAAACTCATAGAAGGGCTATCCTGAGCCAATTAATCAGCTCTTCTATTGCAAGTAATCATATGATAGTTCTCTGCATAAATATAATAATTTATACTGTACCTCTTTGTTTAAAGAATCATTTATATAAGTAGGAACCAATTTAACTTATGATCCTGTCTGAATGCTGTTTCAGAAATTTGCTCCTGTAGTGGTCAAAAATTCTCTGATTTGCATCTAGAAAGCTTTTGTTTATAGCCGTTTCCTCTTAAAACATTGTTCTTTCACTGAAAGAAATTCAATATAAGCCTTTCCAATACACACACATCAACAATTTTCCTTTTTCAAATGAAATATGAACAATATCTTTCCAATAACAATAACACCAGACTTTTGAAAAAAAGCAACACAATGTAACCACTTTGGCTAAAATCTTTGGGTTACTGACAAGAAAAACATAATCTTGGATAGTCTGGCAAAGTTATCAAGAATTAAAACCATGATCTCATAACATGTACTAATGGACATTGTAGCCCTGTCCATGATTACTTGGACATAAAGATACCTACAGGCTTGAATTTCTGTCCGTGTCTTCTCTGCTGGGCAGATCTGAGGCAATTCTGGCACAAAAGGCATTAGAATCTGACAGCACGGTATTGTGACCAAGATAACAGTTAAGTCTATACTGTTAAGGAAAAGTATGACCCAGCCAAGGCTTGTTCCTCAAGGACTGATCAGCATCTTCACTGTTCCAAAAGGGCTGAAGTGAAGCCTCTCCCAAGTGCAGTGGCCAGATCCCCACTGCATAGCAGTTGGTCTTCAGTCTTCTCTGAGTCTGGGGTGCCCCTTCTTACGCTAAGATGAAACTCATACTTTGTATGTTGTTTCCAGTAAAAGTGTCTCAAATGAAATGTAATCATAGGATTACAGAATCATTTTGTTTGGAAGAGACCCTCAAGATTATCTAGTCCAACTGTTAACCTAACTCTGGCACTAAACCATGTCCCTCAGAAGCTCATCTATGCATCTTATTAACACCTCCAGGAATGGTGAATCAACCATTTCCCTGGGCAGCCTGTTCCAACTCCTGACAAAACTTTCTGGGAAGATGATTCTCCCTAATATCCAATCTAAACCTCCCCTGGTGCAACTTGAGTCCATTTCCTCTCATCCTATCACTTGCTACTTGGGAGAAGAGACCAACACCCTCCAAGCTACAGCCTCCTTTCAAGTAGTTGTAGACAGCGATAAGGTCTCCCCTCAGCCTCCTTTTCTACAGGCTGAACAGCCCCAGTTCCCTCAGCTGCTCCTCATCAGACTTGTGCTCCAGAGCCCTCACCAGCTTCATTGCCCTTCTCTGAACTCTCTCCAGCACCTCTATGTCTTTCCTGTAGTGAGGGGTCCAAAATATATGAGAGCTCATAGCAGTCCACCAGAGTGGTGTATTGCAGCCTGACATGTCCCTGGGGTGAGAGTCAAACCTGGGGGAGCCTTTGTCTTGGAGACGGTTAGCTGAAGCAGTCTCTGGAGCAGAGAGTGAAAAAGCATTTGGGGTTCAGTGCTCAAGGTCACTTTCTTTCACTGTAGCTCAGCAATGGAAACATAACCCGTGTGCTATTGATGTGCCCTGGGCCGTGCGGTGTGAATGTGCTACTGGAATTGTGATGCACTGATACAGCTTCTCAGCAGAGTTATGAGTTAGGCAAATTTTGGCCAGGTTTGTCTAAAGATTCTCTCCATTTGATTTCGTTATAAAGTTCATATATTTTTTAATAAATGTTTTTGCTCCTTGAACACTGAAGCACATAAAGGAGAACTAAACACTTCATAAAAAGAGGTTCCCTCCAACTTTCAGTGTACCCTGTTTCCTGTATTTCCAACCTCAGTGATTATCTGAAGAGTGTAAAACAACCTGCTTTGCAAATCCATACTTAACCTAACAAAAGGTTAAGGCCAGGTTCCCCAGGAGAAGGATTCTTACAGTAATTCCTGTTGAATTGCAGAGTACAAACAGAAGAAGTGGAGAGCACTCAGCAAAACACATGTGTCTCTTGGAAGTATCTGGGTGAACTAAACAGGGAGAAAGGTGTATTTTATCCTGCTCAACCCAACCTGCTTCTGTGGAACCCTCAGCCAGGCTTGCTGAGGTAAAAAAGCCATGGGGTTCCTCCAAGCATGGGCTGAAAGAGGATTTTGCATGTGCATAGTTGAGACCAGTTCCACACAACAATAAACAATTTTCTTAGAGAATTATGGAGTTCACAACCCCCATTTACAAAACAAAAACAAAAGCCCACATAGCCTTCCCTGCTCTACAAAAGCTGCTTAGTGTGTCAGAAGGATTTTAAAAACCTGCTTTAGTTCTCTCAGTATTAGGACCTTGTCCTTCAGACAACCTTGTGCTCACACAAAGCTCATTTTCTTCAGCAGAGCTGCACAGAAGGTTCCACTCATGCAGAGCAGAGCGTAGGGCTGGGGAGTCAGCGGGTGCCTGTTTGTATCCAGCAAACTCATTTACCTTGTACAAAAGGACTCTCACAAGTTTATCTCTGTCTCTCCTCCCTGTGCATTTGGTGGTGACATTTGGTTGCACATACTGAGAGTGAAACATTTAAATCAAAAGCTCTTTTCACTAGGAAGAAAAAATACAATAGTCTTTGGAGATACTTGCAACAGAATTCCAATAGCAATGTTTAAACGCTGGGCTTTAACATGCCTGGTTTAAATATGCCCTTAACAGCCTGTGGCAGATCTTCATGCAAGTACAAGCATTATAATGTGATTTCTTTGACCTTATAGGATTGTAAAAGGGCTTCAATGAAAACTGACTGAGTGTTCCTCCAATATTATCACAACATCATCTAATAACCTGGCTTGACAGTTGTAGCCAGCATCAAAAGCAGCTGCTTTAGACCTGTTTTTACAGAAGCCTGTATCATTTCTGAAAAACGAAACATCACTTTCCACCTTCTGATAAAAAATAATTTTTGTAGTTGCCTTCATTAACAGTCCATTATGTTCACACAACCCTTTGCAGGTCAGCTCATAATGTAATTTTTTCAAAAAGAGCTCTTTCCAAGAAGCCCCCATGAAAACCGACATGGGAAGAAGGCCTTCAGAAATGCAGTCATGGGCATACATCCTTCTTTCTTTACCCTACCTCCCTTTCTTTTTCTTCTGTTAATTATAGTAATTTTGGTTCTCTTCACTTCCCTATAGATACCCATATCCTCTTCTTTCCCCAGGCCCATCCATGCAGTTGAGATATTTTCCCTTTCCTAACACCCTGATTACCTCTCCATCTACCTTTTTCCTAATCTCTGCCATCTTAAAATTCCAGAATTTCTCTAGCTATTTCTGCATCTTGCCATCTTCTCCTGCTTTTCTGACTCTGCTGGTTACAGTTTGAATTCTTCTTTAATTCAAACCTAGACAATCCCCAGCCTGGGTCTCCTGTCTCTACTGCCAACCACCCAGAAACTCCCAGTATCTCATCCTTGCTGGAGCTCAGAAGGGATATTCCAGTCCCAGCATCACTGACATGTCAGTCATAACTGAGATTTTGTATTGCAGAAAATCTCTGAAGTTTCAGCTTTTCTTATCTATCCCCACAGCACCATCCTTCCATCCAAGCTCTTATCCTCCTTTGCTGCAATCAACAAACCAGAGCTTCAAGAGGTCAGGTAGTCTGCCCTGCTCTACCCAATCCTTAATCAGGATCAAATATATCTATCTTATTCCAAACAGGTGCTTTCCTAATCTGTTCTGGGTGACAGAGACCCCATAACCTCCCTGTGAAATCTTTTCCAGTGCTTCACTGTCCTGACCAATAGGAAGACAAACCCCTATCTAACTTAGATGCAATTTAAGCATTCCCTATTTTTCACTGGTCTTGATAGGTACATTTTTTTCCCACCTCAGAGAAACTTAGGGTGCTACCACAAAGATTACTTTTACTGGCTTATTGCTTTGCTATCTACACTTATCTTTTCATCCCTCCACAGCAGCACCTCTACCCTCCCCACTTCCCTTGTGCATCATCAGATTCCAGGGATCTTTGTCACTTTGCCCACTGCCTTTCATTTTTCATGATGTCAGCTCCTGTCTGTGTTCAACAAGTCTGTTTGACAGGAGCCCAAGTCAGCCACAGCAATCATGTGAGTAGACTTAACCTTGTCCATTATATTGAGATCCCAAAGATCAGGATGCTTTAGGATACAAATGCACCTTTTTCTCTCTCTGATAGGTTTCATCCAAATAAATACTACTAGGGTCTATATAGCAAAAGCTAGAAAAATATATTTTAAATCAAGAAAACTGAAAACAACAAAATCCAACGCAACAGAAAGGTTTGAACTTACTCCTTGCCAAGCCCATTGTCAGATCTTGCTTTTGGCAGTTCACTGCCTCACCAAGTGACAAGCTCCTACGAATGTTCTTCTGTCCCATGTGGAAGGTGTCTTGCTCATCCTTGTCCCTCACCACAGCCTCTACATGAGATACAAGCTATCCACAGTGGCCATCTCTTCCGTCACAGTTGCTGTCCCTGGAACCTCTTTCACTGCAGGTGATGAATAGCTTCAGAGGACACGAGTAGTCTTCCTCCGGAGAGATCCAATCATTCTTTTAAAGCAATGTGTTAGGATAATCTCTCTTCCAAATTAACTTCACTACCCACATCCCAGTTTTGAAACCATTTGTGTGTTGGAGAATCCTATGTTGGCCCTCATTGCTGTGAATAACTCTTCAATGAACAAGTCCTAGGCCACTTATCCTGTTTCAAAGCACACCTCAGAGGACATCCTCTATGCACTGTTCCTACAAATCTTGACAAATAGCATCTTGGTTTGCTAAGGCTGCTGCCAGTTGTGCTGATCAGTACTTAAATTCATGTTTGAGGTGGTAATCACTGACTCTCTCTTCCCACACCACCAGAGGAATAGTGAAAACTTGGCACATGGTGCAAGTTTTAACATGCTACAGTAATAACATTTGGTTTATTATTTATTAATTTAATATCAATATGAAAGCAGCTGAATAAGGTCCTTTACTCGCTTTCTGAAAATAAACTAATGATGGTTCTATCTGGGGAAAAACAGTGAAACTAAGGAATGGCATTTTTTACCCTACCTTCCAACAATTTGTGAGCAACGCCAAGAAATTTCTCAGCAGTGCATGATCATAGTCCGTGTACAAGTCACAAATCTCCAAGGAAAATGGAGTGTCAGGCATGTGGCTTTCAATTTAGTGTCTCTTGTCAGCCTGTGTCATACAATACTCTCATCATCTCAGGATGATGTTATTACGTTATAGGGCACCTCAGCTCTCTGCTTCTCGCTAGGTCTGTGTGCTCGTGAAAACTTCTAGGTTCACCAATCCTGAAAATGAAATCCAAAGTACTGCCATGTTCAGCCAGGGAAATGGCAAAATGGCAAAATATATTGCTGAATGAAATCTTGCCTTATCTATGACTCAGAGGAACAGAGTTGTTTTTTAGCACCACATCTATTTGATGACATGTCCATCAAGACTCTGAAAGCAGCACCAAGGCCATCTTAGGCCTAATTATGTTTAGATTAGGCTGTTAGTGCTTCAGAGACAGGGTCATCTTCCCATAGAGGTGAGTCTACATCCTCTGTACAGCCCTGACCCACTGCTGCTCACTGGATGCCTCTGTACCACAAGCCACCTACACCCGTGGCAATGGGGTTTTGTGATTTGTGCCTGTCTACAGAAAACCTAAACATCCTGTCATCACCATGAAATTACAGAAAATAGTGTGTGTGCTATGGTGACAGACTTGCTGGGACCATGAATCTATCACAAGAGCTTAAATTTCATGAAGAGCTATTCAAATTGAATGTTAAAAAAGAAATCTGTTTTGGTTTGCCTTGTGACACACCAGATGACTTTTTTGACACTAGAGAGTTTCTTCCTTCTCTGTGTTTTTATGTTTGGGTTTAAAGAATATAATATTCGCTCAGAGAAGACCTGGCAGAAATGCAAAGCCACAAAACAACCTCTTCTTATTATTTCAAGGAACTGTACTATATTTTATTTGTTTTTCCTGATGAAAACCAAATTCCCTGGAATGCAGTAAAATTCTATTGACTAAATTTGCTTCAGAGCAGATATTGATTTAAAAGCAGGGTAAAAGGAAGTAGGCTTGTGACAAGTCAAAATAGACACCTGAATTTTTGAGAAATACACACAGTCAAGATAAGACAAAAACCATACATGCTGCTTTTAGTAGTTTCTATTACTATAGCTACCTAAGCCAAAAAGTACACTAAGGGCAAATATGTAGTCAAAAATCTAGCATGCCAACTATAGATTGGAAGTGGAGGACTGAAATTTTTTCCTCATCAACTAGCTGGCTAACCTTTATTTTAGTGGAATAATATATATATTTTTTTAAATATTCTTACTTATACTAAGAAAATGGACATACAATTTTATTAAGCTCTCTACCAACAAATACAGGGCCTCAACAACCTTCAGAGCTGATACTTTAAAAGAGAACTCCAAAAATTAATTCAAAACCAAGACACAGCAAAAATTTGCATCAGAACACTGGTTGTGAAATTTCTACATTTAGCTTTTATAATCACCAATAAAATATATGTATTAACACAGTTTTCAGATAAATATTGTTAATTAGGCTTACATTAAGTATATACCTAATATCATTCAACCTAAAAGTCTAATTGCTTTCATGCTCAGAGATTTCAAAATAATGAATATATAACAGCTAGCTGGTCTCTTACAGGAGCCAAGGCAACAAGTAGGAGCTTCAGGGAAGATAACAGCACACAGCTTTCTGAAACTGACATGCCATGATTGCCTTAAAATGATCAAAATCTGTGTTTCCTCTGGAAGGCGTCATCCCAGACTTGCACCAGTCATGCTGCCCTGTATAGATATAGGAAGTCATAGAACCATACCAAGACCTTGGTCACTGTATTGGGTTTGTGTGGTAAGGTTTTGGTGCTGGCGGGACTACAGGGGTGGCTTCTGTGAGAAGCTATTAGAAGCTTCCCCCATGTCCATTAGAGCCAGTGCTGGCTGGCTCCAAGATGGACCCACCGCTGGCCAAGGTTGAGCCCATTAGCAACGGATGGTGGTAGCACATCTGGGATAACATATTGAAGAAGGGGAAAAAAAAACTGTGGAATTGTAGATAAAGAGAGGAATGAGAATATGTGAGAGGAACATCCCAGCAGATGCCAAGGTCAGAGAAGAAGGATGGGGAGCAGGCACTCCAGGGGTTGGAGCAGAGATTGCCCTGCAGCTTGTGGTGCAGACCATGGTGAGGCTGGCTGTCCCTTTGCAGCCCATGGAGGCCCATGGTGGAGCACAGATCCACCACAGCCCAGGGAGGACCTCACTCTGGAGCAGGTGGATGCCCAAAGAAGGCTGTGACCCCATGGGATGCCTGCACAGGAGCAGGGTCCTGGCAGGACCTGTGGACCCTTGGAGAGAGGAGCCCACCCATGCTGGAGCAGGTTTGCTGGCAGGAGCTGTGACCTCATGAGGAATCCACGTTAGAGCAGTCTGCCATGAAGAACTGCACCCTGTGGAAAGGACACATGGAAAGGACCCATGCTGGAGTAGTTCATGAAGAACTGCAGCCCATGGGAAGGACACACATTGGAGGAGTTTATGGAGAACTGTCTCTTGTGGGAAGGACCCCACACTGGAGCAGGGGAAGAGTGCGAGGAGGAAGGATCAGCAGAGACATGTGATGAACTGAGCACAGCTCCCATTCCCTGTCCCACTGTGCCACTCAGGGAGAGGAGGCAGAGAAATCAGAAGTGAAATGGGTCCCAGAAACAAGGCAGGGGTGTGGGGAAGATGTTTTAAGATTTGGGTTTCTTTCTCATTATCCTACTCTGATTCAATTGGTAATAAATCAAATTAATTTTCCCAAGTTGAGCCTCTTTTATCCATGACAGTAAATGCTGAGTGATGTCCCTCAATTTTTAATTACCTCAACCTGCGAGCCTTTTGTTATATTTTCTCTCTCCTGTGCAGCTGAGGACGAGGACCATCTTTCGTGGGCACCTGGAGTCCAGCCAAGGTCAACCCACCACAGCCAGAGATATGATTTGGCCGAAAACTTACCTGCAAAATTTCTTCTCACCAAAAACAGATAGAGAAGTGGTTACTCAGTGTCTGGTCATTCCACATCTGATGGTCTGTTTCACAGAACAGCTGTCTTCTGGAAGCCACTCATGCTGACCTATGCATGCAGCATCTCTGGCCCCTTGAAAATAATTCCCATATGGCTTCAATCAGACCTACTGTACTGTACAGAACAGTCATCTTATTAGCAGAGCTTCTCTTAGGCTACATCAGCACAAATAAATAAAACAGGGCCAAGGTGCAGACACTGGCAGTGGCCCCCAGTCATCTCTTCTGCCTTAACTGTTAGCAGAGCCTCTTGCATGGTTTTGGCCCATGCCAAGTAGTACTGCCCAGATGACAGCCGGGCACAGCTCAGGAGATCCCAGATGCCAAGAATTGTTTCCAGTAGGCAATTTGAACAGGGGCCCTATGTTTTGGGGATAAAAGGAGAGAGCTTGAGCATATGAAGGTGATCCGTTACCTGCTGCTTGGACTCACAGAGCACAATCCCTCGTCAGATCAATTTCGTGCCACAGAGGTTGCTTTCCAATCCAGCTCCTAAAGGCTGAGTTTTACAAATGGGAGACTGAGAGTTTCCCTTCCAGTAGCCATGGAAAATACTGCATTGCTGGGGAACGCAGCACAGAAACATCTGAGATGTTTTTGGCTGCCCCTGGATTGCTCAACTAGTCCAGCAGTTACAAATCAAATCCAGAAACAGATGGGACACTTCTGGGTATGACCATCTGGAAAGGCTTGTTTGATGAGAGCCTTTGTATGCCATGTTATCTGTGTTGGACAAGGAAATAGCACACAAAGGAAAGGGCTACTGAAACAATATTATGCAGGACTGCTATTCTCCCTTTGCTGTTCTCAAACCCTTCAGTTGAAGTGTGAGCTTTCTCCAGGCTTTTGCACTTCTGTCCAGTAACAGACACGTTCTCCTTTGATCTTGATTCATATGTGATTTCTCAGACTGTCCAGCATGATCAGAACAAGCATGTCACCTAGATTCCTCAACATTTGAGAGAACAAGTGAGCTGTTGGCAAACAGTTCAGGGCCCTTCCTGCAAAAAAAAGCTAACACAAACCAGTCTCTGCCAAACCCACAGCTGACAGCAGCCCAGACTCGACCTTAATAGATTACTTAGGTTCAGATTGCAAGGAAAGTTAAATCTATAAACTATATCCAAGGTGATGCACATTTTGGTAGGAACTCAGATAATATTAATTCCCTGAATAACTAAAAGCTGCCACATCTAGAAAGTGGCCTCTTTCCCCTGATAAGCTTGGCAAAGTTTTGGGTCTGTCCATGTTTCCTTTAGGGTTGAGTCACCGTGCAGAGCAGTTTGTCGCAGCTCCACAGATGGCACTGTCATCTCAAGAGTCAGTCAATGATCCCCTCAGTTTTTTCTCTAAGTCCATAAAACAAACCACAGTCATCCCAGTGGGAATCTCCTGAGACATTCTAGTGGTTTTGTGGCTGTATTTTATATGGTTTTTCAAGGAAAGTGACATAAAATCCTGCACCAGGCAATTCTGAGTAAATTATGCCCTTGATCTGATAGCAACTTCACATTTCTTTCTCACAACAACATAACTATTCAATTCCAGATGTTGCCTTTCCACAAAATCATGAGAAGCTGTGGCAAGAAAGGACTCAGAAGGCAGTCTGGACTATCCCTTACTCCACAGCAGAGTAACCGATCCCTGCCAGATGTTTTCCTGCACTGTCTGCAGATTTCCACTAATGGAGATTCTCATTCTACCTGTCCCAGTGACTGTCTGGTTTTAGTATTGGAAAGATTTTTCCAGTTTTTACAGTTAAACCAACACTTCTTGCCCATTCATCCTGGACATGGAAAATGGATAATTTTTTCCATCTGTGTTAGTCTTGCATTTCCTGAGACTCATGTCTTCTGTCCCCTACTTTCTCCTTGTTAACCTTCTCCATTTATTTCATCCTTTCCTCTTAGCTCATGTTCTCTGGGTGTCTGCCTGTTCTCATTGCTATCTTCTGTTAAATTGGTCCATATCTTTCTTGAAGCACAGTATCCAAAGCTGGACACTACTCCAGATATTCTTAGCAACATGGAAAGTGCAAAAAGATTGCTTCACAGTTCCAACAGGCTGTTATCCCTTCTTACTTGTGCATCTCAGCATGGTCCTCATTTTCTTTACAATAACATGACATCATCACATGTATTCACCTTATTCTACCTCCTTTTTGACCCCAGGGCCTTATTTGATGAATTGCTACCTAGTAGGTTGGTGAATGTTTTGTATTTGTTCAGTTCATTATCCCTGCTGAAGATCAATGTCTTTCATTTGAGCCTGTTGAATTTCCTCCTATTTTGGAGATCATTCCTCCAGTTTTTCAAGATTAGTTTGAGTTCTGACTTGGTCTCTAAGTTCCTTTACCAGTCCCAGAACTTATGCAATTATAAGTGCATGTTTTTCATTCTGTCAATCAAACTTTTACGAAAATACTAAACAACCCGGGCTTTTGGAAAGGTATCAGTGTAGCTGTTCTCAGGAAAATTATAATTAGAAAATGACTACTGATCACTACTCTTTCGGTGCTGTTTCTTCCCCCGTTTTGTGTTTTCCTGTTTCTTCCTAGTTTATCTGTAGTGTTCTATATTAATAGAATTGTTGTGCAAGGCTTAGTAAAATAAAGTAGCATCTGATTTAGAATAAATCCAGATTCTTAGTTCAATGACCTGTTAAGTGAATGCACATACCATAAAAGTTAGATCAAAGAGAAGCAAGAGCTTCTCACACTCTGATTTTTACTAGCTTCTGCTCTGCAGCAGATCAGCCCATCGGTGCTTTGCTTATTCGTAAAACATAATTATCATGCAAGAGAAGTTCATTATAAGCTGTAATTTGTTTGCTGTGGTTTTACAGCATCTAGACTGAGCAGAAAATGATGAAATAAAGTAGCAAAAAAAGGGAAGTGCTACAAAGCTAAAGAGTTTATTGCAAATAAGGGCTCCTTCAAATTTCTGTCTGATCAGCAATTATCCTGAACAAGAGAAAGGCTAGACAAAGAAAATAAATTTATCTTGTCTTAGGAAATTATTATGAATTTAAGACACCTTTAAGAATGAAAACACGCTTTGATTATTAGAAATTGTTCTTAAAGAAGAAAGACAATGTCTGGAAAATTGCCTTTGAAAATAAGTTTGGAAGAGGCATGTTCAGGAGCTAACAGGGTACAATAGCTACCAGCTTAAACCTGGAACTGGAAAATTAAAAATACAGAGTCGTCTACTAAAATAAATAATATCCCTTAATACATGGAAACAAATATCCAAAATAATTTAAAAGAATTAAGCAAATTTTTAACTGCAATGTCCATAGATGAAATTATTAGGCCATATTTTAGGTTATGGCCACATCATGTTCCACTAGAAAGGTGGGAGTCCCAGATTATATAACTGGTTCTTCCAGGAACTGTAGTTCTACAAAATCATAGATGAAAATAAGGATTTCAGGTTCAGTATCAGCCCACGTTAAGATCTTCAGTTACCCTCAATTAGTATAAATTGTATGATGGGTCTAGGCTACTCAGCAATAAATGCTTGTTCACTAGAATCCTCTTTTTCAGCTTGTGTTCAGGGCTGATCAGGAATCACTGACATTTAATTCTGACTTAGATTCATCTCTGCATAAAAGCAATGAGCCATGTGCTATTGTTTTCAGGTGTATACATGCAAATAATTTATCATTTCAGAAATTCTACTAAATGTGTGTTACACAATAGAAGCTACTGCTCTTTCCTCAGACTGGATGCCCCTTGGTGGGCAGTGAAAGATAAGTCTCTGCAATGGGACAAATCCCTGAACACCTTTCTGAGAATACTGCACTACTAAAGAGAAACTTTGGGAGGTGATGTAAAATATGAGGCTTTGATGCACTAAGTACCCCACTGCCTTGTTTGTGAGATAGGCATGTCCTTGATGTTTCCTCGCACTATGGCTCAGTGCCCATGTCATCAATGTCACCCTCCCTCCATACAGCTTCATTCTCATGCAGGAACTCCCTGAACTCCTTCACAAGGTCTTCTTGCCGTCTTCACAAGCAGATTCACTTTCAACATCCAGGCTTGCCAAGTTGCATAAGCGGGGCTTGTTTACAAACATTAGACACATCTGCCAGTTCAAGTACCAGGCGCTTTTTTGTTGTAACTGGACATTTTACTGAAGAAATATGAGAAATCTGAGTAACCCTTCAATTCTGAAAAAGAACACTCAGTCCTGTCAGTTACTTCTTATTTCTAGATTATCCTTTTTTTAAGTTTAGAACTTCTAGTTTTCGAGCAAGGAAGATTGTTGCAGATGCTTTAACTTTATTTAAAGCATTAAATATTAATTCTAAACTTCTTTTTTTTTCCTTTTTTTTTTTTTTTTAATTTTAATGAACTTACAGCCACATTTTCAAAGGGGCCAAAGAAACAAGGCATTTATTTCTCATATATTTTCACTATCTTTAGGAACCTAATTTTAATTTGAAAGTGCAATCTCAGTATAGAGAACTGATGGGAAATTAGTTATTCCATTAAGGAATTGTTGTTGGCCACTTTTAGTCCGAAACAGACTTTAGAAAGATGTCTGAACTTTTTAATAACTAAAATATTAACTCTTTCAATATGAATTCCACACTGCGTATTGTGCTTACCAGTACCACCTCATTGCTGCCTTCTGATGTCATCACTCTGTTCACCCATCTGCTTTCTCTACCTAAAGCTGTTTTTGGCCAAAATGATGGGTTTTCCTCTATTAGATGGAGCCTGAAGTCACGTGGTGTGGAGTGAATGAAGATCCCAAGTAGATGAGAGGCTGGTCTTGTTAAGAACAACTCAGTCCTTGGATGTGTTTGCACATTCAGGTGTGACAGTGCAGAGAAGGAGAATCAAAAGACCTGAGAAGACTGACAGGGCACACTCTGCTGCAGGGGCCACATAGATTTTGGAAACACAAAGTGAGAGTAAAAAGCTTGTACAATGTAGCCTTCAGTTGGCCTCCTGAAATAAACCAAGACAAGACAAGCCTGTGCAACAGTTTTTGCTTGAAATGCTTTTCCCTTAATTGTCTTGTTTCTGTGTGAAAACAAAGCTCTTTTTAGGAAGGGCCTATTAGGTCATTGCCCATAAAACCCCAGGAATCAAAACCCAGTTTCCTTGTTGACCGCTGTGGTGGATACTCTCCTATGAGACACATTTGAGTCTGGGCAGGGACTAGGAGGAGCATCCTAAGATCTACAAAAGCACAAGACAGAAGAGCTCAGAGAAACAAAAGGAAGAGACAAAGATGCAGTTAGTCCTACCAATGAAACTAAGTCATTCTAAAAGTCATGTTGTAAATTTTGTTTCCAAACTCAGCATCTATTCTAGGTGGGCAATCAACTTCATTTGTTAGGTTCTTCTTGGCTCTCTAGTACTCACCAAATGAGATTTCTAAGCACAATGCATTGCAACCTCTTCTGTCATCGCTCATAATCTCTCAGAGTAAACAAAGGCATTTTGGTCTCATGTTTACAAACAACAGGAATTTTCTTTCATCCATAAAATCTTGGCTTAAAAAACAGAGGATTGCAAGTCTAAATCTCAAATACCATTTGTGTATGCAGACTATCATTCCTCTGCATGAGAGATGTTATAAACAGAACTTTGTTAAACAGAGGTATATGATAAATAAATATGATATGTAAAGCTGACAGGGACATGACAGAAAGGAAAGTTTTGATTGGTGGAAAATTGATAACCAAGGCAGTAAAACAAATTAAAGTCATCAGAATCTTCTTTGTTCTTCTGGATATGCTTATTTATATAGTGAAATCCAATATTTGATATGTTTCTTATCAGCTGGTTGGCAATGAATTTTAAATTTAAAGTTACCACCAAGCATTTGTTATTTGTCAAGCTGAAAAAAAAAAAAAAAAGAAATTGTTGAAAAAGTGACTGCTGGGAGATGACACCAACCTTGTGTTCACTTTCAGCCACAGACCCAAATTAAAGCAATTATTTCAAAATGACTGATGCATACAAGTTTTCATATTGCACATTTGGATGGAGAATAATACTATTTATATACACAGTCAGGAATAAAAATGCAAAGTTTTACCCTGGGCTTTTAATATGCATGACACTAAAGAAACATTTGAATGTTGACTGTATTCCCTTTCAATCTGTTCAAAATCTAGAGAGGAGAGTACATGCTATAGCACTGCCTCTTCCATATCTAGTTTGCTACAGTTTTCAAGCAAATCCCTACAGCTGAGTGCAATCTGTTCTATCAGATGCCTTTGCAAGGTCAACATACAGTGTTATACTATATTTATTGCTAGCTGGTGAAAATTGAGTATCATTTAAAACTTTCATCACAACTGCAATTTGGCAAGAGATTCTATTAAAGTTCATGTCTGTGGGGAATCAAACATTGGAGTCTTATAGATAATTTGACTTGAAAAGCTTCATTTTTGATATTTGATGCTCAGTGTTCGTTCCCTTTAAATTGATGCAATTATTCAAAAATGATTTTGAGATCATTTGGTAAGACTTTTAAGAAGGAGAAAAGGAATGAGCATTTTAAAGTAGAAATTGAAATATGTACAGCCTTACCCACTGCAGAGGAACATATTGTGGGAGACATGCCATTGGCCGTGGGCTATTATGTGTTCATTGCCAGTTCATTATTCAGGTCTCACATTCACAGCATCACCAGTTGTTTTTTTCCTGGGGATAGCACTGCCTATGGCTCTGCTCAGAGCTTCACTACTGCAAGGGAATGACATTACAATCATTCCACTGAAAGTCATCATATGCAAAACATTCAGTTAGCTCAAAGGTTTAAAAGGTAGATTTGACTATTTACTGATCATATTATAACCCATCAACATCAAACCAAAAGAGAACTTAAGGATAGCTACTGTCCACCAAAAACAAATAAATACCTCAAAATATTATGTATTTTGAATGTAAAAGTCTGAGCAAATTTTTGAGTCAAAATTACCCTACAAATGTTTTGACCATCATTTTCTTCTTAACTGAGTCCAAGATGTTGACATATTTAAAAAAAAAAACAAGTGTCACAGAATCACAGAAAGATTAATGTTAGAAGAGATCTTTTTTATTAAAGCAAGACTACCTTGATAGCTAGACCAGGTTGCTTAGGGTCTTGGCCAGATTAGTTTTGAAAATCTCCAAGGACAAAGACTACACAATCTCCCTGGGCACCTCATCCAGTGCTGGATCATTCTTACAATTAAAATATTTTTCATAAACTAGTTTGGATATCATTGGAATGAAGCTGGTGTAATCTTGTTGCTCTATCTGAAAGGTGTCTTTCCGTCATCGTCAATCCCTGAAAAGATGTATGGGCTAAGTCAAAGCAGGATTCATGTTAGAAGGCATTTGTGGGGTTTGAATTTATATATTAAACAGCTGAGTCTTCTATGAGGATGTAAAATTTGGAGCTTTGTACTTACAGACTCAAAACTTTGCTCTTTAAATCAAACTAACTGACTCTGTTCACCAAAAAAACCCACCCCAACATCAAGCTCAACTCTTTTTGTACAGTACTGCCACTGTCATTACAAGAGGGGAATAAAGTGACATTTTATTGTTATGTACTATGTCAATATTTCACAGGTTATTATCTCTGCAAATAACCATAGTTATTTCCATTCCCCACTGGTTTGGATACAAATTAGTATTTATTGATGTTATGGACAAATTAATACCTAAATCTTCCTGAACTGTTAGGGTGCTTACCTGTCTATTCTCCACCCAACTCCAGTCCCACTAATCCTTGGTTTATATTTTAGGAAATGCTAGATTTCAGATTTCCAAAACATTTGTCCTAAAATGTGAAGTATTTTAATAGACTGAAACATGCTTTCAGATCAAAACTATCCTTAAACTACTCAATACCATTAAAGATGTAACCAAACACACAAACAAGAAGATTAACCAGGAAACCCCTTTTAGGTAAAATTAAGTCCTTTTCAAAAAGCCTGTGTAAGTCCCATGGCATGCCAATGTGCTCAGAACTACATAAGGAAAACTAAAGAAATTTTGACACTCCCACATACTTTGCTTGAATTTTGCAGCATTTCAAAATATTAGTTCAGAAGGGCAAAAATAGTTTCTTCCCATGTCTATGTAAAAACTATGAAACAGATCAGAGTCATAATTTAATTTGTTTCTTTCAGATCTCTTCAAAACCTCAATATTTGCACCATTTCTTAGATAGCCCAAACACATTACGCCGCCATTTCAATTTCTTTTTGCAAATCAAAGTTACTACAGTTCTCACAAGCTCCATTGCATTCTGGAGACGGGGCTGTATGCCAAATGTGCATACTTGTATTATCAAGCCTGTATCATTCATCATTCTTAAACTGATGTAATTTGCTAATTAGATTAGTGAATAAGGCATTGTACCAGCCTTCATAAGACATTAATTCTGTTCCCAACTTTGCAGTGGACCTGTGGGGCAAATTGTTTCAGTTCTCTATGAATTAATTCCCATAGCTCTATTGGAAGGTAATGATCTATTCTGATCAGCTTTAGGTATAGTGTTTTAAAGTATTCGTCTTTTTTCTGCATGCCAGACCAAGACACAAAGCAGAACACCTTTTCCCAGAGAGACCTCATTGAAGAAGAAGCAATACAGCCTACTGGCCTAAACTTTAAATGGAGAGCAATACAAATTTCTTAAAATGCAGTCCTACAACCCCTGTGTGAATTGCCCATTTGTAATAGATTCAGATTCCTGATTTTCTCATATTAGTTCATTTGCTCTCATAAGCTATCCCCCCTCTATGTGCTCTTGGCAAGAACTGATATAAAAAGAGCTGCTCCATTGAAAGATGCCATCATGTGACATCTGACATGGATCTGACCTGTTAAGCTGCAGATTCTCCTCCTGAGACCACTCAGCTCACCCAGCAAGGCAGTTCTGCAGGAGGTGATGCCGCATGCTGAGGACACACAACATACAAATTAGCTGACCACCAGGTAAGTTCAGAGCCCAGCAAAGTACAGCTCTATCACCGTGGTTGTGCACTGAGCTCACTGGCTCAGTGACCTGTGAGTCACACCAAACTGGGTCTATGAACACCTCTGGCGATCCACACTGATACCTTTGCTCAGCATTGCCCTGCACAATGTGGAAGTACCAGTGCGTCCAGATCTGCTTTAGGGACAGTTACAACCCACCACATGGTATTAAAAAAGCCCATGTCAACCATCTGAAAATGTCTCTCTCCTGTATTGCAACACCATCTAAATTATCATTATGAAGGTACACAGCTGTCAGTGAAGGGTCCTGTGTTCTTCCACTTCACATGACAGTCCTGATATAAGTCCTGCTGAAGCCACTAGAAGGACTCCCATGAAAGATCCTAGCTTTGGTGAACAAAACATACCTTTAATTCCTCCATTTTTATCTTCTAAGCAATTCCTTAGTCATCTTAAGCATTCAGCACCTAATCCATATTTAGAAGGCTTTATGCAGTAATCCATCATGTGAAACCTTGTTGAAAGCTTTCTTGAAAACCCATCTATAAAATGTCTACCAGGTTTCACTCTAAGTCAATCATTATTCTATTTAAAAAAGTAATCAGAATTGTTTGTCATATTTTTTTATTCCCAAACCTGCGCTGACTCATTCTTACTACATTTTCATTTTCACTACATTTTCATTCTCCAAATGCAGCTTTAGATTCCCTGTGAGCATTATCACAAATGTGAGCATGGTTCTTCTCTGCTGTATCGTATTTCCATCAAACATCTGGTAAGTTGAAGTCCTCCATGAGAACAAGGGCTAGCGATTGTGAGACTTCTCCCAGCTGCTTATAGAATATTTTGCCTGCCACTTCATCCTGGTTGGGTGGTATGTAACAGAGTCCCATCATGATATCTGTCTTGTTGGCCTTCCCCCTGATTCTTACCCTGAAACACTCAACCCTATCATCACCTTCATCAAGTTCTAGACAGTTAAAACACTCCCTAACATACAGGGCCACCTCACTGCCTCTCCTTCCTTGCCTGTCCCTTCTGAAGATTTTATAGCCATCCATTGCAGCGATCTAGTTGTGGGAGTCACCCCACCATGGTTTTGTGATGGCAACTCTATCATAGTTTTCCTGCTGCACAACGGCTTCCAACTCCTCCTGTTTGATGCCCATACTGAGTGCATTGGTGTAGATGCACTTCAGTTGGGCAATTGATCCTGTAATGTTAAGTTACGCTTAATATTTAATGTTAACTTAATATTTAATGTTATACTACACAAACACTTAGAGCGTTAGTCTAATATACTGTGTGTTGGTGTCTCCTTAAGTTTTACTGCAATAATTACTAAAGTATTGTGGATGTCTTCTCATTTGCCATTAGATAGAGAAAAGTTCTTCAAATACATTGTTCTTTAGCTGTAGAAAAATAACAAACACAGCATCTGCAGCTGAGGCACAGTTCAGAAATCCCAGTGCTACTGATGATGTGGACTAGTCTGTTTGGTCACAGCAAGAACATCCCTTTTATTGCCTCTTATTTTGGTTCTGTTTAAAAAGTAAACTGACCGGGACAGTAATCTAGGTATTCCCACACTGAAGTCCCAAAGCTGTTAAAAAGTCAGAGCAGCAGAATACACCTGAGAATTTCTGGCATCATAGGAGGATAGAGTTAGGTCTTAGTTCAGGACTGAGGTCATCTGCTCCTTTTGCGCTGAGACTGTAACTTTATCTAATTATGTATGATTCAAGTTGATCTAGAACAGTTGTGAAATTAACAATAGGAGTTTTGAAGGGCAGCTTTTTCTATGTTTATTCATATTCATTTGCATCTTAGAGCACTCAAAGGTGTTCTGTGCAAATATTGTGAGAATAGAGAAGAGTATTATTAACATAATGCTCTGACTATGTTGTTCTATTAACCTCCTAGTTTATTCTCAGTTCTGGAGAAGTGACACCTCCACTGGGATACATCAGTAACCTCTGTCTCAAGAGGAATAAAACAGGTTTGTTGAGAGGAGGTCTTGGTTTTGTTATGAGCAAATGTGCCTTCCTTTCCATGCAGGCTGGCAAATCCAAAAGGGTGATTCAGTATACATCTTATCATAATTTTAATGGAGAATTCTGTTTTCAGATGTGTGGTTTTATCATTAAAAGGCTTACATATCTGGTCTCTTAGTTATCTTGTGTTGCCGTGGTGAAGTCCTGCTGTGCTCTTCTGACTCCTGAGCGTAACTGTTACACTCCAAACTTTGTAGTATTCTAGAGGGCTTTTTGCACTCCTGTCCATTTTCATGGTAGATATATTTTACACTGCATGTCTCTGACAAGTTTTGAAATTTATGATGGAAAAGAAAAACCTCTAGTCAGAACTTCCTTCCCAAAACTCAGCAAAATCAGCACTCAGATGTCACAGCCTCGGGGAATCATATGTGTGTAGACCAGCTCAAAAATGTAAACATCATCATGCGGCATGGACTCTAAAGCCATTGGCTTCTAGACAGCTACACCACTGCATCTGTTCATCAGAACAATCAAGTTCCTTATGAATATTCAACTGCTTGGAAACTTTTCTAGGCCCCAGAGGCTACTTCGGTCCACTGTACAGAAACTACATCCAAACCCTCATCAGTCATTTACACAGGTAATGTGATTATTTTTGAAGGATGTAGGACATTCCTTTGCCAAAGATTCACATAGCGCTACATAATTTAATTTGGAATTATTTCCATAGTTATTTTTTACTTTTTATTTGTATTGAAATTTTAAGTATGAATCAGCCAGCCTGTGTGAGCTGCAACCTTATTATTTAAAAGAAAATAATGTTAAAAGAGGGTGAAGTAATTTCATATTTTAACCACACTGTATCTGTCTTACAAGTGTTGATATGTTAACCACTAGCTAACTACTAACAAATAATAAATAAGCAAATTATCTATTTTTGAGCAAAAAGATGGGCCCTTGTATTGTACCACCACAGATATCTGGCATAGATGACTCTGCCATTCTGCTATGTTAATCTTTTATACTTATTCTTCCAATTTCCAGACTACAAATGAACAACATAATGCACAATTCACATTGCTAGCAGTAAGTAAAAGCCTCAAGATTGCAAGATAGTGTTATTAACAAATACGGAATGATTTGGAGGAATATAAATTTTGGGAAAGTCTGCAGAGTGAAATGTATCTAGCAAATGAATATGTTCTGAGAAAGAGGATAACAGAAGGAAACATTTGGATGAGCACTATGATGCCAGGCTTGTATGTTGACTTTAGGAGGTGTCCATGTGTCTTTTTTGGGTCTGTTGACCATTTTCTATATTGTATCTCACTTCCACATTATCACCAGGAGCACCCATACAACTGCAGAATCATCCAGCTACAATCAGGATTTCATACATAATTTTTGTAACTACTGGAACTTCAACCATCCCTCACTGCCACAGCAGGAAGCTGCTTACAAGGAAGACAAGGCACATATTACATATCTTTTAGAGCATCCCCTGATGAGGTGTGTTGCCTGTCTGCCGTTAGCCTGGAAAGAACCTTGCTCTGGAAGACATCCAGCCCCATGGCAAGTTGCAATAAAAGCAAACTGGCTCTAAAGGTGCCTTTGGGCTCTCTCCACCTCAGGCTCTGCTGCTTTGTTAAAAGAGACATGTAGCCACGTCTGACCCTTCTGCTATTGCCAGTGCCATTTCAGAAAAGTCAGCAATTTGCCATCCATCTCACAGGCACTGAAATGCTGGCATCACACGACTGGCTGCCAGCCTGGCATAACACTGGGCCTAAGCTCCCTTTGATATCCTCTACTGCCCAGATGGAAAAACATCATTGTAGAGAGAACAAACACAAGAGGAACACATGTCCACATAAATGCCTGGAGTTTTTACATGGGAGTCAGCAACCATCACAAAGCAGCCCTGCTTTTCTGACTGCAGCTAAAAAAAAAAACAAACCCTGAATCATTTAACTGAAGCATGATAGAAAGTTTGAAAGCAGACTAATAGTTGAAAGCTTTAAAAGATAATCTATCCTCAGTCATTAACCTTTCTTTCATTTACATCTTCCACCTTTCTCATGCATGTACTAGAGACAGCAAAGAATCAAACTGAACTGTGACTCACTCTTGCCTTGCAGGGAAACAAAGCTTTTAACTCCGTGGTAGTGAAGAAGAAGCAAAATAATGACTTGTAATGAAGATCAGATTTGGCGGCTCCAACCAAGATATTAGTGGTTGTAAGCCCATATCTTCAGGTATTTATTGTGCCACTGTACCTACCACATATAAAAAGCAGTAGCAGAAGAAAAATCAGTAGTATAACCATCCTTCTTACAATCTCACCACAATGGTCAGGCACAAAACTGCCCACAAACTGGGATACAGGAAGGAGATGCTAAGAACTTGACTCTGCAGTTCAGAGTTAAACAGGCATGAGGGTAGGAAGGCCAATGTATTAGAAGGGGGGTGGTTAGTAGGTCCAGAGAGGTTCTCCTTCCCCTCTACTCTGCCCTGGTGAGACCACACCTAGAATATTGTGTCCAGTTCTGGGCCCCTCACTTCCAGAAGGACAGGGAACTGCTGGAGAGAGTCCAGTGCAGGGCAACAAAGATGATCAAGGGAGTGGAGCATCTCCTGTGTGAGGAAAGGCTGAGGGAGCTGGGGCTCTTTAGCTTGGTGAAGAGGAGACTTGAGGCGTGACCTTATTAATGTTTACAAATATATAAAGAGTGAGTGTCACGAGGATGGAGCCAGGCTCTTCTCAGTGACAACCAACGGTAGGACAAGGGGTAGTGGGTTCAAACTGGAACACAGGAGGTTCTACTTAAATTTGAGAAGAAACTTCTCAGTAAGGGTAACAGACACTGGAACAGGCTGCCCAGGGGTGTTGTGGAGTCTCCTAGTCTGGAGACATTCAAAACCTGCCTGGACACGTTCCTGTGTAGCCTCATCTGGGTGCTCCTCCTCTGTCAGGGGGACTGGACCAGATGATCTTTCGAGGTCCCTTCCAATCCCTGACATTCTGTGATTCTGTGAGGGTAGGCTTGGACCTGGACTGCTGCAGTGCTCAGTGGTGTTTAAAAGTCTATTACGATTTTGCATCTTTCTTGTGTCTTTCTTTTTGTTTGTTTGTTTGTTTGTTTGTTTGTTTGTTTGTTTTTGGGGTGGTTGTTGTTGTTGCTAGGTCTTATGACGAATTATGCACATGCTTGGTGTTAATAAGTTGGTAAGTAGTCTCACTGAACACAAGTAGTCTTACTGAGTTCCATTTGCCAGTGTTAGTTAGGGCCACACAGTGCAATCCACAGTAAAGCTGGAGTTTACAATCCAATGTTATAAAATAAGACAGGTTATACTATGAAAGCAATAGGTGTACTCAGATGGGAAGGCAGCCATGTGTTCTTGCATGTATGTATATATGTGCATATATTAAAACAGAGTTGCAGATCAGTATAACCGTTAAGAAGGAGGCAGAAAAAGAGCTATCTGGGTAGTTTTCAGTCAAATATATCAAAATAAATTGTGAGAATAAACAAATTAATAATGTAAATATCAGCATATTAGATTATTCTAGAGAACTGGCTTAAAGCAGTCAGGTAATATTATTATCAGCCCCAGTGGTTGGGTTATTGTTGCAGAATACAGAAAGATTCCTTTCAATTAAAGCCAACCATTTGTTCTGCAGTCAATAAATTATTTGCCAGCTTTGTCTAATACTGAAATTTTTGCTTTATGCATTCAAAATTATTTAAATTATTAACACACACATAAAGGAAGCAAAAACTAGAATGCAGAATGTGTTCCACCTCACATGGTTCTGTTTTTCCCATGGGCCTGAAGTAGGGAAAGTGATTCGCAATGGTTTTCTTTTTTCCCCTCACTGCTTTTATTTGATTTAATGAGGTAGCCCCCCTGCAACTTTATATTTATGAATTCATAATGCAAGCCAGCAATTTCTTATGCAAAGTCAAGTAATTTGGTTGCAGACTCTTTCTCCCCCACCCAAAGATATTGTTATCTGTCATGTTTTATAATAGCACCATCTCTCTTCCATTAAAGAAATTACTTCAATAAGATTCCAGCTTTCCTAAGGCACATCACAGGTAAAAACCTGAGTCATTACTCATTAAGTAGTTTTAAACTTGGCTACTGAACAACTGATACATAAGTTAAAGTTCTGAAGCACTATTCTTTTCCTTCTGAAATTGTTTATTTCTAGCTTTCATTTCAGTTTCTGCCAGGATTTGATTTATAGTGTAGAGCAACTCTCTTCAGATCGGAGACATGTTCCAAAGCACATATGTTTGGCTTCCTCTTATTGTATTATGCCAATATGTGCTGCTCAAAAGCTTCCTAAAGTCAGTTACAGCCGTCCCAAACCTTCGCTTCAGGAGGTGTTTGTTCTGCTTCACCTCTTTCCTCAAAATGTTAGAGGGATGACCAAGCTACTCACTAAGAAAAATAGTTGCTTGCAAATATTTATGTAAATTCAGTCAGATGATAAATGCATCTTAGTGCCTACAGCCCTAAAATATTCAGAGATATCTGCATCAGTTAAGATTTTCATGTTTATATTTTCCACATTTATTCATTATTTTTCTGCCTTGTATCTGTGTTAATCCCTTGATGGTCATGAGTCAAAGGATAGAAACAAGGTGCTGGGATTCAGGTGGCATGTGCAGACTGGAAAAACAAGCAGCTTATGAAAAACCTCTTGAAGACACTATCTACAATTAACCTCTGTGTCTCTGTGATGTTCCATAAATCTTCATATATGCTGAAATCAAAGGTGGTCCATTAACAGGAGAAAGGGAGGGTCAACTCATTTGTATGTATTCATTTGTCCAACTGCACTTAGAAATATATCCCTACAGACTACAGACAGGCAAAGGGTCCTTTAAATCTGAAAATTCTATGGTAACCATTGCCATACTGGATCATATGTGAGGTACTCTGTATCTCCTTGTGGTCAGCAGCAAGTGAATCAGTGGAATGTTGCAATATTTGCCTCAGTTTTCAGCCTTCCTAGGTAGACTGTATTCAGATTTGTTTTTTTCTACCTTGGCAAAAGATGCAATAGAAAAATAAGTCATTCAAAAATCAACACAGAGAGACACTTCCAAGACCAATCCCTAGAGGAAAAGTTAAGACTTCTTGGTTTAGAAAAAACAAAATGCTATGCACTCCAAAAGAAAAAAAAAATTTAAAAATCATCAATTTCAGTATTAAAAAGAAAGGGAAGGGAAGGGAAGGGAAGGGAAGGGAAGGGAAGGGAAGGGAAGGGAAGGGAAGGGAAGGGAAGGGAAGGGAAGGGAAGGGAAGGGAAGGGAAGGGAAGGGAAGGGAAGGGAAGGGAAGGGAAGGGAAGGGAAGGGAAGGGAAGGGAAGGGAAGGGAAGGGAAGGGAAGGGAAGGGAAGGGAAGGGGAGAAGAGAAGAAGAGAAGAGAAGAGAAGAGAAGAGAAGAGAAGAGAAGAGAAGAGAAGAGAAGAGAAGAGAAGAGAAGAGAAGAGAAGAGAAGAGAAGAGAAGAGAAGAGAAGAGAAGAGAAGAGAAGAGAAGAAAGAAGAAAGAAAAGAAAAGAAAAGAAAAGAAAAGAAAAGAAAAGAAAAGAAAAGAAAAGAAAAGAAAAGAAAAGAAAAGAAAAGAAAAGAAAAGAAAAGAAAAGAAAAGAAAAGAAAAGAAAAGAAAAGAAAAGAAAAGAAAAGAAAAGAAAAAGAGGAGATGCTCATCCAGACAGAAAAGCAATATAACTGAAATGGATCAAAGGCTGGAGTACTTCATGCTTCGGACAGGGCTTGATCTTTGAGACTCCCCAGTGTCCAATATACGGGTTTTTGGCCATCCTGTGGGAACCCAGCTGAACTGATGAACATGGAAGATTTTCAAAGACTTTCAAAAAAGCAGTTTATACATGCTTTTTGCAAATTTGTTCAGGTGGTCAAATTATCTTGAGGCGTTCCACAGCTCTTACCCCCATCAGAAGGTACGTGCCTCATTCCCACAAAGTGACAGAGCTAATGGCTACAATGGGACATGATTATCCATTCAATTGCTTCTGCTATTGCAGGGCTGGGAAGAAATGTCATCAAAGATTTCTTCAGGAGGTACTGGAAGGGAAAGAAGGAGGTAGGAAGAAGAAGATAGTCAAATCTAATTGAATCAAATCAACAGAAGCTCTGACAGAAGAGATAGGTAGCCCCTACATCAATAAATCATGCATGAAGAACTGCACTGTAGACATAGGTAACATGACATCGGGTGGAGCACCATGATTTTCTGCTCCAGTTTGGAAACACAGGAGTAGGCAAATGTTCCTGGAGGCACGAGTAGATCACAGGGTAAATATGAGCCATCAATGAGACACAGGCAAATGCATTATTGTGTGTCAGGCAAGATATTTTTGCAGGAAAGGCAAGCAAAGCCCAGTTGAGAACTCACCTGTACCACTATGGACATTTCTCATTGCTCAAGTTCAAGAAAGAAATTCTACATGGGGTGAAGGCAGACAATGACTAAGCAGCTGATTAGGAGCATGGAGGGCCTATAGAAGAAGAGGACTGGAAGGAACAAGACAAAGGCTGAGAGGGCTGCCACCTTGAAAGATATCAAGGATGATGGCTAAAGGAGGAAAAGAGCTCGTGAAGTTCAAGGAAGAAGACAGTAAAGAACGCAAACCAATTCAGTACTTCTTTCCAAGAAGAAAACTTCACCACCAGCACTGTAGTAACCAATGTCCCTTGGTGCTTTGCTTAGAAATGGTAAGGAAATCATGCATGCTCTCTATGTCTCTGCAGAGTTCATGCAGAAGGAAGAAAACCCTGTCTTTCACCTCCAGCATCCCCAAAACCACACGAATGCCTATGGTATATGTGCCCTTCTTTATATAGTCTGAATGAACAGATGAATTGACAGGGATGCCCAGCAGTTGTTCTCAGTGCATGGTCACCAAGGGCAGGCACAGCCCCCTGGGCAGAGGGGCTGCTTTGGGACTGGGACCCCAAAGGCCTTCTTCCAAAGGATGCTGGGACAGAGGGGCAGTGGGCTGGCTTGTGCATAGGGGCCCCCAACACCTCCATGACACAGTGCTACCACCCGGCAATGCAGCAATCACAGTGCCCCATGAAGGATAAAGGGCCATTCTCCCATCAGGACAGAGCTGGCCGTGCAGACATCTGAGAGGAAGTCCTTGAGGAGCCAGCAGAATTACTTGGGGGCATCCGAGGGAGGAAGACTGGAGGCTGGACGAGGCTGCTGAGGGTGAGAAAATCAGCAACAGGTGGAGGCACACGAGGCTATCGAGCTTTTTCAGCAGGAGACCAGTGGCCAGATCAATGGAATGTCTTCTTGGGGAGCACTGCAGAGTTTGCTGGCCTCATGTCCTGCAGAAGTATTTTGTGATCAATGGTCTAGTTGGAGGCCTATAACTAATAGGGTTCCCCAGGGGTCAGTATTGGGTCCAGTCTTGTTCAACCTGTTCATCAATGACCTGTATGAAAAGACTGAGTGCACCCTCAGCAAGTTTGCTGATGATACCAAGCTGGGAGGAAGGGTTGACACACCAGAAGGCTGTGCTGCCATTCAGTGAGATCTGGACAGGCTGGAGGACTGGGCAGGGAAGAAGCTAATGAAATTCAACAAAGGCAAGTGTAGGGTTCTGCACCTGGGGAGGAATAACCCCAGGCACCAGTACAGGTTAGGGGTGGACCTGCTGGAAAGCAGCACTGCAGAGAAGGATTTGGGAGTTGTCACAGATAACAGGTTGATCATGAGTCAACAATGTGCCCTTGTGGCCAGGAAGGCCAACGGCATCCTGGGGTGCATTAGGAAAAGTGTGATCAGCAGGGGGAGGGAGGTTATTGTCCCACTCTACTCTGTCCTGGTGAGGCCACATTTGGAGTACTGCATCCAGTTCTGGGCTCCCCAGTTTAAGAAGGACAAGGAAATGCTGGAGGGGGTCCATCAGAGAGCTACGAAGATGTTTAGGGCTCTGAAGCATCTTTTTTATGAGGAGAGACTGAGAGAACTGGGTCTGCTCAGCCTGGAGAAGCTGAGAGAGGATCTCATCAATGTTTATAAATATCTCAAGGGTGAATGTCAAGAGGAAGGGACCAGACTTCTTTCAGTGGTGCCCAACGATAGCATGAGGAGCAATGGGCACAAACTGGAGGGAATTCCATCTGAATTTGAGGAGAAACTTCTTTACTTTGAGGTGCCAGAGCACTGGAACAGGCTGCCCAGGGAGGTTGTGGAGTCTCCTTCTCTGGAGACATTGAAAACCCACTTGGACATATTCCTGTGCAATCTGTTCTAGGTGGACCTGCTTTAGCAGGTGGGTTGGACCAGATGATCTCCAGAGGTCCCTTCCAACTCCAACCATTCTGTGATTCTGTGAAATGGGACACAGAGATGTTGTCAGGGGTCCCAGTGCTTCAGAGCAGTCACTGGTGTCCTGACAGGCACAGGGGCACCCTTGCCCATAAGTTTGATTAAGCTAGAGGCATTTGGCCACTGTCAGAAGACCCTGAGGTGGCTCCAGGTTGAGGGAGAATAGGGGTTGGCCATCTTGCGGGGAGGCATGACCAGCCTGTGGGCTGAGGAGGCAGGTCTTGCTCACATGCTCGAGGAACAGCTGACTGCTAGCTTTGGGATCAGGAAGGAATTTTCCCCCAGGGCAGATTGGCACTGGTCCCTGGGTGGTTTTTTTGCCTTCCTCTGCAGCACTGAGCATGACCACTTGTCAGGCCAGGGCTCCTCAGGTCCATTTTGGCTAGGTTGCTACATGCTACTCATGCACCACTAAGATGGCCTCTCATGCCACACAGCTGGGGGAAGGAAGCTTTCTGGACTCACAAGGTAGGCCCCAGGAGTTGCTTGTTTTCCTCTGGAGCATGGAGCACAGCCTCCAGTCTTGCCTATGTCCTTCCCTGCTGCTCATGCATCTCTAAGGCCCTCTTTCTCTCCTGGCTCTTTCAGGCTCTCTTGCCCATTGCAAGTTTGTAGTAGGAGCAAGGTCTGCTCTTCCCTTGGCCTCATTTTGTCCAGGTTTCTTGCTTGTGCAAAATAGCCTGTGCTTGGAAGGGCTCCAGGCTTGCTGCATCATCAGGAACTGCCATTTTTGAGCTGTCCCTGCATGCATTACAATCATGGGGCAGACACAAGAGTGCTTTTCATGTATCACTTGGCCGAGAAGCACTGTGGAGCAAGTTTTGGAAGGCAAAAAGTATGCTTGTCACCGATCTGCATACTACTTTGGAAAATATCCCCCGGTACCACACACCTTCTTTTCTTTTGTCTGTGGTTGGTCCTGATCCTCACTCTTCAAGTTCTCACTCTTCATGAAACGGGGACTTCTTGGCTGTATTCCTGCTGCTCCTTTCTGCAGCTCTGTGACTTGCATTGCCAGACTCCAAGGGATGTTTTTTCACATTCAAGTAAAGAACACATCAGCCTGCTCCTGGCTACACACGCGAGTTGTGTTAACGCTTATGAGCATCGGCTCTGAAACAGACTCAGAAAAATAACATAATAAAATAAAATAAAATCCTATTTCCACTTCTAACCTTTCTGATTTGTGTCTTTGAAAGGGTTTTTTGAGCTGAAACCCCCCTGGCATTTCAGACAAATAACAGTCTCATCATTATTCAACTCATGGTGAGCACAGGGAGTAGGAATAGGAGTAGTTATGCTATGTTATGCACACAGTTGTGCATTGCAAGCTGTGACTCATGTCTGACGGGTCCATCCAGGAGAGCAGAGTAGGTCCCAGGCCCATCCAGGAGAGAGGGACAGAGGCGGACACACCTACGACATCACTCGGGCAGGGACTGAAGACCCCAGGCTGAGCAGAGGCAACACATCACCTGGGATCTTGGCAGGAGATAGTGGGGGTGTCTGTCCCAGGGGAGGCCAGTCCCAGCCATTGAGGCCCATGAGCATGCCCAGGACCCAGACAGAAGTAGACCTGCACTACTCATGACCTTTCCTTTAGACATCTTCTTCTGATTAACTAAAATACTTGTTTAATTGCTTTGCAACTAATTCTCTGATTCATCCTTTATCCAGGTCATTTCATAACAGACCGGTAGTTCCTAATGCTGTGCTCTGGGAAAACTCACTATTAACCTTTTTTCCTTCTGAAAAATTGGTTATTTATTTTTACTTCATTCTCTATCTATTAACCACTCTTAATCCATGGTAGGATGTAACCTCTGACCCCCAAAGTTCCTTAATAGTCTCTTGTGAAGACTTTCAGCCAGAGTCTTTTGTTTGCAATTTTAAACACATTATATTATACTCATTCTCCTTCACCCACTACTTCTTTCAACATTTCAATGAGTTCCAGCAGGTTAAAAAATCTTCGATTTACTCTTCAAAATAGCTGGTATCTTATGCCATTGTCACTTTGGAGATTAAAAATTTGAATAGATTCTCAATTTATTTCATAGTACTGCATTTTTATTCACCAGGAGGAAATTTTTAGCAACAAGTTTATCTTAATAAACACATAAGGGCTAGCCTAATTCTACTAGGTACCTTCTTTGCAATCTAATGTAAACATACAAAAATACTTTTAGAAAGTGTTGTGCCTATAACTGCATGATGGGTATTGCAGATATTCTCTTTGGTAATATTTTCACCTTCCCAATTAAACTATGGATATTTACAACTGAAAAAAAAAAAAAAAAAAAAGAAAACCCACAAGGAGTATAGCATCAGGTAAACTTATACAATTACTTTAATACTTTAAAGCTCTGGGTGTTTTTCACTAGGGTAGTTTCTTCTGTCCTACATCTTCATGTCATTGACATTCTTGGTGCCTCAGGAATTCCTAGGCTTGCAGATCACAACTGAGTAGGAGATGGGCCATGCAAGCATTTGTCAGTTTGGTAGACATGCACAGTTCCCACAGAAGGAGCACCTGCACATCCTGGTCATGCAAACTTGCCTTTGTCCATGGAGCAGGGGGGCAGAAGAGCATGAGGGAGCAGGCTGGAAGCAAAACAACCAGCTCATGACCTGCTCCTTGAGAGGGGTTGGCAGAAAGCAGCCTAAAGACACACTCAACCATTCTGATTTCTACAGTGGCCATAGTGCGCTTAACCACCTCTTTTAAAAAGTTCTCCAAAACATGCCAACTAATGGATGTCTTGTTTTAACTCATACGAGCCCAGCCAAGTACACTCTGATTACCAAAGGCATCTTATAATGGTAGAAATGTGGCACTGCAAGACAAGCTGTTGAATCTTTATTACATTTCACTGTTGTGTTGTATTTGGTTTTCTTTACCGGAACGATGAGTATAAGAAGGTATCCTTTCTTTGCAGAGACAGAAAGCTAGAAGAGGATTATATTTTAAGTGGCTGCTCAGGGAAGGGGAAGGAGGCAAGAAGAATAGTGAAAATTGCTGCAGGTTCATAGGCAAGTCAAAACGGAGAATAGCTGTGTGAAAGCATGTGTGTCACTGGGGTTTTGTACTGAGCAGTTTCTATAGCTTTACATGATTGTCGTGAGAGCTTCTAGAATAGAAAAAGTACTTAAAGGAGAAAATGGTGGATATGGAAATATCTGAGATACAGAAAGATATTTAAGTCTATTCTTTCAGAAACTAAGCTTTTCATAAAAACACCCTTCTTCAAATATAAGCCAGTACCATTTTTTTTCCTCTTCTGCCTAACTCAAAGAGCATATTAGTCTTCTGACAGTAATCCTTGCACTAAAGCTAGGTTTTGAGGATAAGGAATGATCTTGCCTCTTGGGACACTTAGTCCCACAAGAAGCTGATATTAGTAATACGTGTTATTGGTTAGTTTAGTGACTGCCCTGTGCTTCCTACAAAACCAGTGAATTAGTGATGCCTTGTTCAATCACTTTGTCTGACTTTAAATACGCGACTTAGCTCCACCACTTCATGTTTAAAATAGCCATGAATTAGGTGAGAAGAGAGACATTTTCCCCTGTCATTCCAGCATATCCTCTCCTGAACTCCTTTGTAACAGCCTTGACTTCTAATAATTCACTCACTTTCCTAATGTCTTCATAGCTTTAAAGTGTTTCATATTTTCTCACTTGCTTTGATAATTTGTTCTTCAGATTTTCTCATCATCTCTTAATCTCCATTTTATATTTGTCTTGAGCAGATGCTCTGTTCTGCTGGAACTGATGACAGTTTTTGTTTCAATAATTACTCTTACCCTTTTGCTCAAACTCCCAGAATTAAGCCTATTTTTTATCTCATCCATTCAGGGGAAATGAAAATAAATCCAGAAGTTCTTTTCAGGTTTTTCTATTGCAGTTTCATCTGTTTTCAGTGCCTCTTAGAGAGTGTTAAACCATCCCTCCCCCAACTTCCATAGCTTGAAAACCATAGGACTGAACATGACATAATTTTAACCTGCAGAGTTAAAATACAGGATGCCTTTTTCATGGTAGAATTACACCATGCTTGGCAGCTTTGCTGTCCTCATCTGATATACGAAGCTGCAGCCCACCTACCAGTGTTATGAGGGATATTTCTTGTTAGGTGTATTGAACTGTTTTATCTCCTGAGATTAGGATCTACAAATAATATATAATCACTGCTTCAGCAGAATCCGAAGACCTCAGACAAGATTAAAATCTGCAATATGGTAGGCACTTTCAATAAATTGTTATGACACATCCCTTGATATAGAGAATATTTAGCCGAGTGTGAATGAGACAGCAACAAGGGCAGGGTAAGATTGTCTTTAAAATGAAGCAGAAAATGGTTTTTATTTCAGTACTTTTCTCATGTTCTTCACAAAACCACATTTGCACTACATTTTATCTTACGCAACTCCTGCAGCCTCTGGTGCTTACTACAGCAGCACAGAATAAACCAACCCAGACAGGTCCAGGACTGCTGCAGAATTACAGAAATAAATGCTGTGGTCTGGCAAAAATTCCAGAAACTTTCACCAAAAACTGGAGGTCTTTCCAGTATCCACTCAGTGCTAATATCTAAGTGCTGGTTGAAAGATAGATGGCCTGTATATAAGAGAACAAGAAAAAAATCAATGGCAGCAGGGACCTACACTGTTCTGCTGTCAGGTGCAAGGAGCCAGCTGACATCAAATAAACTGGTGTATTTTGTTCACAAAGGAGTGCTGGCACCTGGGCCCAGAGGTAAATAGCACCTGAATTAGGCACCTGGCTTTCCTCATTGGAGTGGTGTGTGTGCTGGGGGAATAGGCTTTCCAAATGGATACCCATGAAAAAAAGAGCACACTGACCAGAGCTCCCTTCAGCTAACCCACAGCGGTGTCAATGGAACCTCAGATCGGTGTCCCTGTGACAGAGGCTGAAGGAGAAGTCTCAGTGGTCTGGGACCAGGGTTTTGGCCCCAGGAAAGAGGTTCCTTTGGACAGTGTGGGGCCATCTGGGGCAGCCAGGCAGGACCCAGCAAGGTGTGAATATGAGCCAGCAGTGTGCCCAGGTGGCAAAAAAGGCCAATAGCATCCTGGCTTGTGTCAGGAATAGTGTGGCCAGCAGGACTAGAGAAGTGATTGTGCCACTGTACTTGGCACTGGTGAGGCCTCAACTCGAATCCTGTATTCAGTTTTGGGTCCCTCATCATAAGAAAGACATTGAGGTACTAGAGAGAGTTCAGAGAAGGGCAATGAAGCTGTTGGAGGGGTCTGGAGCACAAGTCTGATGAGGAGCAGCTGAGGGACCTGGGGCTGTTCAGCCTGGAGAAAAGGAGGCTGAGGGGAGACCTTATCGCTGTCTACAACTACCTGAAAGGAGGTTGTAGCATGGAGTGGGTTGGTCTCTTCTCCCAAGTAACAAGCAACAGGATGAGAGGAAGTGGCCTCAAGTTGCACCGGGGGAGATTTGAGATTGGATGTTAGGAAAAAATTTGTCATGGAAAGGGTTGTCAGGCATTGGAACAGGCTGCCCAGGGATGTGGTGAAGTTACCATCCCTGGAGATGTTTAAAAGGCGTTTAGACGAGATTCTTAGGGACATGGTTTAGTGCTACAGTTAGGTTAGGTTAGGTTAGGGTATGGTTGGACTTAATGATCCTGAGGGTCTCTTCCAACCAAAATGATTCTGTGATTCTAAGGGGAAGGGATTTCAGCAGAAGCAGGGTGTGGTGTGGGTGGGCAGGGGCTGTATGAGAAGCTGGTGCCCCAGCAGTGTGGGGAGGCACTCAGCAGAGGTCAGGGCCATCCTTCCCAGAGAACGGCCCCAGAGCATGGGTGAAGTTGATCACTGGTCAGGCTTCTGCAATCTGTTTTTTTTCCTCAAACATCATTTATATTTTTCTTTCTATACCCTTTCTTCATCTGCGGCAAGCCTAGACAGGAACATGAACAGGTCACAGCACACTTATACCTTCTCCTTCCTTGGTCATTCAGCCAGAGCTTGTGAAACTTTCTATGAAGTCATTAATCTAAAGGCAAGGAAACTCAAATAGCATCTGCCTGCACCTCGTAACTGTCTTACACGTAGTATACTCTATACAGTATATTTTGTCAGAGCTGTGAAAAGGGACTTCTCCCCACTACCTGCCCTGTCAGTTTGAAACATACCTCAGAATACAGTTTTGAATCCGTGGGCCAGTTAGCCAGTTCTTCCAGTTCACATCGTCTTTCTTGGGAATCCCTTTGGGGCTTTTCCTTACTGTCCTCACACGTACATTCTTCTGAAGATGTAATTTCATTCTGGTTTTCCATATTCATGGATGGTGTTGCGCATGTCTTTATACATATACATTAAAAATATGTTTACATATGAGCATTTCTTGATCCAAAAGAAAGAGGCAATCAGAGGGCGCTGTGAGATTATGTGGGTATGATGGGTTCAAAAAAAGACAGTTACTGAATTACGGAGTAGTACAAAAACCTGTGGTTGTCAAAAATGGTGCCTTGTTGTGGCACCCATGTCGTGAGCAGGAGGTGCCTGTTCTGATGTACCTCCAGGTAAACTGGAAGGGGCAGCTGGTCACAGAATCACAGAACGGACCTCTGGAGGTCACCTAGTCCAACCCACCTGCTAAAGCAGGCTCACCCAGAGTAGATCATACAAGAATGTGTCCGAGTGGGTTTTGAATGTCTCCGGAGAAGGAGACTCCACAACCTCTCTGAACTGCCTGTTCCAGTGCTCTGGCACCCTCAGTGTAAAGAAGTTTCTCTTCATGTTTAGATGGAACCTCTTATGCTTCAGCCTGTGGGTCCTGCCAACCAGTTCAAGGGCAGCCTGCTAACATGTGGGTAATGATGTTTTACAAAAAGGCAACTCCAAGGGGAGAGAGGTGGAGTAAATGGGACACGTGATTAGGAAGAGCAGGACTTCTGTGGCAAGGGGACACAGACAGCGGTAGGGGTGGGACTTCCACTGGAAGTTGAGGGCAGAGGATCCACCATTTATGACCTCTTCTAACAGTTGTCCTTCTGTGACTTGACAAGCTTGTAATGAAGATTTGCTTTATTAATGGAAGCTGGAATAGGATTAAGATGTCATTAGTGCTCTAAAAGAAACAAGGAAAAAAAAGTGACATCTGCGAGGGAAAATTCCTACAAGAAGTAACAGATGTGATTCAAAAAGCCTTCTCTGAAAAGCATTTTAAGATTTAATTATTTAACAGATCTCGCTGTGTAGAAGCAAAACTCCCACAGATTTCTGAACCATAAATAGCAGACTCACATTACATTTGAAGGGATTTAATGCCAATGGAAGAGTGGACACATTTCTACAGAATAAGCTGTACGAAATGTCATTTGAGAGGCATATCCAAAAGAGTTCTAATTTAAATACTGTACAAAAACATGGTAAAAAGCTTTATTTTTAATGAAGAATAAATTCCAATTAATTCCCACAAATGCAGTTATAAAATTCCTGGTTCTTACCACACTGTGAAAAAGGAGAGGACAGAGTGCTGAAGATTACAGGGAAACACGACCTTCTCACAGGGATATGGAGTACATGACTGAAAAGGTGTTTTTATCTTGTTTTCATCTCTAATTTCATACTTATTGATTAAAAAAATTACTGTCTGCTTCATATGATGTCATGCATTATTCAAGCAACTTCTTAAAATTTAACAGAAGCACAAGAAATGAGAGGAGAATGTCATAATACGGAGAATTTTAAATCTTGTTAAACCAAAGGTATGCTTTAAAGAAAATATCTGCTAAGCGTACCAACATAAACAAGCTGGTTTCCACACAGCATGAAGCCTGGTTTTGTTTGCCTTGTTTACCAGGGTTTTTCCATGCCAGGAGACCTGTGTACAAAGCCGTGCAGTAGCTGAATAACATGCTGTAAGTAAACTAATCATTACAGAAAGAAAAACACAATTCTTACTCATTAGGCTCACAATTCTTTTTCATTAGTATATTATTTCCCCTTGATTAAGTAGTAAAAGGGAAGAGGGCTGGTGATTTTAAGAGAGGTATACTGGTTTCTGAAGTGCAACAATTCTTGCAAGAAGGCTGCTAAGAGTTAAGAACAAGTGAGCTCTGTGTGCAGCCCCACACTTTAGTCAATCCAGGTTACATTCTTTCTCTGCAGGTGAAATTCTATATTCTGAAAAGATATAAAGCATGGCAATGTCAAGCTGCTGCAGGACCTGAAGTACTGAATGCAGAGAAGTTATAATAGCTTCCAGTCTCCTTTCCTGGAAATCTGCTGTATAATTAAGAGTTTCCACTTGAGTGAAAACACCTATCATTCCATTCCTTTGCTGACCTTTACTTTGCCCTAAATAATCTTGTTTACTGTGTTTGATTTCAGACCTGGTTACATTTTTCCCTTATGGTTGCTTGAAGTTTTCTGTTGAAATGGTTTCATTAAGACAAACAGAAAAACAAACAAAAAAACTCCACCACAAAAAAATCTGATCGCAAGACGCTTTTTGTCTATAGAACTTGATTACACCCAGCAACAGGGATAAGCGAGAGATAGCAGACTTCATGATAAGTTCATAACAGATAGGCTGAGATTACAGAGGGCTCCTGAGATTTACAAACCCAACTAAAATGAAATCATATTTGAGCTCTGGAGTCCCTAGGGAGCCTTTCACAGCTTTCGTGATTTAGTATCACAATTATTGTGATTACGCCTATCACAACAAGAGACGCTCACAAGCTCCTATGAGTCATTAGAAATATGTATCCCAAAGTGTGAACACTTAACCAGAAGGGGCTTTTCGCTGTGTCACAATCCTGAGAATTTACTATTTCAGAATTTATTAAACAGGGGTGTAGACACTGCAGTTTTAGAAGCAAACTTTATTCTATTGCAAGAGGCTGAAGAAAGCTGTCAGTATGGCTAGTGAAATTATACAATAGTAATTTTTCAGTGTCTGTGGGAGAGCGAGCATGATAAGCAGACAAACCTAGATTTGGAGGTGTTTGCTCACATAAACTTATTTACCAGGTTGCCTTCTGCTGACTGGGTATGTAGACGATACATGGATTAGGCAGCAGACATGCCATCATGAAACAGCTGTCCTCTTCTTTCCTATCCTGTTAATGCTAATCTTCCAAATCTTAAGCAGGCACTGGTATTATTCCTAGAAAGACAATAATGCGAGCAATGGACCCAACAGAACACTATGCAAAATGACATTTCACATTACAAGAGCACTTTGTTTTAATCAGAGGAGTCAAAGTGTTGGAAGGAGCACATTTAGAAGTAAACTCCTGGACTGAAACCTTGAGAGCTTCACAAATCACATTTTCTTGCAAGCCAACACAGCATTTTTTTTTTTCTAATTGCCAAGCTGCTGATTTTAATGTAGAGTGCACCCAGTCCATCAGCTGGGATTAATGTTGTGGAGATGCTGTAAGTACATAACAGGAAATAGCATTTCCCCAGATAAAATCATCTTCATTACTTGTACCTGCGCTTTTAGGTTCTAATGAGAAATCCCTGGCCCAGAATGGTTTCTAAGCACTTGGGGAGATGTTATGCTTATTCATTATTATAGTTATAGTCACTGTCTGGAACTGAAATATGATGTGTAGTAGGTTATTTTTTTTCCTCTCTTCTCTACAGCCAGATTTGCTGGACTTCTTGAACCTTGTGTGAAACCTCCTAATTCCATTTGGTGTTGCTACGTAGCTATGAGTCATTGCATCTCTGGAGCACGGCTACATATGGTTTATGTTTGTGCCTTACCATGTCCTTTTTGCTAACTTCTGTACACTGGAGACCACAGGGTTACCACTGCAGTTCCTTGTGGCTCACAAAATATAGGGAAAAGAAGGTGCTATGAATAGGGAGTTACATGACATGGGATCTTCTGATATAAAAACCTCTGATGTTTGAACACTTGCTGTTAAAGACATGCTGCATTTCTAACCACAGCTGCAAAAATTTCAAACTGTTTTGGTAGAATTGCATTTATAACAATGTTAACTAAATATTAGATAATGATTTTGTTTTATTTTTTCAATAAGTCTGAAATTCAAACTATTTGAAATATAAAATAGTATAAGTCTATGTGAAGTTTTTATTTCAGTCCATCAGATTCCTGATGTGAGCTCCACGTTTTCCTTTTGTTGGTACATCTGAATAATGTGGCACAGAGTTTGCAGGTACATACATAACAGACAACTACCTGGCTGTGTTGTGAGCAATGGCTGGAAAAAGGCATCTCCACTTTTTAAAGACAGCTACAGGCAGTCACATGGACAAATGCATACATAAATGGTTCCTATAAACTGGTGATTTGAAACAGGTATTCAGGTTTTTTATGCTGCTACAGATCCAGCTGGTTACAGCTGTAATCAAAGGTTAAAGCTTTCAGTATTTTGCCATCCAGGTGTAATTTTACATTTCACATGTGTAAAAGACTGCTAAACCCTATTAACTGGTTAGTAAACCATTTCAAATGCATATAAAATACACTTGCAATATAAAAAGACCAGATGAATTTTTCCTTCCACTGTTCCACATAATTTTTTTTAACATTTCTAACTTCTGCATTTAGGATATTCGAACACCAGGCATGGTTTGGTGTGTCAGCATTGCACAGGTGTATGCTGGAAAAATGACGTTGGCCCTCTCTGCTAAAGGGTCAGCAAGGTTCACAGTACAACTCTCTCTTTTCTGCAACAAAGACCAGTGCATGTAACACGAGTTTTCTAAAAAGCAGTCAAGTTGCACCTCTGTTTACTTGGAAGAAGCAGGTTTTGGATAAGTACCCTGCAACAGTGACACAACTTGTCTCTGATGCTTCAGGGCTTGGGTGCAGTGGCTGGATGGTAGGACCTGTCTTGGCCAGCCCTGCCACATGCCAGGGAGCTGTCATGGGGCAGGTGCTGTAGGTGTGGTGTGACAGGGAAGGAGACGCTTTAGGGCCCTCCTCTCCTTTCTGCTGGGTAACACCTGCTCTCGCCTGAGTGCACGTTTGACCATGACATGCTGTGTGGGTGCCAGCAGTGGCAGGTAGTGTGTCATTGCTACCATCTTCTCTGCAGAGAGCTGCCTATGTGCAAACCACAAGCTTGTGATGCCTGCAAGCTTGTGATGCCTGTCAGCAGTGACAGCCAAAGGTATCGTGGCTGTAGAACATCTTTTACGTGCGTTCTGAGCAAACTGGAAAACCACCATGTGTTGAACAAGTTCAGCAGGTGAATATGACCCTGAGTGATGCAGCACTGATGTTTGGTCTCTGTGGACCAGGAACTTACCCCAGCTTATACTTAATACATTTGCTTTGGACAGGTGCCGAGCTGATCCCACTGACAGCCGGCTGAAGAGGCCTGAATAATTTTTAGAGGAATTTTTACTCTTTAGGACAGAAACTGGAAAAAGTCAGTCAAGAAAATTACTTCAGAATATTCTAGTATCTGCTAAAACATCTTCTCATTGTAGTGGCAATTTCTTCTGTCCTGGAGAAGGAATGGGTGACATTTCTCAGGATAGTACAATGCTCCAGGTACTGCAGCTGAACCATCGGCAGTGTCCCCAAGACAGGGCGGTAATTGGCTCAGTGCAGGTTCTGTTCAACTCCCCTTTGTGAACACAAAGTCTGGGAAGTAGCCAAGGAAAGAAAATGTACAGCAAAACACAGCTGACATAATAAACAAAAACAGATGTGAGTCTTTACATAGTCAGTGTGAGGGAGATGGGAGCAAAATATGTTTCAACAACAACAAAAGAAAACTGGTACTCAAACCCACAAGGCTTTGCAGACAAAGAAAGATGCTGTCAGTGATCGCAAGTGAAGCAGCATTTGCAGATCACAGGAAGACACCAACTGTGAGGAAATTACTCTTCTGGCTACCAAACTCACACAACAACCCAAATAAATGACACAAGCATGATGTGCAAGTTTAAGGTTTCTACTGAAATACTGTTGACACTTGGGCTGGTAAGCCCCTTCACAAATCTATTAGATGGATCAAGGTTCACTACTATCCTGTCGTGTAGTGTGCACTTTCAGACGTAGTCCAGGTTTTTTGCTGCAGACCAAAGGGAAACCACAGGAGAAATTAAACATTATTTAATTTGAATGACTCTCAAGTGCAGATGATGGCACTCTAGAAATTCAAATGCCTTAAAGTTCTAGATGTGCCTGGCTCATGGGTTGCTATGATGTTGCTGTTGCTTTCATGTCAAGACCACTGTGAAAGTACTGGTCTCTGTATTTATTGGCACACAGAGTTTTCACTGTGTGTCTTAGTGCTGGTAAGTGCGATGGTAGTGGATATTTTTGATCCCACCTAAGACAAAGGTTGCACAGAGCTAGGAATTTTATGTACCAGTTTCACATATTACCCTCCTCAGTAAGAAAGCAAAAACCTTACTCTCTAAAGACAGACGATGGATGAGAAAATAGGTGGATAAGGTGACTTTCCAAGGTTATTTCAGTGTCAGAGCTGAAGTTCTTAACTGAAGTTATATCTCATTTCTAAATATCCTTCACGTTAAAACCCTCAGTGCCGCTGGTATGAAGGTACATTAGATAAATGTACCTGGGTCTCTTTAGTTTGGAGGAGACTAAGGGGTGACCTTATTAATGCTTATAAATATATAAAGGGTGAGTGCCACGAGGATGGAGCCAGGCTCTTCTCGGTGGCAGACAAAGATAGGACAAGGGGTAATGGGATCAAGCTGGAACACAAGAGGTTCCACTCAACTTTGAGAAAAAACTTCTTCTCAGTGAGGGTGACAGACACTGGAACAGGCTGCCCAGGGGGGTTGTGGAGTCTCCTTCTCTGGAGACATTCAAAACCCACCTGGACATGTTCCTGTGTGAACTCACCTAGATATTCCTGCTCCAGCAGGGGGATTGGACTGGATGATCTTTTGAGGTCCCTTTCAATCCCAAAAATACTGTGATACTGTGAAATCAAAGTATTCAGAAGGAAGAGAATTACTTGTAAAAGACTCTGAAATTCCTGTACTTAAATAGCAATAAGAATTAATAAAATAATTGTTCTTAGCTGCTCATTGCAGGGGGTTGGACTAGATGACCTTCAAAGGTTCCTTCAATCCAAACTATTCTATGATTCTATGTTTGTATTCCTTAGAATTCACAGACGAAGATTATACATTCCCATTTTATTTCAAGCTATCCGTGTCTCAGAAGTAAGTTTTTCTCTGCTTCGAGAAAGCTGGTGACATCTGTGAGGGCTGTCCTTAGGCTCAAAGTGTTTTGGGGTAAATAAAAGGTTTTTGCTCTTCATTTGCACATCATGGTCAGATACCTGGTCACAACAGGGATGCCTAAGCACTACCTCTGCACAAAGAGTAAATGTTTTCCTGTATGGGTTCCTATAAACATTTCTTATTGGCTCATGTGCAGAATTATGCACCCTTATTTTGGTAGTAACCATCTTTGAAACTACAAACTTGTGTCTACTGATTTTATAGTGGATCATCAGGGATGCAAAGAACTATATGAATCATTATAATATTAATAACAAAACTGTGCATTCACATCATGAGATTCCCTAGATCATGGTCATTACTCATGACAGATGTTTGCAGTTGAGTTGTAAATAAAACAAGAGAGAGAATTTCTTTCCGTGCTACCTATCTAGAATCTTTTGAGGTCCCTTCCAATCCCTAACATTCTGTGATTCTGTGAGAGACAAGTTGGCAAATTAAGACTTATACTTGAAAAATGCACAGTTACATACATTCAGAATACAATGTGCAGTGCACACACAGAAAATTTCAACTTTGGTACTTTAAGGAGCAGAAAAATTATTTGGAAAATTATTTTCATGTCTTACACTGGAAAGCCTTACAATTATTTTGTAAAAGGCCATTTTAGTCCTTTGTTTGCTTATTCCTTACATTCCTTTAATGCCAAATGGCATTTTTCTTTACTAATAACACTGTAGTCCAAAACACCAAGAACAGCAGTGAGCTTATTAAAAATTAAAAGGGCCTCTGAGGTAAAATAAAAAGAGATGCTTGACTATGCTATCAATGATTTTGGAGTTGTTTTTTACTTTTGTTTTTGTATTTTTTTTTCCTCCTTAAATTAATTTATTTTCAGGTCACCTGCATTATTCAAACCAGGAGACATAGATAATATGTTTTCAGACTAGAGGGGATATATTTCTTAAAACAATAATAAGAATTAAATGAAGAAAGAAAAAAAATGTGGTTTAATTTTCCCTCTTTTGAGCTTTTTGCTGTTGTTTCGACTAAACCACCACCACAGCTGATCACCAATGAGAATTCAGTTATTGCATAATTACTTAACTCACAAGGCTCATAAACTTAACACAGACAAATAATGAAAACAAGGCCTGGGAATAAGATGTGACATCCTACACATTCATATGTTTTAAGGAAAAAATAAGTTTGCATCTACAGTGTTGCAATTTATGACGTAAGTTTTTATGTTTCTATTTTACCCCTGGAGAGAAAAAAGCCCTATGCATTCTAATAAGAACACTGAGGTCTGAGCAGCAATCTATATATTCAGAGAATTTATTCGTACTACACAATGGTTTTGGTACCAATTAATTCCAAAACTTACTTTTGAAAGAAGAATCGGTTCTCTAACTGGTAAAATATTTACATATATTGTAGTCTAGAAACTTCTTATTTATGAGCCCAAACAGGAAAGATTGCATATGATGACAGAAATTTTGTTTAACTTGTAAAAGAGCAAATTGCTGTTGAATCACTGGTGCAAAAACAACCAGGGAAACACAAATTATTTGTTTACCATAATTCTAACTTACTTGTGAGTTGTACTGCAGTGGTTTTTGCAATATAGTCCAAATAAATGGTATATGTTACTGTTCAACAGGTGGCAACCAGCTAAAAACCATACCTTGAAGTTCACAATACAGCAAGAAGACAAGGCATTAGCATGAGTAAATGTGAAGTATGCCAAAAGTTGTTAAAAATTTAAATATAAAGGATGCATACGTCCTACTCTTAATGCTTCTAGGAAAAAAATTATCTGATCCTGGCAATGTTTACTCTTTCTTTTAGTGAAGGCATAAATCTTTGCACCTTCTTATTAATATATTCAAACTTTTCCCCCTTTCTGCTTAAAATGTAGGTAATGCTCTCCAGAGACTGTAATGTAATGTTTAATTAAATTATTTAATTTGATTCTGAAATTGCAAACTGTATAAATCACAACCCCCTAGTCAGTACTTAAGCAATAAATATTTAAATTTAACAGTAATTTTATGCATACCTTATATACTACAAATTATTTTCATCATTCCTTGGTGATGAAGAAAATATTTAGATTAACTCTGACCAGCATCTATAAAGACATTTGATTTCATTATCATGTGGAGACAAGACAAGGGGAAGTTGATCAGTGCACAGTATCATATATTCATTCCCATTCTCTGCTCTTTGTTCCACAATACTATATTTTCCTTTCAGTGACTTCTCATCTGGTCTTTGGCCTCATGGATTATTTCACTCTTATGCCAAAAATAATTTAAACTTGGTGAATAAGAATTTTTACAGGTAAGACATCAAAATAACTTTAATTCTACCTTGGAGTGACATCATGAAAAGAAAAAGAAAAAAGAAAAAGAAAAAGAAAAAGAAAAAGAAAAAGAAAAAGAAAAAGAAAAAGAAAAAGAAAAAGAAAAAGAAAAAGAAAAAGAAAAAGAAAAAGAAAGAAAAAGAAAAAGAAAAAGAAAAAGAAAAAGAAAAAGAAAAAGAAAAAGAAAAAGAAAAAGAAAAAGAAAAAGAAAAAGAAAAAGAAAAAGAAAAAGAAAAAGAAAAAGAAAAAGAAAGAAAAGAAAAGAAAAGAAAAGAAAAGAAAAGAAAAGAAAAGAAAAGAAAAGAAAAGAAAAGAAAAGAAAAGAAAAGAAAAGAAAAGAAAAGAAAAGGAAAGGAAAGGAAAGGAAAGAAAAGAAAAGAAAAGAAAAGAAAAGAAAAGAAAAGAAAAGAAAAGAAAAGAAAAGAAAAGAAAAGAAAAGAAAAGAAAAGAAAAGAAAAGAAAAGAAAAGAAAAGAAAAGAAAAGAAAAGAAAAGAAAAGAAAAGAAAAGAAAAGAAAAGAAAAGAAAAGAAAAGAAAAGAAAAAAAGAAAAGAAAAGAATATATCTGATACGTCAAATTAATACAAGTTGGGACCAAAACCAAAGTAGATTGATTTTAATGCATATTTGTCTTATTACACAGACAGACATTAAGATTGTCTGGATGCTTTAACTGTGCATTTCTAAATCTCCCATTTCTTCTACATTTGACTTTGACTTTACAGAACTTTTGCTATTTGCTTAGGGTACAATTGTAGTATTAACTTTTTTTCTTTTAATCTTAAATTGTATTTTTAAAGGTTTACTTCAATTTTAGTCCATTATTTTTATTTTGTGTGTGTGTGTTTTTCTCTGGAGGTTTACAGAGAAGAAGTTATTTTCAACTATTTTGACAATAACTGTGTTGGACTAGACACTGCTTGATTCAGAATTCTTAGTACACTTGAAATATTTAAGTATGTTAAAAATAAATCTAAGTATCCCATTATAAACCATTTCAAGATCACACAGTTCTGTAACTGAGAACAGAATAATATGATAACCTGAATAAAAGAAATGCTGAGACAAAAATGTGTGTAACATACTAAACTATGTATACAGTGAGAGTTTCCAGAAGTTGTCAGGCACACTGTGTGCATTCATGAGAGCCAATACAGGATAATTTTGTGACATTTTAATTTATCTTTTTCTTTCCCCTTTCAAAAACCTACTGATCCTTGGGAAATAATTAAACTTAGTGTATCTGGGTATAGTGAACTTTCCTTTTTCGTCCAAGACAGAAAAAATAGTTGCTAAATAGAGTTGCAGGCATAGGAAACATGCCTGCCCCAGAAAAAAAGGACAAATGAAAGAAATGGATCTAAACCTCAACTGATGTAATTCCAGGTGATTCCACTGAAATGACTGATGAAAACACCAGTTTTAAGGTTAAAAAACCTATTAGGCCATGCTAGTCTGACCTTCTGCATAATGCAGGCCAGAAAATTCCATCTAGTAACTCCTGTTGAGCTGTTAGATCTCTTATTTTACTCAAGAAGTGGATTTGGCATCCCGGTTTTTGAAAGATCAGTAGGTTTTCTCTCAAGGAGAAAACAGTAGAATTTCATGAGATAGCTGCAGTATTTGATTCCATATTTGATTTGCAAAAAGCATTTGCAGTTTTGACCTGTGGTGACTGTGATGGTGTCAATAGCCCACGCTGGCCTCTCAAGGCTTTGGTTCAATGCAGAAGTGAAAAGGGCAGTGTTTCAAAGAAATGAAAACCTTTCTGGAATCCCAAGATGACAGAGACAAAAGTTGGGATGACAAGGTCGAACGGCAGGTGTCTTTGTTATTGAATATAAAGAAAGGTCACATACAGGATGAGTTTCTGATTTTTAAGAGAATTTTAACTTGTAATAAGATATAAGAAATAAGGAATAAAGAAGAAGCCTGGTCATGTACAGAAATAGCTTTCACCTTATAAATGACAAGACCACTATATACAGACACAAAAGCAGAATAAAGAGATATAACATTTATTTCTTGAGGGATCAGATAGCCCTCTATGAAACAATTTGTTTCTCAGTGGTTGGATTTTCTATGCTTGAGATCAGTCTCTTTTATTTTTCTCTGCACACTAGAATTCACAATAAGCAGAAAGTGCCAATGGCTTCAGACAAACGTGTGCTTGGTGTTTAAATAGACATAATAAATGTGGTTGGCTTAAAAATGGAATATTTGTGGTGGTGGAAGTCAAAAGTCGTTGATTCACTTCAGTGAAGTGATAGTCAGAGGAAGGAGAGGTTAGTTTGCAAATGTGAAATGTACTTATTCAAATTATCTTAGTTCTGTTACCTTGGTGAAGTTACTCTGAACCAACTGAAGCAATTATAGCTACTTTTGAGAAAAGTAGTCTTGGATGTTTTGAATTATAATAACCTGGAGGTAATGCTACAATGGCCTTGAAGGGCAGGTTGGACAGAAGAAAATGGCAAGAATGGATGACCTAGATTTTAGTAGAAGCTGGGCACTTCTGAATAGTACCTTAGGGGCCAAATCCCATGAGCCAGCTGCTGCAAGCGGAGCTGCCAAACATCCTGACAAAATGAGAGACAATCCTGATTTTTTCATAAAATGCCTTAACATCCCAGTAAAAGAGTGGAAGTTCCCATTTTTTGCTGTAAGTCAATTGTAACACACCTAGCCATTTTAACCCAGTGCATTGAAAACAACCCAGAGTTGCATTTGAAATGGAATCTACATCTCCCAGCACCTGTGAGAATTTCCTCGCCATCCAGCTATTGGACTGGGGCAATGATATTGCTACCTGGCAGAGATAGTATCTCAACAGACTCTTCTGGCTAAAACAAGCCTCCCTCAGAAATTATGAATTCAGCACTTTGTTCACTGAGTAAATGCAGAGAGATTTCCATTCTGTCACATTTATTATATGTCTGAAGTTGTTCTCCAATTCCTATGAACAATTCCTGGGACAGATTCTCCACTTGTCCATGGTCCATGGGTGACATGGAGCTGTGCTGATTTAGATTACCTGAAAATTAAGATTGACCCATTTTGATAGACCATGACAAGTCAAATATCTAATTCTGATGCCTCACTGAATAGGCAGACCCTTTAGAATGAGTCCTCGGGTGTAAAATATTGTCTGGATTTTCATTTGCCTGCAACATCCAGCCACATCTGTTGAGGTATGACAGTAAGTAAGCCTAAAGGGTATGCACAGATACTGATGTGATTTAATTTAGAATACTGGTATATGTAATCACTGAATTTGGTGCTTTTGTATCTAATCAAACTGTATCAGCAAAGGCTGGGAAAACAGGTAAAATCCCTGTGTGCAAGATTATTTAAAACTCAGGGTAGAGGAAGGAACCTTTAGCTAATTAGATTTTCCTTTTTTGTCCTGTATTTCAATCATGCTGAGAAATAAGTAATTTATCTACTGGAAGGTGCAAAGAGCTCCCTAGACATCATCCTGAGCAGGAAGAAGGTTTGAATATCAGAAGCAAGTATCCTTGGATCAGTCACAGTCTGCTGCTACAACCTCTTTCCTCGCTTTGCATGCAGTGGGGCTGTATTGAAGTGTGCTCACACTTGATTACATTTACACTTAAAAGGACCACTAAGTCACTGTAATTACAGGGTTGCTTTATATGCTGTACTACAAACCTGTGTTTATAATTGTACTGTTGCTTGCAAGGGGTGATGGAGAAAGCTGTACTGTGGTGAACAGCATTTCCCCTACCCATGTCTGTGCCAAGGGTGCACTAATGTAAAAGGTGTTACCTGCACCAGTAAATGCACTCCAGTAAGCCTGTGTGCTGTACTGGCTTTGGTCAGGTATCATTGTGAAACGGAGCAGGTTTTATCCCAGATCCTCATTATCTTTGACAAAATCCCATTTGGACATCACGGAATTGGCCTGACAGCCCCTGTCCCTGGTTTCAGATCACTCAGCAGATATGTCATTGCCACCTCCCCCACACAAACCAGTCCCTGGGGCATGGGTTGACCAGGGCCACCAGCACGTCACTGGGCTGACCAGGGCTGGTGGCACATCACCAGACTTCCAGCACCACCAATGGGGAGATTCACTGCAGCTGAGGCACAGTGGAGAGGGGTAACCACAACCACTTTGATCCCTCTTAAGCACAGCTGATCTTGCGTAGCCCAGGGGAAGACTTAGTAATGAAGAGACTTCATATGGTCCTGTAAAAAGGGAAAGAGTAATACAGAATGAAGAATAACATGGCACAAGCTCTTTTACATTCCTGCAAAGTGTAGCACTGGATTTGCGGGTGCAAGCCTGTCTTTTCCCCCACCTCTTTGGTCTCTTGCATCACACCTGTGTTGGGTCCTGGTGACCCATGTTTTGCCCCAGATGTGAAGTTCTGTGGCTGCATCCCCTTGGTGTCACCTGCACCAGCAGCTTTTGTGCAGTTGATCCCAGGCACTGGCCCATGACTTGTCTCAGGACTAATCACCTGACAGAGGTGAGCATACTTGCACTCATTTTTTACACTCTCTTCTTTTTCAGCAGTGGTGCCTGGGGTGGTTGGGACAGATAAACACATGTAAAAATCTCCTTTTCTCATAACTGCTGCTTGAAAAAAAACACTGAGGCACAAGTAAAAAGCACATCCTTAATCTGATGGTTTGTGAAGTCAGTTTTGTGACAGGCAAGCTGTCAGGTCTTTGGCTGGACATCCTGGTGGCAGGAGGCACGGGGATGACATTTAATGCTGTTATCCCACAGAATAAGTTTTGTAAAAATTTTATTAGGATTTTCTTTAATGACTTCTAGAATGCTTATTTTTTCCTTGTCAGCCCATCACAGTTGAGGGCCCATCTATGATATTCTAGCACTCCTGCATTAAAGCTTTGAGTTGTTAGTGCTCAGTTTTCTGAAGAAACCTTCTATTTGGTCCCAAATCTCCTTTGTTTTTTCATTTAGCATTATCTTTCTTCTTCATTAACATGTAAGAACTATAATTGTGTATTTGAACTTCTGTTACCTTCATGTGTTTGTTTCCTTTCTACTGAACGGCTCTACTAGGAGTGGGTGAGCCCAATATAGTGAAAGCCAGTCCCCATAATTGCTAAAGATTACAGCAGTTTTCTGGGGAAAGCATTAACAAATGGTGTCATTGCATCTAGAAGAATTCTCCTCAGATATATTTGTTGTTCTCATAAGAACAAGCGTCTCATATTGCCTATCAAGTCTAGGGACAAACTAAACTAATCTAAGAAAAAACCTCGCATTTATTCCTTGTTCACTAGCTTTAGGAACATGGCACTACATATTGGAAATGTGCCTTCTTTGAAGAGAAAGAAAAAAAAGAAAGAAAATCTCCCATCACTTCCCTGAAACACACCATATAGAAAACTGTTTTCTCACTTGATAGTGAATCACCACTTAGCAGTCAGGTCATAAGTTTCAGATATAAGTGCCCACCTTCAAACAGCTAAATAAAAGTGTCTTGGTTTTCAGGGATGCTCACCAACAATTCCTCACTTGATTTAGCTAAGCATCATAGTACTTAATTCTGAAGAATTCAAGTCTACTTTAATTTGGGTGGATAATGGTGCCTTGCTCTAGGCGTCCACAGAATAAAAAGTTTATGTGAGCTTTAAAAACTCTGTAAAAAATGTCAAAGTAACAGTTTTGGCCAATTCCCCTCATCCACATTTCCAGTAAGCATTTAACACAGTCTGAAAGTTAACCACCGTTAGGAAGAAGGAGACTTAGGGGATCAATTCTGCCCTGACAAGGTGATAAACTACCAGCAGTATAATCAGACACTTGCAACACAAAATTGAGAGTGGAAATACAAGTTTTAATCTTGACTTGATGTGTGGCTTTGACAAAGTAATTTCAGTACCTTCTTTCAGTTTACTAGCTAATAAACAGAGAACAGTAAGTTATTCTGAGGATGCTGTGATATCTAATTAATTTTAGTCAAGCAAGCATTTTGAAAACTGACCATACTAAGCACAATTTTCTACTACTACTAGCAGAAGTAGAAGAAAAATAGGTGCAAGGTGTCTTTTCAGAGTCATAGGTAGAGCTCCTGTATTCTTCTGCAGACTTCTGGAACACAAGTCTTTCTGCTCCAAGCTTTCAAATATATTCAGGCTCTTAGATATAACCAGTTAAATCTGAAGTTCACCAGCTTTACACCTTTGTGGATCTAAGTATCCACTTAAAAATGAAATAAAAGTTCCTCCATACCTTTCTCATAGCATTGCTGTGCCATATTAGAACCTGGGGGATTTTCTAACACAAGAAACTGTCTGTACACTCTCCAGCCTTTGTATTTGTTTTTGAATTCAAAAGATTCAGCTTTGGTTTTGTGCAAACTTTTTTAGCCTCTACTAAACAGCAGAACAAGTCTGATACCTGTAATATGCAAAAGTTTGGGACAACAAACATTGTGGTTGTAAATTAAATGTTTAAATGACATACCTGGCCTTCCAAACCGGTGCTGAGAAAAACAATGGGGGGTTCTTATTATTAGTCTTTCAGCATCTCTGTTTGAAGGTTTGCATTTTGGAGACTATCCAGACATCACAAAGGTCATCAGCTTCATTATAATTACAGCTGAGATTCTGTGGGCTGAACAAGAAATACACTCAAACTGTGGATTTTCTAAATCTGTAGAAAACAGATTTTAAGCATTTTCTGTTTGAGATTTGACCTTCACATATTTTCACAAGAGTCCTGTATTCATTATCATATCCTCATGATTACTTCTTTTTGCCTAATCTGCCCGTTAAACTGTATATTCTGCCCAAGGTCTTTAGACAGGCCCCTGGCCACTCAAAAATTTAACACATCTTCTTGTGTTTCCAAAAGCATGTAATGGTACTTTCCTATTGTGACTACACTTCAGTGAGATACTTTTAGTTCTAGACATTATTCTAGTGGTATAATAGTGTTCAAACAATTTACAGACTAGTAATCCAGGAAATAAAGTCTGGCAGCCTCATATGTGAGGCACAAACTAGTAAAAGTGATCACCATATTCTTGGGGGTGGAGGTGCTGAATATAGAAGTGTGGTAATTGGCTAAGTCAAACCTATGGTTATTGCTACGCAGATGGCTTCCCTCCAACCATGTTGGCTCATCATTAGAAAGTTAAAGCAAATTTTGAGCATGACATTTGAAAAGCTTGTGGTGTTAAACTAGGCCTTGAGGTAGCAGAAGGAGCATTAAAGCCTTACAGAAGATGCAGATTTTAACCTGTGTCACAGACAAAACCAGACAGATTTTGTTTGAAATAACCTTTTTGAAAAGACAAGGAAAAAAAATAATTAAATTAAACACTTTCTTACATTTAGATCATTTAAATGTTGGGAAAAAAGTATAGTTAAGTGATATCATCTATAGTAATCTCTGAGTTTAATTTCAAGCTGGAGTTTTACTAGAAATGACAAAACAGAGGAAGAGGGCAGTTTTGGTAGATACTTCAGCTGTATCAAAACCAAAAACTAGAATTCATGTGAAAATGTTCATTTGCATGCCAGCCTTGCTATTTGATATTAGAGATTTGGATCTTTCAGGTACACATAGAAATATATAGTTACTTACCTTTGTCCAACTCTTTTGATAACCATGATATTTGCAATCAGTCATACTTTCTCACTGCTTATTTTTACTACATTTCAGTTTTAAACATTTTCAGAACCATTGCAATAATTTGTCTGCTTTTTAGCAATATTAAGTCTCAGACTACAGGGTCTTGAGAGCCCTCTCCTCTTATGGTCTAGTCCTCAAAACTAACAGGAATGAAACGCTACGGAAAGGGGTATTGTCCTGCTGAAAATTAGTGGAAAACTGTAATGCAGCCGATTGTCAAGAAGTGTGTGCACAGGAAACACTCCATACTACTAAGCTGCAGAGTGTAAAGATGAAAAGCTTCATCTAGTTTGACTTCTGTCGTTGTGCTTCATTAGAACATACAAGTGAAAAGAATCTCCACATTTAAGTAAGCCGAGCATTCCTTATTGTGTTCTGCTATATCACAAAATTGTCCTAAGAAACTAAACAGCCTCCTCAGAGTATCCGTGATACTCTTAATAAAAGATGCTTTAGGACCTTACTGCTATAATAATTACAAACTTTTCACCCATCTCCAGCCTGCACTTACCTGTGACCAGTTCCTATTCACATAAGGTTCTTCAAGCCCTAGTACAGTCTCTTTTATATCCTCTGCTCAAACATACATCCTTAAATTAAATATGCCAGGCACTTTTAGTCTCATCTTCAAAGGACGGTTCTCTATTCTACTTTTGAATACAGAAAAGTTTTGAATAGTTTTGAGACACAAACTCACCAGTCCTGCAATGGTATGTCCCAGCAACCCATGCTTCCTATTGTTCTTTCTCACCTCATTGTGCTCCTTTCCACTTCCAGGCAGCAGAGTCTGTTATCTTTGCCCTTGAGGCATTAAACAGATACAGAACTTGTGGTGTTTTCTCTGCGTACACTGTGATCAAGTCACCTTTCAACAAACCAGATTCCAGCCTTGTTACGCATGGAATTTTTTGCAGGTCTTTGGGCCACTGCTTCATGGGTACTTTTTGCATACACTCAAGCTTTTAGCTATCCATCAAATAATACAGACTCTCAGAATATAAAAATATTTTAGTATCAATGCATCCAATGCTGTAGGCAGAGATAATTCACCTCCATACATTCTTCTACCATGTTCATATACCAGAAGACCACATTTAGTTTTTATTGTTGTTCCTACAGAACATATTTGGAAACTGATGCTGAATTGCTTACTCAACATGACCCCTAGGACTTTCTCGTAGTCACATCCTTGGAGAACAAGTTTTTCCACTCTTTATCAAATGCCTGAATTTCTGTCCTAAGTACAAACTTTCAGATTTAATTGTATTAAAGCAAATTTTATTTGAGTGGAACAAGCAACACCAATCTCTGTATGTAACTAGTGTACCATCATTTAGTATTCTGTGATTAATCAATGGTTGAATTTATATTTATGGTATTCAGATGTTCAATTAAAATATTCAATAGTTTAGGCAAGATGTCAATTCTGAATGTCAAACCCTACCAACACCCCCAAATTCACTATTGACAGCTTTTGAACTTTGTTAAGTATCTGACTTTTATCCATTGTAACATATACCTTATTCATATTGTGTAGAAGCATTAAATACATTACCTCTAAGGACAAATAACTTCATCAGAAAGCACCATTCTTCTGAAAGATCAAAATCAGATTTGTTTAACAAGACTTATTTTCTGTTGACTAATTTTGACTCCTGCCATTTAACCCTGTCTCAGGTGATACTGCAAGAAGAGATTGTTCTCTGGGTGTTGCTAACAAAAGTGTCTTTTACCACGGTTCCTTCTCATTAGTGGCTTGGACACAATAAAAAGTTGGTTAGCTCCAGGCATTGCTGCATAGAGAATTCAGTCTTCAGGCATCTATTAATGGAATGATACGAGCCCACACTGAAATGAGAACCTAGGCATAAATGTCTGCTTTCTGCCTCTAAAATGCTAATATCAGTGTCCAGATGGAATCCAGGCTTCTTATTAAGGAGACTGCTTTTAAACACTGGGCTCCAAAACCTAGTTTTAAACAAGAAAAATGTGCATGGATCCTCCCATATTAAATTAGCATAACTGCAATCAATTCATTTGTGGTCTCACTGTATTGATCTTTGTGCCAAAACTTTCATTTGAGCAAAGAACAGGTTCATTTGCAGCTGCAGCTGCCTCCCCTGCTGCTTCATAACAATGTTAAATAGAGTCTTTATGCCACCCTCCTTGCATATGTTTTTCAGGTGGCTGCTAATCACCCTTTAGCTCTGAAGGAACGTGGCAGCAAAAGAAAGGTCACTGGAAGTTTTTATATTTTTTTTCCTTTTAAGTCTGTGCCACCAGTGACTTTAAGACAAAGCTGAGATTTAGAATTTTATTCACTTTTTGCTACAGAGGTGGGAAGTTTCACGTTATGGAGTCAAATCCCTCTCTCACCTTCTTCCCCCTATCGCCTTCAAATGAAAGTTTTAGGTATTAAGTCTGAAATTGCAATCCAGCCTCCACCCACCAGCTAGTCACCTTGCACTTAGATTTGTGGCACAGCTCTTTTGTGGTCAGATAGGGTGATCTGTCTACCTCCTGCTTCTCCGCTTCCAAAGAACACCATTCTGCTTTTGATGGTATCACGTATGTTTTATTTCAGTGGTCTCAGCATATCAAGTTATCCAGCTCAGTTTACATCACTATCTTACCGTCATTACTTAGGGCTCCATCAGGGCCAGCTCATCTCGAATACTCCCCGTCAATCTGAATTCAAAGCCTGTCTTCCTCTACAGCAGTGCAAACCTGGGGGACCAAAATCATCGGCTACAGAATGAGATGTGAATGATAGGTAGACCTGTCCTGTTGAAAGTGCTAAGAAGACTTAAGAAACTGACTTAAGGACATGAAGCTGTTGCCTAGTTGTTAGGGGATATAGAGTGGGAGGAAATTATAAAAGTCAGTCCCAAAAGGGCTTTATTGTCAAATTGAGATTAATACCAACAGAAAGTACAACACTTTTCCAGTTCATTGCAAAAAAAAGAGTTACTGAATGAATCGGGTTGGGTGGAATCCCTGAAGGTCTTCTGGGCCAACCCCATGCTCAGAGAAGGGCTGATTTCAGATGTAGGTTGCTCCTTCCAGGTTGGTATCACTCACCAGCTTGATTAGGCTGTTGTCAGTCCCTACATCCCACTCATTGATCAAGACATTAAATAATCTCAGCGCCAGTACTAAACCCTGAGTGGGAGCAATGGAGGAAGAAACAGAAGTTTGTCTTTCCCCATTGGCTCTCCTCAGTATAGAGTTCACCAGAACTATGGGAGACATTAATCCAAAGTCTTTCTCCAAGTCAGAGGTGCTAAACCTGTAGTGTAAGATCCAGCTTCTTTAAACTGCATAAAACCCACCTCTTTTCTTATTAGAGTATTTGTGGTGAAATATTGGACTAGAGCAAAAACTGAAATTGAAAGCTTTTCCCATCTTGTGGCTACAGGATAGGAAATTGTATAATGAAAGTAATTTGTGGTATACAGTATATTAAGCACACAAGAGGACTTCTATACATTTGCAAGTTTAATCCAAAGATAAATTACTTAATTTGTTCTCATAAAATTAGTTTTGATGAGCTGCTACATTTTCCTAATACTGATTCCATTAGTACTGATATTTTTGTAGTACCCTGAGATCCATGGGTAGAACCAAAAATTATTATTGTGGTCTTAAAATCCAATTTTCAGAAAAGCCTGTTCCTCTAAAATTAGAAGTATTAAGTCTGTGAAATAAGCAGAAATAATTCTCATCTTGATTTCCTGTGTAGTTCCATTGAAATCAATCTCTGGGACTACGTGCATGCTTAAGAAAACACCCTAGTGCTTTTCTGAAGAGAAGGTAAATTACCAATAAGCACAGCTTAGATGCTCAGTGTATTAATGCAGCACTAAATCCAGTACATTTCACTCCAGGGGACTAAAGTCTTTCCTAGTTACCACAAAAATTACACATATCCCCAGGGAGATAGTCCTGACTTGACTTTAAACAAATATCCATTATTTTATATTAGGTCATATAATAAATGAGCCTTCAGTGGAAAAGTGTCTTCACATAATATAACCTATGACTATGGATTTCCTCAGGCATCATGCACACGTTCAGCTATAGAAGCACCTATACTAAATAAACCTTTATGCTTCAGAATTTTTTGTGTGTGTATATGTGTTCACGCACACTTTCTATGCTTTTTTAAGAACATGACTAAGCAAACTGTTTAACTCCAACTTAGGCTTCCAAATTCTACAACAACTTTTTTGATAATAAGTTCTACAAAAAAGGTATTAATATCAGTGACTTGGGATTCGAAGTACTAATAATGCTGTATTCAGGTTAGGTTTCTAACCTGGTCCTCCTGCACAGCAGAGACAACCGCTCTGTCCAGGAAAATGTACTACAACCTCTCCTGGAAATACCATGCTGTGATAACTTCTGCTGGAAGACTTTTGTGAAGACCTCCCCATGCTCTGCACCATGGGATGTGAGGCCTGAATCTTTGTCTGGAGTACTGCCAAAGCCAGATCAGGAGAAAAGAAAATATCTTCAGTTCAGTACTGGAAGACTTCTCCAGCAATACCCACTTCATCCATAACTCTCTCTACAGTCAGTGAGGAGAAACAGGCATCTGCAAGGTGAAAAAGTTTATTTTAGGTATTTATCTTGGGATGACTCAGGCATGCATTTCTCTGCATTGATTATAGAGGCTACTTAGTAATTAGCCCAAATGCAAACATCTACACCACATGCTCAACATTAACTGAAACTGATTTTATGTGTCTGTGAGCCTTGGAAGGAAACAGGCCATAGGAAGGTTCCTAATAAAATAGAGCCAGTTCATGAAATCCAGGCCTAATGGTGTTGGGGAATAGTGGAATCAAGGTTACAGCCAACATTGCAGAAAAGGTGCTTCTGCTGGTTACAAATATCTCAGCATGGCATTCCCTTGTCATTTGGTTCTCAGCATCCCACAAGGTATAGTGTAAGTTGATAAAGAGGATCTGTAACTTCTGTAGTCTCCTATTATAGCATCCCTGTCAAGCCAACATTTGGCTTTCTACAAACCAGCCTCAAAAAAGACTCTGGCATCACTGAAAGCAGCTGAGCAATGGTTGAGGAAACCTGGAGCTGCATCATGTATGTTCCAGCTCCCTGTGACAAAAAAGGGAGTTCTAAATCATAAAACTGAATTTGACACTGCAGACAGTTTTGTGTGGTTTATGTGATCATACAAAATGTGAAGAAAGAGACTAGCAAATCAGTTAAAAATTTGCAAAGGTTAAATACAGAGAAAGACACAGTGAGAAATATATACCAGTTGTGTACAGTTTGCATTATAATCAGAATGGTTTTAGAGGAAATGAACCCACTAGAATAAAAATAAATATTTTTTAAAAATTTAAGATACAAACAAAAAAAAACTAAGCAAAGAATATTCAGAAACACATTCATACAGTTGGACAAAAAATTGTCTTCTTGGGTTTTAGGTTCTTTTTGTACATGTTCATCTCCCCAAATTACTACACAAATCAAAATCTCAAGCAAACCAAAAGCCTACTTGTTTCAAATTATTTTAGTTTAGTTTAGTTCAAATTTTTGATTCTGCTTTGACTACTCTTTGTTAATGTTACTTAATTATTACAAAGAATTTAAATTTTGCAATAAACTATTTTTCATCTCTCAAAATGGAACATCATACAGAAAAAAATAAGATTTAAGACATCTGGAACAGGGAGAACTTTTCTGAAATAGTTCTGACCTCTCCCAACAAAATGGTTTGGGTTTTACCAGAATTATTAGAAGCTTGTTTATCAGAAAATTCCTCTGGTACTGCCAATGTCTGTCCTTTTTGAGTCAAAAAAGGGACATAGTTTTCTTCATACTTCCACTCGGTCTGGAATGGTCACAACATCACAGTGGTGACACGAGAGACCTAGGCGGAGAATGCTTCTTTTGATAAAGTTTGTACAATACACAAGAGGATGCTCAGCAGCTGCCTGTTATATGGAGGAGGATATTAATTATTCTGTGTGTGTCCCTGGCCCTTGCTCACAGATGTGCGTACATCCACACTCACAGAAATCGACTCACAAACTTAACGACCTGTTCCCTGTGAAGAGAGATGCAGACGGTAGCATGATCCAGGCTGCACCTCAGCCACCAGCAATAGTTAAAGCATCTGTTGTTTCCTTGACACCTTTGGGCTGCCCTCTAATGCAGACAGTCTGAGAGTTTTTCTGATGATGCTCTTAGAAAACTGCAGCTTCCTTACCAGATGAAAAACTGCTCGAAGAAAGAAGAGACTAAAGATTAAGATCATTATGCTACATCTTTTATGGAAAGTCTATGAGAATGATTCAGTGAGGGCTGTGAATTTAAGAGTATGATTCTTTCAATCAAAATAATGTGATTCAGCAGGCCATCATCACAGACTCTCTTTTTAAAGCTTTACAACTGCCTTTAAAACTTAAGGATCAAAAGCAGCTGTATTATCTTCCTGTTAAAGAAAAGTAAAGCAATTTGGTCTTTGATGTTTAATCTCGTGCTGTCTTTCCGCCTGCCTGTGGGCACGATCCTGTCAGCTGTCAGGAGCCTCCCAGGTTGTCTGCAGCACTCAACAGGACCGGGCCACCTCATGTCTCTCCTTCTTGAAGTCGGAGCATGGAAGGCCTCCTCTGCATCAGTTTTATGGTGCAGATGCTACAACTGATCTCCCAAGATCCAAAGTCATATCCTGTGGATCCCTATGACACCTGGAATATACAACCATGTCACTCCCTGTGACCTGAGTCACAGGGATCTCAAGTGCTATAGGTGGGCATTCATCACTCTGTGATTTAAGATGCAAACTCTTCAAGGCAGAGACTGCACTGCAGAGAAAACTATCCGCTGGTCTAAACCAGTCTTCTTTCTCTCTCTCTTTTTCAAGAAATGCAGTTCTTGCAAATAACGCTTTTACCTTTCCTTGCCAATATGAAACAGAGGTTAAAGAAAGGTACATAAATTATTTGTTCCTTTAATTTTGGCATGACTTGATATGATTTTTTTGACTTTGACATGATACTTCAAGTCAAAGAGCACCTAGATGTAAAATAATTCTTCAAAGCCCAACCTAAGCACACAGAGCTTCAGACTGTATATATGCTTTTATGTTTGTATATCTAGAATTCCAATAAATACGTATTGAATAAAAGTAGAATTTGATCCCATCTCCTGACTGACAACACCCTGTCAGGCAAGGATACATCAATGGGTTTGTTAATTTAATGTCACTTTCCTATCTACTTTGACAGGTTAAAAAAGGGCTCTTCTAATATGTATGCACATCAAGATACACTTATTCACCATTCTCCTCTTGCATGCCTGGAAAACTATGTTCAGTTACCATATTGACTTGAAGCAACTTGTAAGAAATTGAGGAATTTGTTCTGAACTACTGCCTTTTCCTAGTGGCATTGCTTAAACCCATGGAAGACCTAACACTTTAAATGTTTGCCTCAAATTGCCCTATTCCCATTATAGGCAAAGCTGAAGAAGATCATGCTGAAAATCTTTCACTGTTGTTAAGAGCAAGATCCTGTTGGAGGAATGGACAAACAATTCTGATTCATTGGCAACAAATTGGGACTTTTCTGCAGCAAAAGTCAGTCTTTTTTCTTCCTCACAAGATGAATTAAATTTATTTTAGCTGCGTGTAATGTTAGCCAAAGAGTTCATACAAAAAGCAGAAAACAATTCTGTTTCTCAAAGTGATGAGTTTGTTAAGGGCTGTTCCCACCACTCTTGCCCACCATCATCACAGGGGTGGAGGCTGTTTTTTTTTTCCCCTAGAAATATCATTCCCACAGTGGTTCACATTCTTGTGCCAGATTCAATGAAGTCTAAACTAACTAGGTTAGGAAACACTTTTGAGATGAGAGATTGTGAGAAAGCCGCCTTAGAATACTTTAACTGGCTGGGGCACTCTGAAAACCTCTGCTGAAGTTTTATTGTATTTGTGACATAAAAACATGATGTGTGGGACTGAATTTAAATCAGAGTTTTTGAAAAGCTTAATGGTTACACGAACACTCAGTGTCCCTCTACTGTTATCTTTTTGTTTAATACCTAAAGTAGAAGACAAGACTGTTATATCTCTGTTCTTGTTCTGTGTTCAAGTATCTCAGTGGAAGATCATCTACATTATGAATCTGTGTAGAACTGAGTTAGAAAAAAGTGTGAGATTTCAGCTCTTACGTGCCTTAGATGTTAGGCAAGAATTTTGAAGAGATAGATCTCAGTTTCGGATGCTATCCAGGACCAAAAACCTTTATAGATGTACTCACAGCTTTCCTCATTTTGCCGTCTTTTTTACTGTAGTGCAGCATTTGATTAAATATTTGATTTCACATGGGGAAAAATCTGGACTACATAAAAAAAAAAAAAAAATCACGAGAGGTTTTGCTACAGATCTCAGAAGGTTTCAGAAACTGCTAAATTAAATGATTTCCTCACCAAGATCACACTGGTTTTGGTACTTTTTTCAGCTCTCGGGAGATGGAGGGCTATGGGAGTCTCTCTTTCCTATATACATGCAATACACACAGGTGCAGGTAAAGCTTAGAAACCAGAAACCAGAAAGCTCCAAAACCAGATAAGATGAACACTAACTGTATGATGTTTTAAACAAAATACCACCACATTCCTAAGACTTGTAAGCCAGTCCCATGACAACTCAGGGCCTGGCAACAGAGAATGCATTCAGCATGCAAAAAAATATTCCATTTTATATGAAATAACTGGAAGGTTTGGATTATTTGTTTTGTTCATAAATAACCATGTTTTGATATGCCATTTGCATGAAGGTTCATAAACAAGACCACTAGGTGATTAAAAAAACATAGCAAAAGGCAATTTGGGGAATTTAATTTGAAGACTATTTTGCAAGTCATATTCAGCACATTTTCACCAGCTGCGGTCAGCAATCTCTAAGCAGCTTTCAAGGTCCCTACAAATCTGATGGAAGGTAGTAACTCAACAAGTGATTTGAGCTGATGCTAATGTTAAACTTGGTGCTTCTGCTGTACTTTCAGAAAGAGAATAGATATCGTTTGGAGATGTTTTTTTCTCTGTTTCTGAGGAAGCAGAACTTTTGCAGCATGAAAGAAGGATGTGTTATTAGTATGTTTATTCATTCAGGGGAAAGGTCTGCTGCCTGTAGAAACAAAGGCTTCGTTCTCATGCATATTGACAGAGTGTTGGCACAGCCATGGCTGGAGGTGGCTTTTCTGCTTCCCTCTGTCATGTGCTGTGTATCACTGATCTGGAATGGTGCAGAGAATTTTTCTGATGTTTAAAAAATAAATAAAAATCCATGAGCAAGGAGGATTTCTCAAATACTTATTTACATGTTAGTGAGGCTACGGTAGAGGGAGCAGCTTTTCATTAATATACCAATAACTTCAGCTAATTGGATTCTGAGCTGCCCTCTGTATTGAATCTCTGAAAAAAACAGCCAAAACAGCCAAAGCAGAGTCAAGCATTCCCTTTAAATTGCTTTTTCAGTTGATTAATGCTGCCACAAGGGAAAAGATCATATTCAGCAAAGTGTTCCTGACCATATTAGTCTGGGAAAGATCCTTAATTTCTTACCAGGTAGGAAAAGGAGGAGAGATCTGAACTGGACATGGCCTGTGCAGCATCTGGATTCTTGGGAACATAAGGACAGGAATGGGTACACTGAGCCTTTCATATGCACAGACCACAAACTGCCAGGGAAAGTTGTAGGATGATCTAAATAAAATGCATGAGCACTGCTGGTGGCTATTAAAATACTAAACATGCAAACACCATTGATACATGGCAGTATTAAATTGCAAACACATGCCACAGTAAAGAGTGTACAGCCACTAAAAAATGTGAACTATTAATACCAGCTCTTCAATAAATAAAGCAACAAATCATGACAAGACTTACCGTAAGTGCTGCAGCGCATGTCAGCAACTACTATGTTTCTGTTCAGGAAAATAATCATGACAATTACAGAAAAAACATTAGGCAGAAAAATGTATTGAAATGAAATAATAATAATATTAATAATAATCTTGCTTCCTCTTAAACAAAACATATAAGATCTTTGAGCTGAGGGTAATATTTTTACAAGCTTCTACCTTAATCTGATTTTTATTCTTTTCATAGTTCTTTCTTCACAGTCCTACCCACATGTAGGACCTTGAAGTAGGAATCAGTAGCTTTTATTCCTGCTCTAATCATAATGCATATTTTTATAAAACACTTTTTAACCAGTAAATCTCAGAACACTTTGCAAAGGAAATTTTTATCCCCAAAACAGAGCAACAAACTGTATGAAAAAAGAGTTATTCCAGTCATCAGAGACCCCAAAGGTGCTGGGGAGCAGAGCAGTTTGCTGAGTGCCAGCACAATTCACTCTCCAGGACATTGCTTTTTGCAATCCTGCCAATTGTGGGGCTGAGCAGGGGAAACTGAAGGTTTGTGCCTGATGTTACTGAAGTCAAAGGCACCTTCTGCTTGAGGGTGAACCTGCTTTAGCAGGTGGGTTGGACTAGATGATCTCCAGAGGTCCCTTCCAACCCCAACAATTCTGTGATTCTGTGGTTCTGTGATGGTGCAAGATCAGGTCTTTGGGGATGGGATCTTTGTTGGCAACCTTTCCATGACATAACATCCTGGTGTTCTCAAGGTCCTGGCATGGGACAAACCCAGCAACTTGTTGGTCAGGGGACTGAGGCAACTGGGAAGCTAAAAGTGAAAATGAAGAATTGCAGTTAAATGGTACTTCTGAACAATGGGGCTGCATTTTCACACAGAGCCCAGCAGTGAGTTGGATTAAATACTACACATATTCACTTACTGAAAAATCCTGTTTCATTAACATAAACAGAGAGGGGAGCATCAGTGCATGACAAACCATAGGGCACTGGGGAAAATCTGTTTTGAATTTTGTACATCAATCAAGTGATTCAGATACATGGTATTTGCAACTGGTGGCTGCCTGAATGGAGTCTAGTGATTTTTACACTAGGGTACACCACTAAAAACCTCTCATTAATAGATAATCAGCTTCAACTGATCAAGTCCTCGGCTGCATTCCAAAGCATCCGTTTCGTCTGTTTTGTGATTTAGAGCTGCTAAGTGTGATGAAAGCAGTTTTATGTTATTTTTTACTCATTAACCTTATTATACTATTTCATCCTTAGCAATGCATTTTTTTTTAAAGAAACAAGAGAAAAAGCAAGTGAAAAATACATTAGCCCACTAACTGGCCCATTATTTCATTATGATTTCATTATGCTTGTTCTAACAATGTGGTAGCAAGAGACATTCTAAACAAATAATGTTTTTTAAATAAAAACGTCATGAAAATAATTACTTTTTTAGCCAAATTGAGTAGTTTGTCACTAGACTTTTCGACTTCAAGTGATTTGCTTGAGATTTTTTTCCTACTAATGTTACACAATGAGACGAGTGGGAAACTAGCAGGTGAAAAATGGCTTACAGGAATAACAGTTTTTACGTAAAGCATGTAAAATGTTTATAATTTGCCTTTCAGAGTGATATTCTAAGAGTTGCTGTAAGCTCTTTTTTCCATTGTGAGGTGAAATACTTCAAAATGCAGGGATTTTTTTAAAAGGTGTTACCTGTATCTATGAACATAGGATGGTTTCCAGCTTATGTTGCTGCACCTGAAGCTGTTAATGGTTAAAACACTCATGTAACATCTATATGTTGTTTATATATTTCAATTTGGAGGTAAAGCAGCCCAGAGCTATTCACACCTATATCAGATTTGCCACTACTCTTTTCTGATGTCTTATTTTCAGGCCTTATTAAACCTGACACAATGATAGATGAAAAGGGGAGAGAAGACTAAATAAATAAACCAACAGTAAGCTTTGAGAAAAGAAAAGCTCTCAGACCAGTTTGCTGTAGCTTTAATTTGTTTCTTTGAAAATCTTACCAGCTAAAAACCTAACCTACAACTGACATCCAAATTACAGCTCCAAAGGTATCCCATGCAGGGCTCTGCAAAGCACTCACTTATTCTCTCTGCCCACTCTTTTTTCATTTTAGTTCTGTGGATTAGGCAGCAACCCCAAAAAAGTTATTTAGTCAACAAAGTCTGACTACATGCTCAGTAACAATCCACGATATGCTCAGCCAAAGCATATGCCGTCATGCTGTCAGTGCTCTGGTTTGTTGGTAACCCACTGGCTGAAGTGACCCTCTTCCAGTCAAACTGTGGTACGTGGCCCATTTCCCAGGTTGTTGGCCCGAATGGCAGCTTGCCTCTCCATGAGATGCCCTCTCCTGAATATGTTTGCCCTTGCTCTGAGGGAAAGTATCCAGAGCCGGCTGGTGTGAGCTTAGTCCAGGTTTCAATCCATCTTCACATAATTTTGCTCACATGGGCAAGGAGAGGATGTATGGGAAATGAATCCCTCTTCAATTATGTCTTCTGGAATCATAAACTTGTTCCTCACCATTTCCCAATGTAGTAGAGCATATCAGGCTCCTACCTCACACTTTATTATTATGATCATCATCATCCTGAATCTCAATCTGCTGAAACTTTGATTATTAGGACCTCTCAAATTCCACTTATTGAAATACTGTCCTTACTCAGTAAAGCCACCTTACTGATGGTGCAATCCGTGTAAGTGGGCAGGGTTTAGCACAGGCTTTAAAATAAATTAACATGGATTGTCACAGTTTCTCACAATGGATAAATGAAAAAAATTAAGTAAACCCATTTCAACAATGGACGTAGGACAAATTACAGATCAGGTTCACTGGCTCAGTAAAGAGTCCAGACCTGTGGGGTTTTCAAGAGTTGTAGGTGGCACATGATTCTCATACTTTTCTATCACTTGTACTTTCTGGGAAAGGGGTGCAATATCAGCAATGCCACATGTTGGGTTTTCTTTGTCAATAGTGGCTATTGGCAGCCCAATGTAAATTAAAACACTATTGGGACTTGCAGCTTTCTTTACTCATGGCCAGGCCATGCTGAGCACAAGTGTGCTGCGGCCTGGGGCTGGGGCCTTCATCTTCACCTTCCCTCAAGGATCATGTAGAGCCCTGAGAGTTTGTATTTTCCAGGTGCTGTGACCTTGGATGCTTCTGCACTGCAACTTCTACCTTTTATATTTAAAGGATTTGGTCCCTGTTATTTTGAATTCCAAGAGAGAAACCTTCTGAAAATGAAATTATCTAACTATTTAACAGCAGCTGAGACAAAAGACTTTCTGCTTAGTAGTTTGAACAACAGTGTGATGGCACAGTTAAAACATCTCTTATCGATGAGCTGAGTTTAGGTACAGAACAGTCTTCAAAACACCCCTAGTGGCTCTGTGCATCATTTCAAGATGCAGGTCTAGTTTCCACAATCATTTAAGAAATATCTCCATGTAAGTGAATTAGTTTACTGTATTTTGCAACTGAATGTCTTCCCAGGCAGAAAATTATATATTTTTTTTTAATTTATTTACCTACTTATCAGTGAGGAGAATAATCTGTGTCAGCATAAGCAGATGCTTTGTATGCAAAAAACATTTGTAACTGCTACTGATTTTCTTCTCTTCACAGAGGAAGAGAGAGTTTTGTACATTTTTAATGTCACAGACTATTTTTTGGTTCAAGCTATGATTTATGTTTCAGGGTTTGGTTAGAGAAAACAGCAACATTTTATCACTAGGTATAAACCAAATATCTCAAAGCAAGCTCAATAGCTTTGATCACCATTAGTGAGCTAAGTATCATGGACAGTTTATTGGCTTAACTTCATGGGAGCCCCTGGAGGTAGGGTGGAATGAAAACTAGATATTCCTCACTTACAGGGACATGGTATTTAGCAGCTCTAGGTGTGTTTTTTTCCATCCACAGGATATTAGCAACACCAGTACTGTGGGATTTCCAGTAATAAATGGTACCTACAAAACGCAGGATAAAATATGTCAGTAACCAGTAGAATAAGACATTAAAGGAGGCAGAAGTCACTTGGTTTGTTCAGCCTGGAGGAGACTGAGGGGAGACCTCATGGAGACATCATGGCTACAGATTCCTCTCAAGGGGAGGAGGAGGGGCAGGAGGAGGGGCAGGAGCCTATCTTGTCTCTTTAGTGACCAATGACAGAACCCGAGGGAATAGCAGGAAGATGTGCAAGGGGAGGTTTAGGTTGGACATTAGGAAAAGGTTCTTCACCCAGAGGGTGCTGGAGCACTGGAAGAGGCTCCCCAGGGAGGTGTCAGAGCCCCAAGCCTGACAGTGTTCAAGAAGAGACTGGACAACACCTTCAGACACATGGTGTGAACTGTGGGGTTGTCCTGTGCAGAGACAGGAGCTGGACTCGATGAACCTTGTGGGTCCCTTCCAACTCAGGACACTCTATGATTCTACTGGCAAAGGAAATTAAGAAATGAACAAAAAAGAAACATCATCTGGGAGACAAAAAAAATTAGCTTCTATTAAAGTCTCATTCTATTAAAGCCTCATTTCTGCTCATTCACTATGACCAGGAGGACTGATGCTTTGTCTCCTTTCCAAAACACTGAAGCAAATACCAACACTCCATGAGGCCTTCGTTGATTCATTTATGTACTTATTTTTAGAATGAGAGTAAAAAGCTGTCTTAGCTTTTCTGGCATCTGATAGGCTAATTGAAATTAATATAAGTACAAACAAAATTAACTAATTGGTCTAAAACCTGATCTTTAAAGGCATATCACACTGGGCAGCCAAAGAGAACAACACAGTCAGCATTCTGACACTGTCAGCCTTAATCAGCATCCAGGCAGCCTGAATCTCCAGACACCTTCTCTCATTACCCCTTTCCTATGGAAAATACCAGATAGTCAAATAAATACGATATTTGATTGAACTGTAAATACAGCAAAAGAAAAAATCAGCTTCAAAGAGTGATGTCTTCCCATCAGTAACAGCTCTCAAGAAAGTCACCTGAGTTTCAGACAGATTTCTTGGTGTGGTTTGAAATGACACATTTTCTTCTGGTTCTTGTGTTTCCTGCCCTTCAGACTGATATGTTACTAATGGAAATGGTTTCTGTCATGATTTCTACTCCTATTTTGTATAGAGTATACTTCTTTTGTTTTAAATGGCTGCAAGAAGTATGCAATGGTATGCTATCCCTCTATATTATTGCTCTTCCAGTAATGTGTCTATTCTTTACTGCCTTAATTTTTAAAGCATGAATCCTTTTTTTTTAAACATCAATGCAAAAATTTGAAACACAATTATGAGGAAAGCCCATGGGTAGAAGATGCGCAATTTTACTGTGCACTGGTTCTCTTCCTTCTCCTACCAGTTTTCCTTACCGGTGCAAGCTTCCAGTGCACCTGAAGTGGGATTCTAGACCTGTCCCTAGCCTCACATTGTTATGCCCATAATTTGCAGCATTCATTGTTGTCATAGGAGTGGACCATGCCTTAACATATATTTCTTCAGTCCTCATCATGATTTCACCATAAACTTACTTGAAATCTGAAGATTCAAAGAAAAAAAACTAAACTAAAAAAACCAAACAATGCATAATGCAATCATAAGAATACATTGACCTGCTTAGTCCATACACTGGGAATAAACCCAGTATTGCTTAAGTGCAACCCCAATAAATCAGAGAGCCAGGATCAAAGAGTTTTGGTGAATAGAGTTAAATCCAGTTGGCGACCGGTCATGAGTGGTGTTCTCCAGGGATCAATACTGGGGCCAGTTCTGTTTAATATCTGTATCAGTGATGTGGATGAGGGGATCCAGTGCACCACCAGTCAGTTTGCAGAAGACACCAAGTGGGGTGGGAGTGTTGATCTGCTGGAGGGTAGGAAGGCCATACAGAGGGATCTGGACCGGCTGGATCATTGGGCTGAGGCCAATTGTCTGAGGTCCAACAAGGCTGTGGCAGGATGCAAACCCCCCTCTCTCCCTCTCCCTCCTTCAGTATGGAAGGAGCAGGCACATCTCCCTCTCTCTGCTGTTTGAGGATAACAGCTTCTTTTGTTTGGCCCCAGAGCACCCTGGCCAGGGCCATTAGGAGAAGGGAGTGCCGAGGCGCCAGTGAGCCACTGGGCACCTGCGGCCAGTGTGAGGGATGTTTGGAAGCTTCAGGGGCACCCACAGCCAGGGTGGGGGTGCAGAGAAGCTTCTGGAATGCCCACAGTCAGATCTGATCAGCCAATATAAAAACGGGATTCTCATCGAGACTCCGCCCATTGTCGCGGGTCTCTCGGAGCACAAGCAAGATGCTGCCGCTGAGAGGCCCCCCGGGATGGAGACTCCGCTTGCCTTGCCGCCACAGGTGTGAGTAAAACTTCTCGCAGGATTGCGAGTATATTTATACTTTCCGTGCACATTTTCACGTGTAACTTTCCATGCTCAATATGAGCATGTGTAAAATTAATCCTCGCAGAATCGCGGGTGTATTTTCCTCCTGTGCTTCCACATAAGCACGTGTAACTTTCCGTGCACATTTGCACGCTTAACTTTCCGTGCTCAATACAAGCACGTGTACCTTCCGTGCACATTTGCACGCGTAACTTTCTGTGCTCAATATGAGCCCATGTATAAATTATTTCCTCGCTCAATCGTGAGTGTATTTTCCTCCTGTGCTTCCACATAAGCACATGTAATATTCTGTGCACATTTGCACGTGTAAGTAAATTAACCCTCGCAGGATTGCGAGTGTATTATAAATTTACCCTCGCAGAATCGCGAGTGTACACTTCCTGTACTCACTACGAGTACGTGTATCTCTTTAAAATAATCCCACACCGTGTTTAGGCAAGTGTGTACTTCTCCGGGACCCAGGGCCAGCTCCGGCATTGTTTTGGGTGAAGCCACGTGCATGCACTCTGTGGACCGCTTGTTGTATTAGTTGCTGCCCCTTAATAATTTTCCTCAAGTGATATCTGAACCTGTATTTAAGTCACTTTTGGACTGCTAAAACTCTGTTTCTCACTGGTTTAATAAAAGTTGTTTTGGACCCTGTTGTCCCTTAAACTAACCTCAGGGTGCCTCCGTGACAAAGGCCAAATGCCGGGTCCTGCGCTTAGGTCACAACAACCCCAGGCAGCGCTACAGACTAGGGGGAAGAGTGGCTGGAAAGTGCCTGGGGGAAATGAACCTGGGGGTGTTGATTGACAGCAGCTGAACATGAACCAGCAGTGTGCCCAGGTGGCCAAAAAGACCAACAGCATCGTAGCTTGGTTCAGGAATAGTGTGACCAGTAGGACTAAGGAAGTGATCATTCTCCTGTACTGTGCACTGGTGAGGCTGCATCTCGAATCCTGTGTTCAGTTTTGGGCCACTCACTAGAAGAAAGACATTGAGGTGCTGGAGAGAGTTCAGAGAAGGGCAACAAAGCTGGTGAGGGGTCTGGAGCACAAGTCTGATGAGGAGTGACTGAGGGACCTGGGGCTGTTTAGCCTGGAGAAAAGGAGGCTGAGGGGAGACCTTATTGCTGTCTACAACTACCTGAAAGGAGGTTGTAGCATGGAGGGGGTTGGTCTCTTCTCCCAAGTGATAGGATGAGTTGTGCCAGGGAAGGTTCAGATTAGATATTAGAAGAAATTTCTTCATGGAAAGGGTTGTCAAGCATTGGAACAGTCTGCCCAAGGAAGTGGTCGAGTCACCATCCCTGAAGGTGTTTAAAAACATGTACATGAGGTTCTCAAGGAGTTATGGCTGGACTTGATGATCTTGAGGGTCTCTTCCAACTAAAATGATTCTATGGTTCTATGATAACTCTGATAGTAAGAAATGCTTGAGAAAGGAAAAAAATTGAAATCCTTGTCAATACGACATACAGTGATTCAGCTGAGGCTCAGGTTTATTGCCTGACATAGATGTCTAGAGCTATTTAACGTGGCTTAGGTTATTTGAGGCAGCCCTATGGGGCTAACAAATATTGCTTAAGTTGACACTTGGACACCTATATCTAGTCAACTGGATTGAACTCCTGCTGCCTACTGAAGAGTGTGCTGGATGCTCCATTAACTATATTGATTAGATCTTCATGAGTTTTCATTTAATCACTTGTTTTTCAAGTTCTGTCTGTATCCTCAATAACATTCACCTCCAAGCTGACCTTTTGAACCTTCTCATATTGTTTGAGGAGGTTCATAATTAGACAAAATAAAAATCTCCACTTTTCTTTGCCCTACTTACTCCATATATTATGCACTGAGAATAAAACCCAATCGGTATTGCTAAGTGCCACTGAAGTAAATCAAATAGCATAATTTTCCTTTTAGAGGACAGCTCTACAATTAAATAAGAGGCATGTGATTACTTAAAAGTGATATCTATGTAAAAAGGAGTGATTTAAGGTAAGCCTTGTTGTAAATCCATTGTGCTCTTTGCCAAGTAGTTCAGACATTCCACAAAAGCTTGAAATATAGAAAAGTGTTACCTACAGGAAATGCTCTTTTAAGACATCCCCACAAGCTTCTGACCCTCATTTATCAAAAGCTTGCAAATGAGTAATTGTAGTAGCAGTGCTCATTGCAGTAAATTAGCAGTGCATGTGCACATGCACACACTGAAAGAGTTGCTAGACAGTATCAAAAGAAAGGAGAAGAGTCTCCCAAGGTCAGTTTGGTATAGAATCATAGAATCACAGAATCACAGAATCCTAGACTGGTTTGGGTTGGAAGGGACCTTAAAGATCATCTGGTTCCAGCCCACGGCCATGGGCAGGGATACCTTCCACTAGACCAGTTTGGTCAAAGCCCCATCCAACCTGGCCTTAAAACTTACAGGGATGAGGCATCCACAGCTTCTCTGGGCAGCCTGTTTCAGTATCTCACCACCCTCATAGTGAAGAATTTATTCCTTATATCTAATCTAAATCTACCCTTTTTCAGCTTAAAGCCAATACCTTTGGTCCGCGTCATCAAAAAAAAAGATGTTAAAGTGCACTGGTTTCAATACCAACCCCCAGGAACTTTTAGTATTTTTCCTTTAAGAGTTAAAATACTGTTGTCACTTTGACGAAAGTACTCAGCAAGTGAATGGGAACTTCTAAGAATATTTCCTTTTAAAGAAAAATAAATGTCTAGTATGAAACAGGTTATAGTCTTTGATGTAACCTTGTTTCTTTGCAAAGGATCAACAAAGCTCAGTTTCACTGAATAGGCAGAAACAAATCACAGCATTCAACTCTTTCACTCACAATTTCAAAATCTACTTTTCCAGTGCATTACATTCCCTAAAAGCTCTATCTTGCTGTAATTCCTTAGAGATATACTCAGAGCTGTTTCTCTAGTTTTCTGCTGGTTTTCTCCCCTCTTCCTCCCATACATTCAACATGTCAAACAATTTTGTAGCCTCTGTATTTGCACCTAATGTCAGGGACCCCTCTCTCATTCTCACTGTTGCATCCCTGTTGCTGGGTGCCACCAGTCCTTGAGGGGTGGATTTTATTACGTTTTCTTACCATTGCTGTACTCGATCTTCACATAGTTCCTTTGGTTAGCTCCAGTGAAGGCTGAAAAAGACCTGTCAGCTTTAAATATGTCTATATTGGTCTTGTGAGCTAAGAGCCACTTGATGGTAGGCACAAACTCCTTCCAATGCAGCCCAGTTTGGGAGTTCTATCATGAGGATAATAAGTACATGTAGGTTATACCAGTCTTCCCACTGAGGCCACAACATTAGCATTGAATATTGCATTAATTAGAATCGTGCAAGCAGTCATATATACACACAAATACAAATAATGTTGCAGAACAGGATCAAAATTCATGTATAGTCACAAATGCGGTTTTTACTGATACAGATCCCAGAAACTAAAACTTTTTTTTTGAAGACATAAGGAAAGGTGAATGCTGAACTATGCTGAATTCTGCTGAACTCTGAGGTTCTTACTTTATTTTGAAGTAATACTGCTTTAAAGTGAAAGAGACAGTAACTTCCAGTAGGATTTATTAATGAGTTTGCATATACTCTAAGCACTACAAATACACACTGCTGGAATAAATCAGATTTGAGAAGTGTTGAAAATGACCATAATTTGGGAAAAGTAGGAATACAAGTTTGATAAAATGATCTTATTTTATCTTCGCTGGATTTTTAGACTTGTTCTAGGATATCAACATTGAATGGTGTCCAAAATCAGCTAAGAAATAGCCCTTAGACAACAGGCCAGGGTGCAGCTAGAACAGATCCATGAAGTTTAGGCAAATATAAGCAATACCTCATTTTCTTCCATCGAGCTTTTGACTTTGACATGAAGGGTGCTTATCACAGCAACGAACCACTCTGTAGCCCTCTTTTCCAGCCTAGCGTTGTGGAGATAAAGAAGGCATCTCTAGTTCTTCCATCTGTTTCTCATATCTACATAAGACAGGATGATAGACCTTATCAGGCAGCGTGGTCTGTTACTGACTGAGACTATCTTGGGCAGTAAAGAGCTTCTGTAAACAACAGAGCTTAGATCTATCCAAGTTTTCATATATCTAAAGTGAACAGACTTCACTGGAGCTTTGCAACTTAATGACGTCCTAGTAAAAATAGTTTAGGTGCCATAGCCATAATACATGGGTGCTCTGCAGCAAGCAAGAGGATAGCTGTTGTTCACCTTCTAATGACTGGAGTGGGCATTTGTCGTTAGAAAGATGCAGAATTCAGCCAATGCTGATTGAAATATGTCATCTCTCAGCCAAATGGCAAAGTGAAATAAATAATGTCTTTCTCTACAAGTGGTCATTCAAGGAAGCTTAGAGGTGTGTAAGCATGGAAATGTTAGTCATCATAGCTCCACTTGTATGAATAAAGACAAGTTGGGGTATCACTAAGTTGCTGTTAGGGAACAAAAACCCGCATACGTAACATTTGACACACTAGTTTCTGAAGACAAAACAAACACCTATGGCTATGGTAGAGCAGTGACCGCATGTGTTAGTGCTATATTAATCTTGCTTATGATTGAACACTTGGGAAAATAAAAGCATGGAAAGGTCTTATAAAGTAATCCAAAAAGAAATCTCAGAAAATTCCCCACAGATCTATTTCAGCCATAAGGAGAAGTGATTTTCAGCTCCAGCCATTCAAAAGAGTGTTTATAACACTCTCTTTTCTTCAGAGGGCTGAATATTAATTCAGAACTCAGCTATGTGGAAAAAAATAATTATTGAGAGAGTACCAAAAGGTTTTTATGAAACTAATGAATTAGCTCAAATTGGAAGAGAAGGTCAGTAAATTCAAGCCTTTCTGAAAGCTCGCTTATCTTCCTCCGTAAAAAAATAGCAGAGAACCTCTAATACACTTTGGGCTGCCCATTTCCTGCAAGCTCCTGCCCTGCTAGATCAGGCAGAAAAAATGTGGTGTCTTACTGTTAATGCTTGGGATTTCTACAAGGAGATTTTTAGACTTGACATTTCTTCTAAGACCATTCATTGTATAAGATCCCCTACAGCGTACAAAAGGGGCGGCCTCTTTTTTTCAACACAGCTAGACTTGACTGTTGACAGAGAATTAGCAATTATTTACATCACAACAGAGAAAATAAAATTCTTGGTATGTATATCTTTGCAAGAAACCAATAAAAATCCTACACTGCTTCTTTACTGCGTAGCAAGCTTCAGTGTGCTGTTGCTTTCTGATGATTTGAACAGACCCTGCTGTATTTCTACATTTTTCATTTTGTAAACAGTAATACCAATAAAAAGAATTGTAAACATATTTTAGGATATTTTCCACTAGGGAGTATGGCTTTGTTTTGAAAAAAATATGGCACGACATAGTTCTGTGTTTGCTGTTTCTCAATGATTTCCAGATCAAACACGTTGACTTTATAAATATTGTACTACTCTCCATGCAAACTCTACTTGGAATCTGAGAGCTCACACTGAGGTCTTCCTTTCTTGTGTATCTTTGCCAATGGTAATGATTCAAGAGAACATACTGCATCCTCAACAGTAAGTTTTACCTGAAAAATGCAAAATGGTACAGAAATTCTTGAGCAAGTGGATTACTAAGGGGTAAGTCATTTCACATGGCTCTGCAGAACATCTTGGATGTGGAAATACATTTCTGTGCCACCGCAGAGTCAGTCAGGCATAGCACTGTGCTAACATGGTTAACCTACGTGCAGACCCGAACTGACAAAGCCTTCTTTGTCCTGTGTCACGCATAGGCGTTCACAAGCTCAAACACATCCACTACACCTAAAGTACTGTGTTGCTTTTTCTGGATCCTCACTGCCTTAGACAGGGAGGTGAAATAAGAACCTAAGTAAAATGCCTAATTCCTGAGAAATGCCAAGTGGGAACTAAAAAAAACAAACAACCTAGCACGAGTGAGAAGGGAAGAAAGAACTAACGCCTTAAAAACTTGCCTTTACAGTAGGGCTTGTCTTTAAACAAAGCTTACTAATATATCAGGAGTCAGGCATTTGCCATTCTTTTTGAAAACTGAAATGAAAAAATCCTAGTCAAAAATAAAATTGCATTTTAAAATCACAGAAGCACCACAAGAGGCATAGAAGCAATCCAGGGCCAAGTACTGTGTAGGGTAGATGCAGCCAGTCTGCTCCTAAAGGCACTCGCAGCAATGCAGCCAGACACAATTTTCACCACCTGGCTTGTGAAGTAGGATTTACTCCCAGGAGTAGATGCACTTGGCAGTGTAGATATAAGCTATAGGTTACAGGGCTTTCAGTCGAACCAAACAAATGTGATTAGGGAGGGATCAGGTAATTTAAATGAATCTGACTGATCCTGAGCCCTACAGGTTTTTAAGGAGATAGTCCCATATCTGAGATAAAAAGAGCAGTTTGGATGAAAGAATCATCATCAGATAAGTCTTTACTGCTTTTACCTATTGTGCTCTGTATGACATACCTTTTGACAAAGAATACTTTGCTTCCAAGAGATTGTTCCTGTGACACGTTATTTCCTGCTCTCGAAGGGAAAAGGGTTTTGAATGCTGGTAAAATGAGCTCCAACATCAGTGTGAAAGTGACACATGATGCCATCCAGATTTGGTTTAAGAGGTGAAATCTGTCCCTGGTAGGTTAAACTGAAGAAACACTGAAAGGAGTCTAAAGCATAGCTTCTCTTTAACATCCATCTTCAACCTATATGCAGTGTACACAGATGAATAGGTTAGAGAGACTATTTGCATCATCTGGCTTGTCTTTATGCACAGCCCAGACCATATATTTGTACTCAGCAGTTACAGAAACCAGGGCTGAACTGAAGAAATTCTTTACAAAGACATGAAAACTGAGTTTAAAGATTGGGGTGGAAGAGAATAAAGAACATGATGAGTGGAAATATTTTTTTAATCTGTGGCGTAATACTAAAGCAAAAAAGGAACAAAGCAGTCAGCCCACAAACATTGTCTCTTCACTGCAGCTGGTGGAAAGGAAGAGCAGAACCTTAATCAATGTGAAGGTAGTGCAAAATCTGTTCATAACCTACCAGCTATTATGAGAAACCTTTTAATTTAAAGATAACTCTATACCTCCAAATATCATCAGTCAGAAGCTAGGGTTTGAAGTGGGTTTTTTGCATTTGTGGAAGACTCATCAAATGCATAGAACTTAGAACCAATTACTGCGCAATGACCTCAAAGGGAATTTGGGTGCCAGTGTCTGGAAAAACTAACTGGCTGTTAACCTCAGTAAACTCTGACAGCCCTAGAGCTAATTCCAAGTTCATATTTTTGTATTGATCCATTTGCATCTCACAAGAGAATTCATACCAGTACTGGAAAAACATCACCATTAAGAACAAACAACCTAAGAATTCTTTCTCACAGCTTCCTTCTTTCTTAGGGAGCTGCAGATAGCTGCTGATACAAATATTGCATCAGCACATACTGAGGTTTGAGAAAAAAGGAAATGTTCTCACTCAATATGCAAGTGATGAGATCAGTCCTGTAAAGAACGTGGTCTTTATCACACTCATCACGTTCCCAGGGTGTTATCATGACTTACTCAAACTCCCATAAGTGTAAAATAAAACCTGAGGTTGCTTAATCTGTGAGGGGCATTGAAATTCAAGAGGAATAATAAATATAGAAGAGCTGTTTCTAGAGAAGCTTAGGGATTTATCTACGCAGCTTCCATTAATACATATTTGATGGGAGCTGAGCAAGTAAATCCACATGCACTGTGCTGAACATTTGCAACAGGGTGCTGAAACAAATATTTATGTTTGAATGTGTTTTTCTCCCTCCAGATGCTAAATATTCTGTGTATTTTCCCATAGCTCTTTAAGGCTAGTAGCATCCCTGGTGTCTTGCATCTCAAAGAGTCCAAACAGAACTCAGGAAATCACGACACTGAGACAGTGCTGCCCACTCTGAAGAGGAGGACAACAACCTCTTTGTGTCCAATGGAGAAAATTTGATCAAGCTGAACAGGGCAATTCAGACCTTTAATAGTCACCACGGTGCTGTGATCCTTGTGGAATCAATGGATGACTAAATTAAACAGAACCAAAACTTCAGATAAATAAAAAGTACTCCGCTCATTTTTTCAAGGAATTGCTTTAGCTTCCACCTTAGCAGGGCAAGATGTTCAGGCAGTATAAACCAATGTCTCTATTGAAAGTCAAAGGAATTACACTCATCCATATTAGTTAAAACAGAGGAGGAAGAAGGTGATAGGTAACATTGCTGCATTTAAACCTCTGGTATCAGTGTATAAAGAGCAAAAGAATCAAAAAACAAAATCAGATAACCACACAGACCTTCCCAAAGTTCCCTCTCAGCACAACTCACATCATCCAGCTCCGCTATTACACACAGATCATAAAATTTGTCTAGTCAGAATGACAGTCTCAATGACTTCAAGGAGATAGGCTTTTGAATTATCTGTGAAAGCCTCTGTACAGTGGCATTAAACTTAAATTTATGGATCTGCTGCTAAAAATCTGAATGTAGCAAGCTCATTTTTACGAATAGTGAAGGGGGGGAGATCGTTTCTTTGCATAATTAAACAGCCAGTGGTGTCATTAAGCTAACTTACCTCCTTTGCTTGTTTGCAATATGTTGTCCATCTTCCCCCTACTTTGGTGCTTGGGCTCTGAAGACAAGCTTCCTATAGTTCATCAAAAAAGAGAATAAATTTTCTAGGACCATAAGCATGCATTTTTTCAAATACACAAGTGCCTGCAGTTATTTTCTTCATATGAGAACAGGAAAACAGAATTCACTGCGCTCCAGTCTATCAATTCAGTTTCTTATAGGAGACGGCATCCCATATTTCAGAAGAAGGCAAAAGCCATCTCAGACTTGGCAGATGGTTTTTAATATGCCTCCAACCTCTGGTGTCCTAACCCCTAATAGTGTTTGATTGGCTCAAGTCCAAAAGGGGGGAAAAAAAAAAAAGCGCTAAATGTATTCTAAAATCTTAGCTTTTACAATTGCGCATAACTGTATTTTTATTATCTCTATGTACTTTCAGACCTTACTGTGACCTATATATGTATTTCTGGTCTCTATGCCATGGTGAAGCTGCAACTTCCAGCTTAAATTAGAAGCTGCATGAAAAGATATGTTCTTTAGGAAGTTCTGAATTTGTTATCTCCTTGTGTCATTCAATGTGTCCTTGATCCAGGGTTGGAAGAAAAAGAGAAAGAAAACTCCCAGTCTTTTTCCTTTGTGCTGTAACTGCATAAAGAAGCACAAGGCTGCAATCCAGTATAAAAAAGGGCTTACACACATATATAATGATTTATGTGAAAATATTGAAATGCAAGAGAGAGAGATTTGGTGAAAAAGACAGTGGACTGGATTGTCAGAACTCTTCCCAGAAAACTAACCTGACTGATATCAGAGCAAATAAATCAACAACTTCTTGTCCAAGAAATGTGGAGAAGTCTGGAAGGCTCAAACCAGGAACAGATGAGCAGAACTCCACTTTAAATTCCACTGTGTTTCATCAAGAAGTTCTGTAGTGCTAGGGTTTTATTCAAAGTTAAAAGACGTGTTTATTTTGAACAAAGAAGTGTCTACCAAAGAAATAACACAGAAAAGTAATCATTCTTCAGACAATGAGTGAGGAAAGCTAAAGCAAATGGAGAAACCAACTTGAATTATTGATCAAGCTTATAATATCATATTCCTAACCTGAGATGCTGGGAGGAAATTTTGTAATGGGGAAAACACAGCAAGATCCAAGAGAAAAGATATTTGCTTCATCTTGAAAAAAAAAAAAAAATAAATAAATCACATCTGTGGAAAATGATGAAAAGAGAAAGGGAAGAGGAAAAGATGACCATCGGTGCAAGGGTCTGGAAAGCTCTATTTGAAGCATGATAAATTAAATAGAAAACACTAGATAGATTCTTGTCATACGCCACAACCAGTATAACAAAATCCTGTCGGGGAAAGGTGAATTTTGACTCTAAAATCACAGCTTATTGGGAGCAAGTCAACAAAGAGCATATCTTAGCTCTCTTAGTACAGCACAGGGGCGTTTCATATGACCTGGCATAAGAACTGGAACAAGCTGGTAGCAGCAACCAGCAGCCTGCCAGGATGCAAAGAAAGGTCAGCAAAGTAAATTATACCATGTGACTCTTCCAACAGATGTAGTTAGCTTGTAGTTAGTTAGGACATGAACCAGCTGCTTTAATCCTGAATGAAGGAGTTTGTGGTGATTACCCAGGTACCTCAGTGTAGATGCATCCTAAAACTGCACAAAAAAAGAAACTTCAACATCAGACTTCTACTTTCTCCTTCCAGAAAAAGTTCCTGTGGCCATCCTTCTTGTCTTCCATTTATAGAAAAATAAAATAAATATAAATGATCTAAATTTCTGCTCCTACCTTCAGAAAAACAATTTTGTAAAAATAGCATAATACTGTTTTGACACTTCCAGAGTTGCATTTAAGGTTGCTTCTATAATCTGTAGAGATGAAAGTAAGAATCTGATGCTTCTCTCTGCTTTCAACCCTTAAGACCTACTGCAGCTCCAAGAAACAAAGAGTGTTTCTGTTCAATCTTGTCCTTTTACCACTGATTTTCTCACTAATGTCCAGCCAAATCCAGCTGAGCTTATCTGCTGAAGACAAAATAGCTGGACAGATGTCACTGAAGTCATAATTTGTCATTCAGGTGACAGAACTGGGGTTATTTCTGGTGTTGCACATCGAGCTCTTCAGGGATTAATGTTTAAAGTCCTGAACCAAGAAAAAAGCTTCAGGTGAGCAATTGGTCTTGTACTGCTGCATTTGTGAATTGAACTCAATTGATTTGAGGAATCACTGAGAAAGAAAAGAAATTCTGAATACACCTTTTTTGTCCAGATTTCCCACTATAGTCCTATACAGAAAGGTTCTCTCCAATCAGTTGTACTTATATCTGCGGTATTTGGATATTTGACATTTCAGTCAAGAATCTCTCCTTGATTACCAGGGGCTAGCATTAATTCCATTTGCCACTGACAAATTAATTTTCCTTGATATGCAAAAAACTCTTGGAAATAGCCTATGACCTCAGTTTTCATGTATCAATTCCTCTGACTCTAATTAGGAATTATAGGCTGCATCCCAGACGATACTCTTTAGCCCAGTGAGGACTTTGCTTTTGCTGAGTTCACATGGAAGTTTTCAGAACAGAGCCAAAAAACTTCAAAATGTCCTATTAGACCATGTTAGAGCTCACAAGTGAGTAGAAAACAGAGTTTAGGTGTTTTAGCCCTTCCTTTTGCTAAACCTCATAGTTAAGAGATCATAGGACATCTGGACCATCCCCACTGATATTTCACATCCTTCTCATGTATTCAGGTCTGCAAAGCTTTAGAGTGGCTTTGGCAGAGTATTGCAATAATGGGCAACCCAAGATCTCTGTCATCTCAGTGATAAGTGAGCAAGGGGAAGAGTTTTGGCGAAACAGGCTCTAGAAGAAGCAACCTCAATTTCTAGAACACGTTTTTTCAAAAGCTCTCACCCTTAGTCTAGTATTTCCCATTAAAAGCAGCGATAACATCTTCAGTGTGGGTGGTCAGGTCAGCACTAAAGACTTTCTATCATAAAAATGTCCTTGTTTAATTGCTTCACTTCATTATCATAGCCTCTGCAACCATATTCCATGTTTTCATTCAGCTGTAGCTTTAAATTGAGAAAAAGAAAAATCTCTTTTTTTTTTTTGTAAGAACACGATAATCTCTCTGGCATTAGGAGGTATAAAGGAAGAATTGTTTAAATCACAGCTGGCCAAGGTCAGCACTAAGCTAAGAACTGGAGCTGAATGTTGGCATCTGTTCTTATTCACAAAATGAGGATCTGGTTTGGGGTCTTTTGGAGTTCCTGGATAATCTATCCTTCCATGCTTTGAAAGGAAACATCCAAGACTACATTTCTCATGAGCTTCTAAATACATTTACTCAGTTTGACAATTTCTCTGTTCACATTACCACTGCTGAAATTTGAGGGCAAAGGGGGTAAGAGAACAGGGGGGTGAAAAATGGTGACAAGTTTTATCTTGCCAATTTTTAATGAAAATTTGTCTCTATTTTGCAAACAGCTCCAATTTGATATTCCAGGGAGCTCAGTCCAGGTTAAAGCAAGATAAATTGTCCTTTTCTCCCTGTATGAGCTCGTCTGGAGCTGTGCTGGGCAACTCTCCCTGCAACTCTCTTCAGCCACTGAACCTGTGAGCCTTACAGCTCTTAGTTGAGCCTCACACAAGCATGGGAAACAGACAAACAAACAAACACCACAGAAATCACATAAATAAGAGAAGCTTTTAAAGATTAGACATCGGTTATGTGGAAGTTTGGGGTAGGACTCTAAACACCAGAGTTTTGTGAAAGAATTTGTGTCAATTTTACAAATTTTGACAGTATTTTTTCATTCCAAGATAGTTTGAAAAGTGTAAATCACAAAATAAAGAAGTATATTTTTTATTATATAGACACCTTGAAGCACAGCTCCTGGCCAGCCCTTTGACAATAACATTCCATCCACCACCTTTTTTGCTGCCAACATCACTTACAGCATTCTGTTATTCACATTCCCAAGCATAAATATGGAGATGAATTGTAACCTATACACTTAACATTGCTAGATTTCAGCAATGCTAGCAATACTCAAAGTTAAAAAATCAAATTCTGGTACCTAAATTTCTCATTGTTTCTCTTTTTTTTTTTTTTTCTCAAAGTAGTTTGTCATATTAGCATGAAAAAGAAAGATTACAATATTTTAAAAATACACACTAGTAGGTTAGTTTCCAACTTATGGACATATTCAGTGAAATCAATATAGTAAAATTCTCTGATTTTTTTTTCACAAGATAACACAGCTGTCAAAATTATGACAACACTGCATTTATTCTTGTAGTTTTGACCTTAGAATAGATTAATTGATATTCTATTTTGTCCTTTCCTGAAGAAAGAAAACTCCTTGCCTTCATTTTTGACAGAAATCTTCCCAGAGTTTTGGACTGATAAAGACAAATGCAGAAAAGAAATGGGATTTATTCAAGCTAGACGAACAGATTTGACACCCATGTCAAACATTATTACAACCTATATGCTTCAAACATAGACTGGAAGTTAAATACTGCACAGACTCAAGCCAAGCATTACAAAAACAAAATGTTTCACAGCCCACGTACTTCTTTCTATATGTTCTCAGTGATTCAGTAATGAACAACATGCTGAGACAACATTTGAAGCACTGCAATGATGCGCAAAGTGCACAAAGGAAAAATTAATGTATTTATAGGCTGAAATTCACTGCAGCCACAGGAACCTTTCATAATCAGGTTCTGCATGAGGGGAGAGGATGCTTGGAGAGGTGAAATGAATTTACAAGCCAGACTATGGCACTTCTTGCTCACCCTCTCCCTCAGCATGCAGCAAACACATTCCCACAGCAGTTTTTTAAAACCCCGAGATTATTGGATCCTTACAAATATAAGTCCATAGCATCATGTGTCCTCACCTTACTCCAGCAAACATGTTAAGGGGGAGACCCATCTGTTTAGTGTGCATGAGATGCCCAGGTATCTCAGTGGTGTTTTCCAAACTGTTTTCCATAGGAAGTGAATGAAATACAGGAAGTGCAAAATGAGGGCTCTTTGGAGAGAAGAAGAAATTTTTTACAAGGAGGGTGGTGAAACCCTGGCCCAGGTTGCCCAGAGAGGTGGTAGATGCCCCATCCCTGGAGACATTCAAGGCCAGGCTGGACGGGGCTCTAAGTAAACTGATCTAGTTGAAGATGTCCCTGCTCATCGCAGGGGTTGAACTGGATGGCCTTTGGCGGTCCCAACCAAAAGTATTCTATGGTTCTATGATTCTACCAGGATTGCACAGCTGACGTTTTACCATGCAGGATTCAGGCTATGGCAGACCACCCATCCCAGCAAAGAGCCCCCTCAGCACTGAAAAACAATTACAAAGCTCTGCAAAACTTTGCATGCTGTGAGCTGCTAAGCCTGTGTTCAAACCTTGAGCGATGCCTGCTGGTGGTCTCACTTTAGGAGTCCTGATTAAGAGCAACCAGACATTTCACTGAAGACCAGGGCCTCAAGTCAATAACAGGTGTATTAAGGATGGAACATTTTTGACCCAACTGAGCAGACCAAGAAGGTGGATGTTTAAAATCAATACAGTTTGCTTTTTCCCCAGTGGATCAGACTTTACAATAGGCTTTTCCCTCCTCTGTGTGTGTGTGTGTGTGCCTCTTTGCCCTGCTCCTAAAGCAGATACACACATATATGCTTCAATATCCCATCTGCATAAGCAAAACATCAGTAATTCATGGATGCGTTACAAGGATAAACTCAGCAGCGCTCAGGAGGTTGTCAGGCCCTGTTAACGCAAGCACTGTGAAACAACCTGGATGACACAGAAAACAGAGCCTGGCTTTTGGATTCCCAGTATGTCAGCTCTGTTCCAGCTTTACCACTAAGCCATGCCTCATTTTATCCACCTGTAAAAATGTGTAAAATCACACTGCCTCCCTCTCAGGACCACTTTAATGCAAATCACTGTATAGGAAGAATGAGACCTTATAAAGAGTAGCTGCTCAATTCCTCCTCCTTTTTTATTCCCATATTTACACTGAAGAAAACAGGAATTTTGTTCAGATTTGTCAAAAGAGTGGATGCTTACAGGTCTGGTGCTGATAAAATATGGCCTGCTAGCTTGGCAAAACCAAATGGAACAAGATGAAAAATCTGCTCATTTAGTTTCCTCAGAACAAACACACAAAATGAATGTCACGCATTTCAATAACAATTGGCGTCTATGTAGTTAGAAGAAAAACTTCTGGTCCAAGGAGACAACAGATTTTATTATACAAATTAGGAATAGCAATCGCCTGCCAAGACAAAGGAGCTCTGATCAGAACACAACAAGCAAAGAAGGAAGAAAAGAATTCCGATTTAACCTGCAGAATACTAAAATTATTTCTGGTCTGCTTGTGAGTTGGGGAATTAAGCTGAAATCCTTTTTGCTAGCATGGCTCAGTGTGCTGAAGAGTGTGTGTGATGAGATCCCCCATCAGCTCTGCAGTGACAGCCCTGGGAATGCGTGGACAACACACCTCAGCGGCAGCACCAGACCCTTGGCTGCCAACACGCCTCCTCTTCGATCCCCAAAACTGCCCTGGTCCCATTTTTACAGGATATTTCTAAACCTTAAAAAAAAAAAAATCTAAGGTTTTTTGTTCAATCTATCATTTTTTGTAAGTGCTGGAGAAAGAAAAGGTCAGATTATCTGCAGGCAGGTGATAGCAGCAGGAGAAGCTGCCCTGCGTGGGGCCTTGGCTCCAGACAAAAGAAAACAGTTGGGAATGAGGTTAGAAGAGGTGAAACCTGCTAAATCTCCTATCTTGCTAAATCTCTCATCTTGCTAAATCTGCCATCCAACCTACTTCAACTAACCACTGCCTGGTCCTCTATGCTAGACTTGGAAGGGCAGTTCCTCGAAGGAGCTGGGCTGAAGGGGAAGACAGGAGGAACATTATCTGCATGTGATGGCATAGGAAAATACTGGGGGTGATGGAAGAGAACCTGCCCCACTGTAGCATCCTGGGCTATTTGAAAGCACTGATAAAAGAGTAGCTGTGAATCTGCTCTTCCACACACCACTGCAAATCTAAAGTAGAGCCATAGTCTAATTCAGCTTAAATAATGCATGTATTTTTATATTAGAATTTAACCACATCTGTTTTGAATAATGTGGAACATTCATTACACCAGTCTGCTGTACAGGTCCTGGGTTTGCAACCTTGTCCAAGCCTGATCCATCAAGAACAGATGCAAAAGATATTTGGGACCTCAGCTGCCCCACTGTAGGTGAATCCATTTCTACGATGTGTTGTACCCTGTCTAACACCTGAACAGGGAGCACATCCATGCACCAGCTCAGCTCCCCACACAGGATTCTAGGTCCTGTGTGGGTACGTAGATAGTAAAAGAATATAAAATAGCATTACTATCCGCTTCTAGTTTTAAAGACAAGAGCAGAATTTCCACTTACTTTTTTAGTAGGGAAAAGGTGGGGAGCAAGAGAGGGTGTTGATGAGTCAGCATGAAATCCTTTACTCTCTGGCATCTTTAGGAAAATGTTATTTTTAAATACAACATAGTTTATCTCTCAGCCTCTGCCTGCAAACTAAACTCTTCCTCTCTCATGGTAATGTAGGCATGCAATTTTTCCTCCCTTTTCCTAATAGGCTTGACGTCTTACAAAAATCTAGCCCACCATTTTGATGAAACACATTCAGAAGGAATTTCCTTCTGCTTCCTAACACTAAGCAACACAGCCTCTAAAATGCTTATGGAGAGCACATTTTCCTGGGGCTGCAGAGAATGAGTCACGCTAGATATGTGCCAGATCAAATACAGCAAATAATCAGCGAGCTGGCACACTTGCTGGACTAAGAAAAGACCATTTTTCATGTTGGTCCCGCTGTACCTACCTACAGAGATAATTTTCAGGGTGCTATTCAGCAAGATGATAGACTGTCCCACACTATCTTCCTGCTTCAGTCATACAAATTAGCACAAAATAGATAGCTACACATTGTAGGAAGGCCATTCTGGGCTTGCTCCCATGCCGTGCTGAGCACCCTGGCTCAAGGCCATGCTGTGGCTTAAACACCGATTGTCCCATTCGCCTCAGTGGCCACTGATGGGAGTCGGTGCCTCTGAAGGTCAGGCCTCAAGGATTCTTCTTTTAAATACCATTTTAAAAGCCATTTAGGCACCTCACTACATTCTGCAGATTTAATTACTGCATAAATCACATTGGCGCAATAACCCCAGAGTGCTGGGATCAGGAGGAAGATCCCTCAGCTCCAAAGCACAGAGAAGTCTCTTAATTCTGCATTTTGCTTGTGATTGCTGGGAGGGGTGAGACATGAACTCTCTTTCTCGCTCTGCCATCTACACAAGAGAGGTCACAGTGAGGTTTCAGGAAGCAAGTTAATTAGTCCATGCTGCAATGTCCTCATCTGCAAAAGGGGGTTGTTCCAAGGTTGCACTATCGCTTCTGCTGGAGAAGGTCCATTAAAAGTGTATGCAGCTGTGAATGCAGAAAGTGATGATGAAGAGCAAAGTCACACAGCGTACCCTATAATTTCAACAGAATTCACTTTTGTATTTTTTATTTTACCAACTCTGCACATCCCAAACCTGCCGGCCACTATTGGCTAAACACTGCTGGAGAAGAAGAGGATAAAGTATGATGAAGTTGTGTGTGCTTTATTTTCGACAACTGAAGGTGCAGTTTAAGCCAAAAAAGGTCTACACTTAGTAATGGAGCCCATTTTCCCAATCTTCTCTATCAGCCATACTGAAACATGGTAATTTTCCCCTACGGTCAATTGTTATTGAACTTTCATGTGTTTTGGTTCATACTTATCACCTCAAATAAGGAAGGAATATAAATATAACAAATATTTTGGTTCTAATAAAAAATATCCAGAAATAATTATTTTTATCTTTAAAGGATCTGCATTAAAATTACCTCAAGGTCAGTTGCAAAGGTGTAGTAATTATTAGCTTAACTATTAACATCTCTCAGCATGCTAATTAGCTGAGCACCAAATGAAAACCGTTTATGCCTGAGGTCTAGAGGGGCTAAACCAGAAGATTACTTTAATGTTTCAGGTTAAATTTTCAAGGCAGGAGAACTTCTGCCTCTGGGAATCATGAGCTGTTTCCTCACTCAAAATGAAATAAGAAAAGGAAAAATAATCAAACAAAAATGATTAAAATTGGCCCACACCTTAACTGTAGGCACTGCTAAAAGATGAATGTATCACCTTTTTCCTTTCGATGATGGTGGCTATGCTTTTCTAGCAGTCTGGAGCCTGCATTTTCCACCTGGAGGCTCCATCAGTACAACCGGTCATGTCACTGTCTGAATAGACAGACCATGGGATGGGACAAATCATCCAGGTTTCTTATCATTACACCTTAGTTGGTGATATACTGAGGCCTGTGACACTGAAGCAGAAGACACAGTACCCCACAGGATGAAACCACTGAGGATTCATCCATAACCATCAGCAGGGGTTAGATGAACTGGGCTGTGGTGAAGAGCACTCCTTGGAGTTTCTGAACTGCTTTGCCCTGGGCAGAAAGGCCATCTCATAACAGCACCCTGTATCAAGTGTAAAAGAGAGCATCAGAAACTCTTCAGACTAACTGAGCCCTCTGGACAGTGAGAGAAAGAGAGACTTCAGTAAAACCTTTGACACTGTTTCCCACAGCACTCTCCTGGAGAAGCTGGCAGCTCATAGCTTGGGTGGGCACACTCTTGGCTGGTTAAATAACTGGCTGGATGGCCAGGACCAAAGAGTTGTGGTGAATGGAGTTAACTCCAGTTGGCGGCCGGTCATGAGTGGTGTTCCCCAGGGATCAGTGTTGGGGCCAGTTCTGTTTAATATCTGTATCAATGATGTGGATGAGGGGATCCAGTGCACCCCCAGTAAGTTTGCAGAAGACACCAAGTGGGGTGGGAGTGTTGATCTGCTGGAGGGTAGGAAGGCCATACAGAGGGATCTGGACTGGCTGAATCGATGGGCTGAGGCCAGTTGTCTGAGGTTCAACAAGGCCAAATGCCGGGTCCTGCACTTGGGTCACAACAACCAGGCAGTGCTACAGGCTAGGGGAAGAGTGGCTGGAAATTGCCTGGGGGAAAAGAATCTGGGGGTGTTGATTGACAGCAGCTGAACATGAGCCAGTAGTGTGCCCAGGTGGCCAAAAAGACCAACAGCATCCTGGCTTCTATCAGGAATAGTGTGGCCAGCAGGGTCAGGGCAGTAATCGTCCCCCTGTACTCGGCACTGGCGAGACCCCACCTTGAATCCTGTGTTCAGTTTTGGGCCCCTCACTACAGGAAAGACATTGAGGTGCTGGAGAGTGTTCAGAGAAGGGCAACAAAGCTGGTGGAGGGTGTAGAGAACAAATCTTATGATCAGCAGCTGAGGGAACTGGGGCTGTTCAGCCTGGAGAAAAGGAGGCTGAGGGGAGACCTTATTGCTGTCTACAACTACCTGAAAGGAGGTTGTAGCGAGGTGGGTGTTGGTCTCTTCTTCCAAGAAACGAGTGATAGAATGAAAGGAAATGGCCTCAAATTGTGCCAGGGAAGGTTCAGATTGGATATTAGAAGAAATTTCTTCACAGAAACTGTTGTGAAGCATTGGAACAGGCTGCCGAGGGAAATGGTTGAGTCGTCATCCCTGAAGGTGTTTGAAAGGCATATAGATGAGGTTCTTAGGGACATGGTTTACTGTCAGAGTTATCTTGAGGGTCTTGAGGGTCTCTTTGAACCCAAATGATTCTTTGATCTGTGATTCTATGAACAATGCACATTGTGCCAGGTCCCATGTCACACTCCTCAGCACTGGTGCCTGGGGCTGAGGAGCAGACAGAGCTGTGTCACAGCTGCTCTCCCACTCCAAGACACTAAATACAACACACTGACCTACTCTATGTATGCGGCTCCTTCAACTGTGTCCTACATGAGGGATCATAGCTCCAATAGACAGAGTGACCGTGACCCACCCTCCCCATTGCCACAGGGCCAGTGAAACAGCCCACAACCCAGAGACAGCCTGCAGGGCCAGTTTGTCCTTGAGAGGTGCTCAAGAATGGTTTTAGATGGAAGGGACCTTCAAGGGTCATCTAGTCCAACTCCCCCGCAATGAGCAGGGACATCTTCAACCAGATCAGGTTGCTCATAGCCCCGTCCAGCCTGACCTTGAATGTCTCCAGAGATGGGGCATCTACCACCTCTCTACGCAACCTGGACCAGTGTTTTACCACCCTCATTGTGAAAAAATTTTTTCCTCATGTCCAGCCTGAATCTCCCCTCTTTCAGTCTAAAACCATTACCCTTTGTCCCATCACAACAGACCCTGCTAAAAAGTCTGTCTCCATCTTTCTTATCGGCCCCTTTTAAGTACAGAAAGGCTGCAATAAGGTCTTCCCGAAGCCTTTTCTTCTCCAGGCTGAAAAACCTAACTCCCTCAGCCTTTCCTCATAGGAGAGGTGTTCCACCCTTCCGATCATTTCCTTTGCCTCCTCTGGACGCTCTCTAACAGGTTTTTAATATAAGAGTTCATATTATTTAATTCTTCTTTTACATACACCACACATCTCTGCAGCCCATAAAGGCTCTGCCTCACAGCCCTCAGCAGCCAGCCTTGCAGGGCAGTTGCAGTCCTGCAATAGCAAAAGACACTGCAAGGCAAGCCTGGGTCATGTAGCCTCATCCATCACTATCACAAGCACCATGTCATGGCCTTCCGCCTCAGAAATGTGTCTAAAACTATCTCTCAAAACCTGTCGTAACAGTGCTGCTCTGTACATACTCAGTGGGAGGTTGACAGAAAACCCTGTCATGTTTATTGAGGGCAAAAGTCTTTCCAAGGCTGCTGCTTTACTTGTTGTGCTATGAAAGATAACAACTTCATACAAAAATAAACAGGCTTGCAAACTGTTCCGGGGTGCTCACATTGTACTGCTGTGATATACATGGGATCTGATGCAGAGCAGCTTTCAGCAAACAGATAAACCATCCTCATGCCTTCCCCTGATAGAAATTCATTTTTGTGGAAAAAGTCAAGCTTACTTGCTTCTTTTTAACAACTCAAACCCAAAATAAGTTGGTTAAAATAGTGAATCTCCAACGAAAAGATAAACCATCAAAATATTTAATTGAAATACAGCAAGAAATCACTTCCTTACCAGCTGTTACTGATGAAACTGAGTCAAAAACTACAGCTTGGTTTAAGGAAAAAACCTGATAATTCTGTGAAACAACACATGTGCTAAGGTAATCAAACCTACATGCAGAAAAAATTGAAGGAACCAGAGAGTATTCATCCCATTCTCCTCCTCAGTGTGAGATGTGGACAGGCACAAGTTTTTGGGGTCAAGGAATAAGAAAGCAAGGGGATCCAAACAACAGCAGCCCCAAGACCCCCTCTGCCCTCCTGTAGTCCTGATCCCTGCACACTGGCTCCCAGCACCGTGCTGGAGCTGCCTCCCAGCACAGTGGTTTAGCTGCAGTTTGCATTGTGGCTGCTCTCATGCATGTTGAGACAAGATACCAGGTTTGTTAAGGGAAGGTTTCCTGTCCCTTTGAGGCTCTGAGCATGTATCAGTGTACATCAGGAGTTGGAAAATCTTTAGTTCACCATATATGATACCCTGTGGATGCTTAGTCAGAGTGATCAAAGCAAAGTAATAGAAAAATGCCCACAATAAAAATTAAGATGCAGGAGAGACTGTGTGCACAGACCCAATCTCTAGTCTGTTTTAATCCCGAGAGTTGGGCTTTCTGTTCAAAATCATCTTGCAGTCTGATCCCCACTGTGAGCTTCACAGTCTCTTTGGCCTGATTATAGCCCATTCAAATTGAAAAGACTGACTGAGGACTCTGGGTATTCAATTTCACTTGCAGCATGACAATGCTTTATCTGCAGAGATCAGCTATCCCCTGCTTCCAAGTGTCTGTTGCACACTTACAATGGTATTCAAAGACGTCTATGCAAGGCTGCGGTTGTCATGAGTTTATACTTTTTTATTGTTATTATTGAAGCAGGATTGGCCCCTTAGTTCCTGAAGTGTCAAAACACATCTATGGTCAGATAAAACAAATGCACAGACTCTTTTGAATAAAACTTGGGTCATTAGTTGGTCACTTAATGCTCCCTTGAGGACACAGTCCTTATAAGTAAAGTTCATAAATAAACCAATTATGTTCACCTTTAACCAAACATGAAAATAAAAGAAAGAAAATGGTGAGGCTTCCTATATACAGCTTTTACTGGCAGCATGTGAGCATTTTTCCCATGCTGCTTTAAAAGAAAAACAATGTATGTCTTAAATGTAAGAAAAGATTGTTTTTCAACTGGATTTTGTGGCATGCAAGGGAGACTCTCCATCACAAGAATAACAAGTTTAGGGTGTGTAATTTAAGTCTGAAATGCTTCAGTATTCTCCAGATCTAACAGTGGTGGCCAATTCAAACCATATGAAGAGATAGATTGCATGCAGTTTACAAGCATTATGACCACAACTGGCTGCTTGAATTTTTCTGAGCTATATGTGTTTTAGAAATACCATCTGAACATTGACAAACTAGTTCTGAATAGAAAAATACATAGCCATAAAGTAGGGACTTATAAATAGTAAATTTCCTCCTGTCCAAGGCTTCATGTCAGGGCTCCCATGTTTGCTGCATGCCTGTTTCGGGGCATATTGTGTAAGAATTAGCCAGCCCTGCGTCCATGCATCCAGCAAAATGAGGGTTAGTAGGTCAGGCATGGAAACCAGAGGTGGGAGTGGTGTGGTGTAGGGAAGCAGGAATGGTGACCCCATGGTTTTGCTTTGGGAAGGGAGGGAAGAGTTGTGGGCAGCATTATCTGAGAGCTGGGGGGAGGAGGGAGCAGAGAAACCCAACATTGCCCAGATGTCTCACACATCTGGTGCCTCTCAGCCAAATGCACATTTTTTATAGGTGGCAGATAGGGTAACAACACTTGGCCATCCCTAAAACCCCAAACGATTAACAACGTAAGAAGCATTTAATCTACTGATGGGTCTAAGCAACATTTCAGTCTATGCCATTTGGGGTTTTCTTAATGCTGCTGGCAGCCCAGCAGCAGTGAGAGGCCACCAGTGGGCTTTCCATCTGGGAAACACCTCTGATATACAGGGGGAATTAACATTGGCTCTAAAGAACTTGCAAGCTGACAGACAAGAGGGTCATGCACTAGAGCAGTGCCTGGCACAAAACCGTTTTGTTCATCTGCAGAGCGGTACCTACTTGACAACCCACTTCTGCCTCTTAAATAGTCATGTCTATGTCTGAGCAGAAGCTCTCTTCAATAATCTGAAAAATATCAGTCTCCACCATTCACAAAGTGTGAGGAATAGAAGAATAGTTGGAAGCATTAAGTCTGAATCGTCTTCTTTATCCAGAGATAAAGGACATTGTTAAAGCTTTTAGGCTTAAAATTAGTCTAAATATATTTGATCTCTCTGTGACACCTGCTTTCTATTTCATAAGCCTTGGGTATGCAGGCAGACAGACGAGCAATTTCATGTATACATATATATAGCAACATGTATACCTTTATATATATGCACACACTCCTTTGTCTTTCAGAGAAAAAAACCCTCATTTTGGTTACAATGGTGTCTAAGATGCAAGAAAAGGCACCTGACTACTATGTCTAACTCAGTACTTGTCCAGTTCTGAAATCAAAACCAATAAGGAAACACTTTATTGACTCCCTGTCACAAGATGGGTATAACATTTAATGGAGAAAGCCCAAAGCAACCCAAAAAAAGCAATTACTTCTTTGAATACTTGAGAGTAGGGAGACAATAAAAAGAATGCCCAAGCAAGCTCCTTACCTGAGATTTTAATAAATATTGCACAAAATGAATTAGAAATTCTAAGCACTTATACAAGAAAAAAATTGTTCCCACTTGATTAAACATACATTACTGCTGGAGCTGTCTGAGGGGTCTTCCTGTCATAGCACTGAAATTCAATGTTTGATCTTCCTGCCTGGGTTTAAAGGCAATGCCTTATCTTTTCAGTTTATAAATGTGTCTCTTGTCCTCATTTTTTAAAGAAAAGGTCAGTGTTTTGCACTTAAATAATGTCATTAAAAAATCAAAACTCATTTTTTCAGCTTGTGTAGCTGAGCAACAGCAAGGCACAACCTGCATTTACCTCACTTCTACTTTTTGCACATCAGTAAAAAAAAAATGAATGCAGACAATGAAGAGAAATATCTAGTAGTCTGTCTCCAGGATTGTTCCCCACAGTACATTATCCAGCATTTTTCCAATAATTTTAAATTAATCATTTAATAACATAACTGCACCCTCATATCCTAGGGGACACTATTTTGCAGTGCAAGACATTCAAATTATGAGAGTCTCTCTGTTTAACTTATATATATAGCAATATAACTTCCTAGGTATACATTCTAATATTAGTCTACCAGACTACCCTTTCACCCCCTTGCAGACTTTTTCTTCATGATTCTACCAATCCTTTAAGATAGTCTTGCACTGATCAAAGGAATGAAGAAGTTATTTGTTTCCCCACCTCTCTACCCATTCCCATCAGGAGTTGTTATTTAATGTTATGTACAGTACCAGATTATTCTCACAATAAAAATGTGGTTGATTGTTTAAATACAGGAAGACAAGACTGTTTACAAAATTGAGCAAGAATTTTGAAGTAGGGAGGGCTGCTTTACTAAAGCTTTATAGCTCCTTGTTTAAATGAGATTTGTAGTTAAGAGCCAAGACTGAGTACAAACATTTCTGGTTTTAATGCAATGACCTTTTGGAGCAAAAGTCCCATGGAGAATTTGAAACAGGACGAGAGTTTAGAGTGTAGTTTGAGATTAACTGTTGTTAGGTACAGCTTTAGCCTGTGGTTAATTCAAGATCCCCCAAACATGTCCGTAATGTTCTCTTTATGATTACACTGGCGTTCCCTTCCATCAGCAGAGCCAGACCAGGACATTATTTTAGCAACGTCTAGTCATCTGTTGACAACATGGCCATATCTGAGTGAAAAATGTCTGCTCCTGGGAATTACCTCAGGATGTTTCAGTTTGGTTCAGAAAATAGCATCAAAATGTACAGGAGCTGAATTCCTGTTCACTTCAGTAATGTAACATTCCACTGCTGACATTCTCCCTGGATGACTTGTAGTCAACCGTCCAATCCAATAAACCAACTCTGTGGGCATAAAAATGAAGCAGACTCAGATAACGTTAAATGAGAGAGCTCTACCAAAGTCTCATAAAGTACCGTGCAATGGCTTTAATATATAAAACAGAGATGAAAAAGTGAAATTAAATAGGCCTGACATGTAGGACTTTTCCTAATCAATATCTCTACATCATTTCCCCTGCCTAAAAGCACTTCTTGCCTCTTTTTCGGTCCTCCAGGCCTAGCAAGATCTACTGGACTACAAGTGAGATACTCTTCTGTGAAAGTTAATGGTGCTAATTCCACCATCTGATTCATCTGAAATTGCATCCATTGCTTGCATGCAATAGGACTTGCAGGGCAGAACTGTGTCATCATATAAGAGGTTGAAAATGTTCATGGTACCCAGCAAAACGTTGGCCCTCTACTTGTGAGTCCCACCTGTGCTTCCTTGTGCTGCCATCCGCAATTCCCATTTTACTGAAATGCTGACTTGTGCCCAAGCATTCTACATGTCTCTGCATGAACAGAAAGTGCTTCTAGTGCAGGTGACTCAGTCTGGATCAGCACAAAGGCCCACAGGCATGTGCAGAGAAACGTTACTGCCCTCATCTGAGAATGCGAAGAGGAAGAAAAAAATCAAAGGTAACCAAGAAGAAAAATTAGCTCTCATATTTTCTTCCTATCACAAGTTCTGCATTTAAGACCTCTTGAGATGCCACTGCTGTGTGCTCATGATAAATATCATGCAGATAAGCTATGGTAATAGAATTTTTTTTCCAATTGAATTATTTTCCTGGGCTAAAAGGAAATATGTTACTTTCCAATGAAAACTGATTAGCATAAATCCACAAAGACTTGATAAGCCAGCACCAAAATAGCTATTGTTTGACAAAGTAACACTTTAAAAACAGACAACCATGACAAAAAACAGAAAAAATCCCACATCCTTTTTGAAACCAGGATGACCATGTTTCTCTGAGCAGTGTCACCCAGTCTGATTTCAGCTGGTATAAATCACTGCCGTACTTCGCTTGTACAGGACCATGCCCCTACTTCAACCCACATTAGAAGATGTAGCGAAAAGACTGGCACTGATTTACCTTGAATTTTAATATAGCCTGAGATCTGGCTTTAAATTTCAGACAGAACATTGTTCTGATTAGACTATATAAACTCACACACAAATTCACAAATACGATTGGATGTATACATGTATCCCTCCCCTCCACACGCACACTGACATTATATTTATTATGCATGTGTATCCATGTCACATCGACCTCACTGTTAGGGCTGCAGCAAAACTAAACAAATTGGCAAGCTATGCTGCAGAAGTTGTCATGAGGAGTCTCTGCATAAAAAGGAGTTGCTTTAGGATCCAGATTTCTTCCTGAACTTTAGTGGCAAACAGACATCTGCTCAGAAGCACAGAGTTGAGCCTTGGGTTTATAATGGTTGCGTTGTATAAACTGAAGTTTCTGTCAGCTTTAGGGATTGGCCTTTATAACCTCCAGCTCACTCCATCCTCTTTAGCCTCCCTATAAAAAACCTTTATTGGAAAGCACCATGCTACAGTCAAAATGTCTCTCTTCGCAAAGAGAAATATCAAATTAAAACAGTAAAACACTTCACATGGTAGTGAGCTAGCCTTTTTTCTATTCTCTCAATAGGTCTTCCCAATTCTACTCCTGCTGATCAGTAAACAAGTAAACAAGTAAAATAGGAGCCAATTGGGTGATGTCCACAGTGAACTGAGTGCTGCATAAAAGTTGTATAAAGGAGATGAGCCTTCTTTGAAGAACTTGAACTCCAAGGACACAAAAGTAAAACAAAGAAAGGGATAAAAGCAAGCAAACAAAAAAACACTGTGGCCTAAAGCTTCCAAATAACCAAGCACTGATAATACAAACTGTTAGAAACACAACAGACTTGTCAAGACTGGAAGGTGACATTTTTTGTGCTGATATAAGAACACAACATTTCACACCAATTTCAATTCTTCTGTAGAAGTTTTTTATTTGAAATATGATTGAAGCCAAGAGCTTCACAAGAATCAAAATGGTCCAAGATCTTATACAACCATCAAGAATGACCAGAATTATATTAGCAAATCCAAAATAAAATGAAGAAAAAAAAAAAAAGAAAATTAAAAAAGAGGGGGGAAGAGAAAGACCTGCAAACCTTTCTGCCTCCAGGCGTAACTGAATTTTCCACCCATGGAAGCTGGGAGAAAATTTCTCAAAGGTTAATTTTCAGATGGCCACTAGCTATGAAACTTCTGGTCTCCTTCTTTGAAGCAGCTGGTGCTGTCTGCTGGCAGCTGCAGAAGACTGGCCTTCATCAACCTTGAGTCTGACCTGCTCTGGCAATTCTTGTCCCACATATTGCAAAGTGCAAAAAAAAAAAAGTCTGCTGTCACACAAGAAACCACAGACAAATATGCTTTAAAAGCCAAGGTTATCCTTTTCTCCTTCCTCAGTGAAGGCTTGGAAATAGAGCTGCTTGTATCAGGGATTTTCAAACATCCAAAATGTTTAGAAAGTAATGTATGACACTGAGAAGTCTGATAAAACAGCAACAAAAAAGTTCTATTCATCTTGTAGCATAACACCACAACAAGGGGATATTTAATAAAAAATGGGAGTGCAATGAACAGAATTTGAAATTGACTTAAAATCTCATCTCCACTTTGATGATTAATCAATTTCAGCAGCCGCTTATTGCTTAATACACAGCACATCAATAGACATTATTGCTGAAACAACAATTCCTCTTAGTCAATCCCAGCAGCAGCTGAAATTTTCCAGAGCAAAACAAATTATTCACACTGATGGGTCAATGATTGTCTGTAGAGAAGGAAAGGTAGCAGAATCTTTTCAAAAGACAAAGATGATGCACAATTTAGACCATTGTGTCAAATGTGTTTTCCTTTTTCAACTTTACAAAACACCAGTACAGCAGTTTTTTAAATGCACTGTGACTTGCTAATTCTCCTGAAATAGAGGATAATTATATTAACAAGTGACAGAACAGATACTATTTTTCTATCAATGACAAATGTGGCTCTAAGGCTCATAAATACACTTTTGAAATCTCTAGTTGCAATCTTTGCCTCGTTACCCACAGCTACTTTCTGTATTTTATTCTGAATATGCATTTTAAGCCTCGGATCCTCCTCATTTGGTGGAAAATGGGATAATTCCTCTGATTGCAATAAAATTGTGCCGACTTGCATCACCTACAGATCCAACCAGAAAAGCAAGGAGAGAAATGAGACGTAACCACCATTTTAAGGATTCAAAACAAAGTTTAAACAACACTTAATGTTAGGAGAAGAAAAAAAAAAAATAAGTCAGTGAGAAGGATCCAGATGCAAAGCTGTTTTTTCTCAGGCAGGGCTTTGTTTTTACAGTGGTAAGGGGAGAGCCCCCAATCTGCACACACTCGTCTGCCCCAGCCCTTCCTAGGAGCGTTTTGTAGGAGGATGCCAGGGTGCTGCAGATGTGCAGGTCTGTCTTATACACCCAGTCCGGGAATGAAGCGGATGAGTCAGAGTGCAGATGGCAACTTTGAGCAAATCAGAAGAAAATTCATTATGGAAAATGTCAGCAACAATTTTGGTCCACACCACAAAAATTAGGCTCTTGGCAAACGTTTGTTGAGACAAATTTATTTACATTTGTTTTCATCACTGCCATTTTCTACCTTCTCTGCTGAACATCGATCCTTCTCTGCAGCTTTCACAAAACCTGCTTCTGGCATCTCATGTGCTACCTGTGTCATAACAAATCTTGCCATGATAGTCCTTGAAGGGTTTACTAATCCTGTATATTTTTGCTAAAAGAAACAATTTAAGTACCATGAAAGTTGTCTATGTGCTTTAGAAAGAGAGGGAAATCCCTTACTGTATATATAAGGAAAAACATTTTCATTTAAGAAAAGCAGTAAATACCATTTCTCCTTAATAACAGAAGCAGATCCTTGAAGAGACTTTTTTGATGAGTGTCCCTATCTGGGGGTGTCTTAGTGTGTCAAAAATGGGAAAGGTCACAGCCCCATGCAAGTGCAATCAGTGCAGAATCGTGACAGGGACTTGAACATAAGACCTATGGGGAGAGGCTGAGGGAGCTGGGGTTGTTTAGTCTGGAGAAGAGGAGGCTTAGAGGTGACCTCATCACTTTCTAGAACTACCTGAAGGGAAGTTATAGCCAGGTGGGGACTGGTCTCTTCTCCCAGGCAGTCAGCAATAGGACAAGGGGGCATGGGCTTCAACTCTGCCAGGGGAAATTTAGGCTGGATATTAGAAAGAAATTCTTTACAGAGAGAGTGGTCAGGCATTGGAATGGCTGCCCAGGGAGGTGGTGGACTCGCCATCCCTGGAGGTTTTTAAACTGAGATTGGACATGGCACTTAGTGCCATGATCTAATAAATGGACTAGAGTTGGACCAAGGGTTGAACTCGATGATCTCTGAGGTCTTTTCCAACCCAGTCTATTCTGTGATTCTGTGAAGTATGAGGAATTTGGTTCCTTTGGTTGGGTTTGCTCCTTTTGTGGATAACTTCTCAAACTCAGGGTTCTCTGTGGTATAATTAGTATTTTTAATTGTCAATATTGTTACCCAAAAGAATGAGTTTTAAAGGATATCATGCAGTGAAATGTCTGCGGCATCTCCATCATGTGTTGTTAGTTCATGCAATGTCCATGGTATTACCCCCGCAACCAATGCTTATTGCAGAGCCCCCATAATACAAGATACCAATAATAAAAAGCAAAACCAAATGGTTTCACATGACAGGTATTAAAATTCCCCCACCCACAGGATGCACTCACAGATGGCTTTGTGAGGCTGTTTCAGCTCTGATTAAATCAGGTGCTCAGCTTTGAGCCAAAGAGAGTGTCCATTGCCTGTCTTATAATACCAAAGAGGTTATTCCCATCTGAAGAGAATGGAGAACAAGGGCTCCTGAGAGGGACGAACAGCTGCAAAGAGGAGGCTATGAGCCTGGATCATATCCAAAATGCATCAAAACTACCGTCATTCAGTTCTGTAATGGATCCATGAGCAGTTCCCAGGACCATAGGGGACAAATCTCTCAGTCACTACTCCAACTGACTACACAGTATCATCCACATCATACAGTAGATATCTTAAATGCACACACATGTTCAAACCCACATTTCTAAAACCCAAAATGCTGTTTCTGGGAAATATTCATATTTTCCTCCACCCTACCTCTCTCCTTTAAAGCCCTTCAACAGCTCAATATCCTGGGAAATGGCTTGCTGAAGGAGACCCCACATAGCTTAATAATGACAAACACAGAACCCACCTGCTCCCAAGTCAGGCAGCCTTGTCCTGAGTGAAGGTCAAGATAAGTATAAATGCAATGCTCACCTGGGCAAGTAACAGAAAACTCTGAACATCCTTGCCAAAAGGCTCTGGATTTCCAGGAAAATATGAGCCAACATCACCAAACAACAGCAATGCCAGCTCATGTTTCATCATGCCAGCAAGCAAAGCCTGGAGCGCCATGTTCACTTCTGAGGCTGCCTGAGACTCGCTCAGAGTGTGATATATTGCACCGAGCACCTGACTCCCCTTGCCCAGCACAATGATCGATGTTCCTGGATTACTTTCTGCTCATACACTTTAATGTTTAATAACATTAGGTACACTTGTGGCTCATAGTACTCAATGCCGTCACTGTTCCTGAAACTCTTGCTTTGAAGTAAAAGAGTGGGAAAAGAGCAGGAACACTTTGTCCCAGGAGGATGAGGGTTTACTTTGCATTTTCTTTTGTTCAAATCCTTTCCTGCAGGTCAGAGGAGCTATATGAATCGAAAATAATAACTAATGGGTACTAAATTCTGTTGAAATAATTGATAATGTTTCCTAACAGTAGTCCTGGATTAACCTTCTCAAAGGTGGGCAGGTGCACTGAGTCTACCTGGGGTGGAATTAATGTTCTGCATAGCAGCTTGTATGTTGCTGTGTTCTAGATTTGTGACCAAAACAATGCCAATAATACACTGATGTTTTATCTGATGCTGAACAATGTTTGCACAGCATCAGAGCCTTCTCTGTTTCTTACTCTACTTTCCCCCCTGCAATGAATAGATTGGGGACGAACAGTCGGCTGGGAGGGGACTCAATCAGCAGGTGACTCAAACTAACCAAAGAGATATTCCATGCTATGTCATGTCAAGTTCAGCAATAAAAACAGAGACAAGGAGGCTTAGGGAGGTTACTCATCTTTTGCTCAGAAACTGGTTGAGCATTGGGCTGCCCGTGACTGGTTCCCTTTGTATCACTCCTTTTGTTTTGCTTGCTTGCTTCTTCCATTTCTCCTCTGCTTATTAAGGCATTTTGGTTTTGTTTTTGCTTTGTGGGTTTATTTTTTTTGTTGTTTATTTTAGTTTGGGTATTGGTTTTTTATTAATTTTTGGGTTTGTTTTAATCTTGACCCACAAGTTTTCTCACTTTTCTTCTTTTACTCTTCTCCCCAATGGGAGCTGCGTTTGCGGGGGAATGAGCAGGTGGGTGGCTGTGTGGTGCTTAGTTGCCTACAGGGGTTAACCCACTACAAGGTTTATAATTAAATACTTCTCGCTTCACAGCATACAGCCTGCTGGCACCGGGAAGTGCCTGTGACCAGTGAACCACGCTGTCACTGGCCCTCGGCAGCTGTGCAAGCGAATGTGGTCGGGGGTATGGCAGCGACCTTCTTCTCTGCAGGGGTACCACGCCAGAGCTGACGCTTCCCCTAAAGGCAGCTGCAAGACAGAGAGGGAGGCTGACCCCAGGCTCCAGCCCTTTTGCTGTGTACAGCCGAGGAAAGCCCCATGCATGCAGTTTCAGGCTCAGAGCAGCTGAGGTTTCTTGCCCAGAGCTGAGGGAGGCTGCAAGGAACACTACACTGCTGGAAGCTCAGTTGGTGACTTTTCTAATTATGTCAGCAGTGTATCAGTATGCAGTATTTTCCCCTCAAACTCCAGCTCCCAGCATCCCAGCATCCTGTGATTACATAATGAGAATGTTTTTTTTTATTTTCTTGTTCAAAAGAGAAAGTTTTTTTGACCTTAGGGTCATATAGGAAAGCAGAAAATGTAAGGCTCAAGAAAAACACAGTCAACCAAGATCAACCTCTCATTTCTTAATTGCATATTAAGAACCTGATATATGAAAAGTCATATGTACTGTTGTTTGGAAGAAGTGAGGAGGGACAGACCAATGTTCAAGTTCCCTCAGTTCCAGAAGGACAGGGAACTGCTGGAGAGAGTCCAGCGCAGGGCAATGAGGATGATTAAGGGAGTGGAGCATCTTCCTTATGAGGAAAGACTGAGGGAGCTGGGGCTCTTTAGCTTGGAGGAGACTGAGGGGTGAACTTATTAATGTTTACAAACATATAGAGGGTGAGTGTCACGAGGATGGAGCCAGGCTCTTCTCAGTGACAACCAATGATAGGACAAGGGGCAATGGGTACAAACTGGAACACAGGAGGCTCCACTTAAATTTGAGAAGAAACTTCTTCACAGCGAGGGTGACAGACACTGGAACAGGCTGCCCAGGGGAGTTGTGGAGTCTCCTGCTCTGGAGGCATTCAAGACCTGCCTGGACACCTTCCTGTGTAACCTCATCTGGGTGTTCCTGCTCCGGCAGGGGGATTGGACTGGATGATCTTTCGAGGTCCCTTCCAATCCCTGACATTCTGTGATTCTGTGAATGGCTCCCAAGCACCTTGATCTGGAAATAAAGTTGGACTGACACTTTAGGTCTTCATTCCCACACTGTGTCCTTGCTGGAGGACATTGGCGGCATCGACCATCTGGCATTATGCATAATATAGCACAAATGTCCTTCAGTCACACCATCAGGCACAATGAGGAGGGGAATCCACGCTTTCCCTTGGACAGTATTGACTAGTGAAGTTGTCTAAGTGCATTGTGACCACAGGTAAGCGTGCAAATTCTCCATAAAGCCAATGGAGGCAGGTCTCTAAGCAGAGACCATAATGTGTGAGTTGTCTACTTAACATATAACGTACAAGTGGCTCACAGTCACCCACAATGAGTATATAAAATGTAAAAATTTACCAACCTGGGTTTCTGACACTTGGAACAGAGCAAGAGACAGTAAATGCCTTAGGTACTTGTGCTACCTTAAGGTGAGTTATTTGTAGACAACTTTATTTTTGGTGTTCATGGGCCACATTCTGCATTTGATTGCTTCACAGTAAAGTGGACTAACTGTATGGCATAATTAGAGACACTACAGATTCACACCAGAGTGAGAGCTGAGTTCCTGCTCTTCCCTGCACTGCCCCAATGTACTAACAACAATTTCCTGTGTGGGAGCAGTTGGGCACAGAATTTGGATCTGATGAAATTCAGAAAAGAAAGAAAAAACTAAGTGAACAATAACAACTGCTCTTATGCTCTAACGAGTCAATCAAGAAACTGCCAGAGATTTGAATATGCAATTTAATCGACCAGTAGAGTCCTAGACCTTTGCATTGTAAGTGCAGGTAAATATCAGGTAAATATTAAAAACTCACCATTCTGTAATTAACCTTATTATAATTTTTTAATGAAGACTAAAGTCCCACAGAAAGTTATGGGATACCTATGCCATTGCTTTCATTAGAGTGTTGCATGGCAAAAATAATAAAAATGGTCCTGCAGGCTTATATGAGATTCTTAAGGACAGACTAACACTGATACTGCACCAAGTCTGGCTTAACAGTGTTGTTATTACAGTAAGAAGCCCACCTATCACACTTACTACACATTCTACAAAATGCTCCTAAGAGAAATATGCTCTTAATAATCTTAGACGATGCCTCCAGTTGTGGTTTTCTGATATGCTCACAGCACTGCATTTAGGTATTTCTGCTCCAATGTTATGAAATAATTTCTCTTATGCTTGCTTTCCAGCAATTGAATCAGACCTTGAAAAGTTTGCATGGTGAAAATAGGAAGTAAAATCAAATAAGTGAATAGTAGTCACAGTTTATATGAAGCTACAGTGGTTTTCTGTCTATAGGATAGTCCTTGATTATATTGTTCTGCCTTGATTGTTTTGAAGACTTTTAGTCAAAGATTTTTGTGTAGCCCTTTGCTCAGATACCTTGGGTGCCTTTGCTCTCTGTGTTATTTGGAGAGAGAACAACTCAGGGGGCAGAGGCAGCAAACTTCACGTTTCAAATAGCATTGACAGGTGGAATAAACACAGCACAGACTGCTTTAACCTTTAAGAGGTCTCTGACATATGTAGATGTTTATGTAGAAAGACAGTACAGAGGGAGATGCAAAGACAAATGAAAATGGACAGAAATACCCAAACAGCACCAGTGTGCCTGTGGCAGCCACACACCTCTGCCTTTCCGTGTTCCCTCAGCTTTGGAAACTAGAGTGTACTATCAGCAAGTTTGCTGATGACACTAAGCTGGGAGGAGTGGCTGACACACCAGAAGGCTGTGCTGCCATCCTGAGACCTGGACAGGCTGGAGAGCTGGGCAGGGAAAAATTTAATGAAATATAACAAGGGCAAACGTAGAGTCTTGCATCTGGGCAGGAACAACCCCAGGTTCCAGTATAAGTTGGGGAATGATCCATTAGAGAGCAGTGTAGGGGAGAGGGACCTGGGGATCCTGGTGGACAGCAGAATGACCATGAGCCAGCACTGTGCCCTTGTGGCCAGGAAGGCCAATGGCATCCTGGGGTGTATTAGAAGGGGGGTCGTTAGTAGGTCAAGAGAGGTCCTCCTTCCCCTCTACTCCGCCCTGGTGAGACCACATCTGGAATATTGTGTCCAGTTCTGGGCCCCTCAGTTCCAGAAGGACAGGGAACTGCTGGAGAGAGTCCAGCGTAGGGCAACCAAGATGGTGAAGGGAGTGGAGCACCTCCCTTATGAGGAAAGGCTGAGGGAGCTGGGGCTCTTTAGCTTGGAAAAGGGGACACTGAGGGGTGACCTTATTAATGTTTACAAATATACAAAGGGTGAGTGTCAGGAGGATAGAGCCAGGCTCTTCTCAGTGACAAACAATGGTAGGACAAGGGGTAATGGGTTTAAGCTGGAACATAAGAGGTTCCACTTAAACTTGAGAAGAAATTTCTTCTCAGTGAGGGTAACAGACACTGGAACAGGCTGCCCAGGGAGGATGTGGAGTCTCCTGCTCTGGAGACATTCAAAACCTGCCTGGACACGTTCCTGTGTAACCTCATCTGGGTGTTCCTGCTCCGGCAGGGGGATTGGACTGGATGATCTTTCGAGGTCCCTTCCAATCCCTGACATTCTGTGATTCTATGATGTTATGAAATGTTCTGTCCGTCACCTTCCCTGGTCCATGGGCTTCATGCACAATACTAGGAACATCCTACAGGTGTCTTGGTGTCTGCCCGCTCTGCTTTCCCATTGATTGATGCAGTCTGAGCTTTTTCCCAAATATATTCGTGACTATAACCACAGCAAAATGGCACAAACTTGCTTATACAATCAGTGGAAAGGTCCTCAGCACTGAGTGCAAATTGAGGGCAAATTAGTGCCATACTTGTGGTAAAGAATCGCAGGAGGCTTGGGTTCCTGTTTGACTCAACTCTGCTTTATGGAGACAACAGGTATTTTGTAGAATAATCGTCATGCAATTATTTGCAGAATAAAATGATTCATCCTATGCATTGGAGCTATAATGCAGAAAGCAAGGATGCACTAGAATGAAAAATGTAACCCTTCTTGTTCAACACATTAGAGACCTATTATATATTGTGCAAGCCTCTGTAAAGAGTACTGTTACTATTACATTTGCCCACTGACTTTGAATTTCGGACTGAAGGCACGCACGCAAGTGGAAGGATCTTTTTCAGGAAGCTTAATTAACTTTCTCTCAGAACACAGCAAGTGAAAGCACATGAAATAGGTGTGCTTAAATCAGTGTGTTTCGCAGAAAACTCTTCTAGATTTTTCTAAGGAAGGTAAATAATGCACTTTTAGGAAAAAAAAAAAATCAAAATATTTTTAATAAGCAGTAATTCTGTCCATGACTTTCATGTATCCTGAAAAAAAAGCATGCAGGATTACATCAGCTGGTATTTGGAGTTTCTTCACACAACTCCTGGAAAAACAGAACTCGATGTAGGGTTCACACTGTGCGTTCAACCTCATAAAAACCACACAGTTTAAGAAGAGCTGATATTTCTGAAAACAGTCAGTATGTGCCTCCTTGTCTTGCCAGGATAATTAAGGTTATTCTGTTACCCTCACCTTTAAACCTCTATTGCTGTGTGTCAACTTAGTCAAAACCGAGGTCTTCATAAAAGTCCTATACAGGATTTTTAAGAGAACTAGTCCATGCCTAAGGTATCTAAATGCTGAGCATCTGTCTTACTAACAGCACCCCATAATCCAATAAAAGTAATTCCAAAAAGCTGCATTAATAATGAAAAACAAACCAAACAACTGAGACTTTCAGTAGTGTTTATAATTCTCTGCACTGGAAATGACCTCTTAGATTTCCTCTTAGATTTGTTCCTGATTTGATGGGGAAGTTAAGTCAGAGGACCTGCAGAAATCCCTTCCAACCTAAATTATTCTATAAGTCCATGAAAAACATGAGAGACTTGGGGTTGTTCAGTCTGGAGAAGAGATCTTCTTGTGGCCTTTCAGTACTTGAAAGGAGCCAATAAGAAAGATGGGGATGGACTTTTTAGCAGGACCTTTTACAATAGGACAAGGTGTAATGGTTTATACTAAAGGAGGAGAGATTCAGGCTGGACACGAGGAAGAAATTTTTTACAATGAGAGTGGTGAAACACTGGTCCAGGCTGCCCAGAGAGGTGGTAGATGCCCCATCCCTGGAGACATTCAAGGCCAGGACAGATAGGGGTCTGAGCAACCTAATCTCATTGAAGATGTCCCTGCCCATTGCAGGGGGTTGGACTGGATGAGCTTTGAAGGTCTCTTCCTACACAAACTACTCTATGATTCTATGATATCAGGTGTCCTAATAGCTGTGCTCTCAGAGGGATGCTGTCACCCTTTTCAGTATGTGATATACATCTGAGCAGTCTCTTGCTGACCTACTTTCCCTCCTCCCTCCCAGCTGGAGTCAAGATCAGACACAGTCAAAATAACTCACACTCTGGCAAGTGTTAGTTGTAACATCTATTCCAGAGCAATTATTAGGCAGCAAGCATTTAAGGAAGCTCTTAGATATCTCTGCTGTATGTCAAAAGCTACACCCGGTATCACACAGTGAAGAGGCAGCTTTAAGATTCTTTAGTTCACATTTTGAGTTCATACCCTTCTTCTAATGTTCTTCACAGATAGTGTCAAATTCTGTAGCTGGCTCTGTGCTATAGGTCTGGAGAGTCTAAATTCTTCTGATTAGAAGTGAGGATCACTTCATCTCTCAAGCATTTCTGCCGTGCTGACTCCTTTCCCTCCCTAAAGAAGCAAAATCTTATTATCACTCTGTAAATTGCATTGGTAGGGTGGGTACAAGTGTTTTTGTTGCCATGTGCAGATAAAAATGACTCCCATCCATTCTTATCTTTCCTAAGGTAAATTATGCATGTGTAATAGCAAGATCTGTGACAGCTGTCCCCTGATTTCTACCAGCCATGAGCAGCCAAAATATTATAAGTCTTAGATATGAACACAAGAAGCAACCTCTTTTGTTTTGGACTGCCTCCAAATTTAATAAGCAAACTCCTTCCCTGCAAGTGAAAAACCACTGAGTCAGAAATGGGATTGCTAAGTCTTCATTCAACAAACCTCTGGCCATTTTGTGTTCTTTGTTGTTTTGTAAAATCATATTTAAATGAAAAACTAGCTTCCCTCCAAGTCTTTTGCTTTCAACACAGTGAACAAAGCCTCATTTTTCCACCAAAATAAAACAAGATAAACCTATGATCAAAACTATGTCCTCTTGGCCTACCATTTCTTACAGTATTTATTCTCTTTTGCTCTGAAAGAAACAATTTTTTTAAATCTTCATCTTTCTGCATCACTTCCATTTTTGTCTCTCCTCTTTTTGGAGCCTGCAATTAGCTTTGTCAAGCTGCACCGTGGCAAAATGAAATGAAACTAAGCCATTTTAATTGAAGGGATCAGAAACAAGATAGAAAATGGAAATATTTTATTTTCAGAATCTTGGGGTCTGTGGGAACCTGCCTCATGAGTTTTGAACACCTGAAATTCTACAGTAACTGAGGAAAAAAAAATAAACAGGATTTTACTTCTAGTAGCTAGAATTGGGAAAAATCACCTTGCAGTTAAAGCCTAAGGAAACCAAGAATGCTCTTCTGAAAATGAGAACAGATACCCTGCTTCTGCCATATCCTGATTTTTAAGGGTATTAAAGAAGACTCAAAGCCTTGATCAGAATTTATTCACGCTGGAGGATTTTAAATATATAACTGAGAAAGACCGGGTGCGATTCAAGGTGAACTGTCCCAAATTAGACCCTTAGATTTGCCCTTCAACGCCTTCCCAACCATTAATTAAGCTTCTAAATTTATGTGAAGCAGTATTTGAGGAGATTAGTTGACCTTAATTAAAGCTACATACCAAGTGCTAGAAATTCCTAAGTCTAGAAGAAACAGACCAGAGTTTTACTTCCAAACGAATGCTTTCTTTTTAAAGATTTGGGGTCTTACACTATGAATATAAAAACAAGTGTTTGCAACAGCTCCAAACTTGTTCCCTGTGTGAATGAAAATGAAAAGCAAACAGAAATTTGCAGTGGAAAATTACAACTATGCACATGATCAGCTTTCAGCTCTTGAATTGAAAAGTTAGTGGAGAATTAACTTTCTCTTAACATCCTTGAAGGCATATTTTGTGCCATGGGACTGAGCAGTTGGTCTCCTCGCTCTCTAACAGCATTTGCCTCCAACAGGCACAGAGCCTTTGGAGCCAGAGAACAGCTATTGCTGAGAATAGTGCTGCAGAGCTCACTGGTACTGATTGTCAAGCCCAAATACTCTGTGTTCAGGGAGAACAAGAGGGCTGTGCATTTGACACCTGCCTGGGGGTGCAAATAACTGAAGTAAAACTCCTTCCATTGTCTTTTTCCAAGCATTCACCTATGCCAATTGACCACGTATTTTTGAGCATTTATTGTGGCTGAAATATTTTGCAATCTACTGTAATATTACTATTATTTGTATTTTCCTCTTGTGGAACTTATCAACCTGACAAAAGTCCTCTTTGTATCTTAAATGTACCTGTGTTTTATTCTTCCAATGAACTTTTGCCCCACTCCTACCTTCTTTCATGCATCCACATTTCTGTGGGTGTCTGTGATTTTGACACCATTCCTGCATTAATCCATCCTTTTTTCTGCACACTCTCCTTGCAGCCCTCTCAGGCCACTTCTGTCATTCCACAAAAACTCATATATTCCATAATTCCAAATTCCATGATCAATGGTAGCCAGCATTGACTAGATCAGAAGCTCCTCGCGTGCAGACACAGGACTTGTCTCCAGTGGTGAACCAAGCCTCTTGCTTCCCTGCCCCGAGTCCTTCAGCTCCTGCTCAACCCTGGGGCAAGAGCTGTTGTGGAGTTTAATCAGGAACCCTGGGGCACTGCTGTGCATCTCAGCTGCTTACTTCCTGAGCTGTCAAACTAGGAGCAACACTTAAGCAGACAACCTCCTGTTAGTTACAGTGAAGATTCTTGTCTTGGTAAGAGATTTGGAACCTGCAGAGACTTAAATTCCATCCTAAGGAAATATATCATCAATGCATGTCTAAAAGCTCTGAGTGTTTCTCACTTTTGGCAATACAATGGCTGAATTTACAGCCCTGAAGTAGCCAATATTCCCAAATAGATCTATCCAAGTATACTTGCAGGAGATTTCCTTGAGAGTTTTTGAAGTACGTTTAATGAAGGTGTGGAGAAATTGTACCTTAACGAGTAGTCAAGATCAACATGTGGTTATAAGTAACAATGAACAAACAAAATAGACTTAAGAATATGTCAGTCATATTGACATTAAAGCAAATTTTATATATGTTGGTGAGACCAGATGATAATTTGATTAAAAGGGGAGAGAATTGTACTGCATATTTCTGTTTAAATATAGACAGGCAGATTAAACCTATTCAGCTTTGCTAGTGCAGAGACTGTCTGGTGTAAATTTATGCATTGTGTCAACTAAAAGTGAGTTAAAGCAGCTGAAAACGCTGGGAGCCAGCTCTATGCTAATCCTGAAAAAAACTTTTCAGAAACATCTCTGAACTGGATATGGATATGAACATTGCACAACTTTTAACTTTCAGCATTTCAAAAAATTTGCAATCAAACAGAAGCAGTAAAAAATATTCAGTCATCCTCTGAATGAAGATGTTTCTATTACACTTCTATTCCTGCCATATCAAGCATGAATTCACAGTATTACAGAAAAATTATAATCTCTTCAGCTATTATGGGTAAAGAATCCTTTAGTTATAAATTCTTTCCAGTTACCGTGTCCAACTTTTCTGAAATTACGTCAGTCTCACAGAACTGATTGTAGTGCTTGATTTTTTCTGGTCCACACAAAAACAAATTAAAACATACTTCTGAGACATACAGGTAGGAATACGACAAAGTAGAATAAGTCACTCCTCTCCTGCGTCTCATGGAATCCCTTTAATTACAGCATAGCACAGTTCTCTGCTTGACACAAAGTTTGGGCTCTGTTCCCACAATCCACATATCTTCTCAGTTCTACATATAACAAAAAAGGAGTCACAAAACAGGGCATATAACATTGATCATGTATCCACAAAAATTAAAAAACCTGAAAGAAATCCCTCAGAAATAGAATTCAGAAATAAAAGTCAAAATACCTGGAATGGTATTTTTTTCTGCTAAATTATGCCTTTTTATAAAAAATTCGTAAGCGCTCACCTTCTCACAGCCTAATCACTTGGTGCAACAGCAAATATGTCAATATAGAGCAAATGTGTAACATTATTCCGCGCTCAGACGTTTTGGATGGATTATGGTAGAATAGAAGCCAGCTAGATACATTCCAGATATAAAGAGAATAAAAGCCTTTTGAATTTAAGGGAGTTTAATCACAAGAAAATGAAATTAATACACCCTCTACCTTGTGAAAGTTTTCCAATGGAGTCCTCTTCTGGAGGACATTTCTGACTGTTAACACTCCAGAAAGCTTCCCAGAAAATACATTGCAAAATCGTGCTGTATTTGGACTATGTTACTCAAACTTTCATCCAGAATTAAACATCTTTTTATTCCCTCCCCTCATAATGCAGCAAAGTCAGGATCTCCACCATTATTTTATGCAGCTGAACTTAGTAACTCTGCAGCCGTCATCCAGTAGCACGGAAAACCTCCTGGCTCAGCCCAGGTGTAAATACTGACATGGTCCAGAGTAACAGGTGATCCTATCTTGATTCCTAGTATCAACTTGCATGAATAAACAAAGTTAAATGCCTGCGGAACCTTTGAGACTGACAAGTTTTCAGATGTGAACACACCTAAGAGTCTCCTGCACTTGAAAGAGTAAGAAACCGTCCTTCGACAGTGAACAACACATACAACTAAATCGCAAGCCAATTAGCAAAATTGCTGTTGCTGGAATATAGAAAAAACTTTGGATCACAGGATCAGCTCTGAAGAGCTGAGATGCTGAATGATCATGAAGTGCATCGGTACTGAGAGTCATTATCTGTACAAGACATTTTTGTCCACCGGAGTTTTATTCAGAGAAGAAATAAAACCAAGATAAGCAGTATTTCATCACTTTGTTTGTCAGCCTTGAGTCCATTACCACAGCAAATTGGAAGATGGAATGTCAAATAACACTAACATTTACTAGTGAAAAATGAGAGTGGAATTGCAGGCAATCTATGATGGCTGAAGATTTTTTATGTATAACAATCAGTCATTTAGATATGCCTCATTCCCTCTGTGACTGTTATAAGGGCCATAACTGTCAACCCTATCCTGAGTTTGCTGCACTCACTCCAAAACTCTTTTCCTGGATTAAATAAGTATTAGGCATGTGTCTGAGGGTAGTGGAGGGACAATACAGAGCCTTTGGGTAGCAGAAGAAGAGCACCTAATGCTGATATGAAGAGATTTGCCACCTGAAGCTGCAGTAGAGACCTTTAATGAAATGAATGAAAACAATAGTTAAAAACCAATACATTACATTTCTATGCAAGAATAATTAACTTACCATGAGATATCAGACATAAAGATTTAGTTATAAAGTGAAGATTGAGACTGTCACCTTACCAAGTCACAAAGGGCTTTCAGTTGGTCACAACCACTTTCTCCTTCCAGCTGGGCTGGGTGATAACTTGGCCATTGCTGGATCCTGGTTGGAAGAAGTAGACTTGGACACAGAAAATGATCAGTGCCTCTGCCTATGAGGTTGACTTGACTATCTTGCTCTCTTTCTCATTTTCCATTTAAAAATCCCCATGTTCCTAATGTCCACAACCCCCCCATATTAAAATAGATTAATCATTTAACCACAACGGTATTTTTGTAGTAGTCCATGCTATGCAATAGTTTTGCTTTACATTGAAAATAACTCATTTTATTAGGTGAGTCCTCGTCTCATCTGTTGCTTTTCATTTTAATGTATTGTCTTTTTGTCCCAGCTATAGAAAGTAATGAACTGAGGATCCTGACTGAGCAAACACTGATAACCAAAAGTTTTGTTTATGTCTGTAGTAGATGGTTGATGCAAGGAGTGTGCCAGAACCATACAAAACAGCTTTGGAGTTAAAGAAAGTGAGGTCACGTAAACCAAACACAGCAGTAATTTCTCCTAAGTTACAATATTAGAAAGGAGTATAAAAAAACAACAACAACAAAAAAACCAACCACACTTGAAGGCCCCAAGGTCACCAAATCCAGACTACAGTCAGAGAAGAAATGAGAGGAGCTAATATAAGCTGTAGGCCAAAGGGTGAGGGGGACTTTTGCAAAAGTAACCTCTGCTGTATTGCATACTACTCATTCAGAGCAGAAGAGGGAGAGGACAGAATAGGGACTTCACTGAATGACTGGAGAGCTAATATGAAGAAAAAATGAAGTTTTTCCTTCTGTGGTGTTCAAGTGTCATTTTGAGGTACAAAAAGCCTATCCAGATGAGACAGATATCATCCAAACAGTGATTATGTGGAAACAATCAGCTCCTGAGAAAGAGCTCATGGGAGAACATAACTACACAGAGAGAAAGAAGTGTGAAATGCATGAAGATTTGGCTGAAGAGGAAAACAAAAGGAATGACTGTGCTTGCAAATGAAATTAACTATCTCAGAGATTAAATTTGGGATTTGAGAGTACTAATAAAAGAATAAGAATTGAAACCTCCCCAAAAAGGTCATTAAAGGCCTAATGCCCAAGTGAAAGAAGTTTAGCAAAAGAGAAATAAGGCCAGGAACACCTATGTAAAGAGAAATGGCAACAGAATAGCATGCATGAAAATGTAGCCAGGAAATCATGAAGGCATGCATACAAAAGTGTTTGTAAAGTTTTTGAATGATTTTTAACACAGTCACCTATGGTGGAGACCATTCTACTGAGTTAAAGGTGGGTAGCACACCACCATATGATCTGCCATTTTCTGATTTTTGGACTGAGAAGGTGGCATTGTCACACTACCAGGTATAATTAATTTGGTAAGATGTTTCCTTAACCTAATGAATCTGGGAACTTTACATTTCTCTCCAGAATCTCCTCTTTTGATGATTAATGGGTGACCAGTCTACAGCCCATGGGAAATAACTAGTTATTAACTAGAAGATAATTCCTCTAGTCTGTTCCCAGGTACCATTTTTCACAGGAGCACTCTTGTCCCAAGAGAGAGACAGACCAGGTTCCTGGGAGCAGAGAGGGCCTGCGAGCCCGGATCAGGGTGCTGCTGATAGACTTACCCATCTCCTTCCCCCAAGGGGCCAGGAGGTGATGATGCTCAAAGGGCCTTTGGAGAAGAAGGGAGTGAATCTCAAGCCAGATGAATTGCCTTGGCTGGAGGTCATCCAGTCGCTCTCACTCCAGGAATGTGCATGGAGCGGCCACCATTTGTACTGGCACAACACATCCCATGCATTCAAACACCAGCAGGCAGGTGGGCAGTGTGGCCACCTTCAGCAGAGTGTAGCCACAGGGTGGGCAGCTGGCGTTACCTTATGGGCTGCAAGGGATTTCTCTGACTGGATGGGTTCAATATTAAAAGGGAAGGAGGACAAAGAGGGATGTACAAGCAGCATAATGTCAGCTACTACACATTGCAGTCTTAAATTTTATCTGAGATATCTTTATTGAGATACTGGGAGTTCACTGGTAGCCACTTTGCTGGGAAGTTGTCATTAGTTGAACAAATAACCTTGAACAATTGCGAAGACGGAAAGTGGAGGATCTTACAGAGGCTCAGCATCCCTAAAAGACGCGCATGTATTGCTGTGAATACAGCATATAAGTTGTATAAGCATACTACTATCTTTACACAGTAGAAATATGAAAGTGTCTGCAAACATGTCTCTTTCCCTGGTTTTGCAGGCAGCACATCTGCCTCGTTGCTGGAAAAGGTACCATGTAGCTTTGGTAGCCCAAATTTGCCCAGGCTGCAAATAAGGAGCGTTTCCCTCAGAGCCCAGCTATTGTTCTCTGTCTTTGCAACCATCTCTGTAAGCAATACAAATGCAAATGCAACTGAAACAGAGAGGATGCAGTTCCAAAACAGCAGCATGCTTTTTCTCCTCTGACAGCCTAGAGAAGGAGAAACATCTCTCAGTTTGTTTTCCAGCTAAGTCTTAGCAAGTTATTAGATGCTGACTTTTGCACTAAACTTCTCAGCCAATAACCTCGACTAAGAACCTTAGCAAGACAAACTGCTGGGAGGAGAGAGAGAAGCACATAGGATTCAGAGCACATAGGATGTAGCTGAAATAAATGTGTATTGACAAGAAGAGATAATTCTTATATTCATCCTGTCTCATGAATGCCCCCAACAACTCAATTTTCCTGTGATATCACAGACTCTGCAGATATTTCATGTTTCCAGAAGCAAATTTCTGCTCCAAAGACTTTACAGTACAAACATTTTCCACAGTAGATTCCGAATCAAACTCAGAGCTGGCTGGATGGCAAAGTCCACAAATGCAATATATATATGTATGCACATATCTCAGAAAACAGGACCAACCACTCTGCAAAAATCTTCTACTTCTTCTATTTGGCATTTGTGGGTCCTCGTTTTCCTCTGTAATGAACTACGAACTCAGCACCAGACCATGATGCTGCACTGGGCCCTCCAATGTCTGTGATCCCTTGGAAAACAAAAAAAAAAAAAGAGAGGAAAAGCAGCTCTGCATGTATGCGCAAAATGCGCAAGATTAATAAAGTTCTTGGTTTTTCCCACATCAGCCATCTCTTTCTTCCCTTATCATCACTTGCCATCTAAACCCATCCTACTGCATGTCGTCTAGAAGTCTTCTGCTGGCCACCTACTTCCATGCTTCCTCAAGAATCTGCACCAGGTAAAAGTAACACAGAAGAAAATGAGTTTCGAAAAGTTGCTAATTCATCTGCTCATTGTGTGGCTTGATCATTGTCAAGAAGGAGAATTAAGGGTGTCATGTTGAATGCTCTGTGGGCATTTTAAATCACGGCTGTTTCACTAATGTAGTGACACATGAGGCAAACGGCAACATTTCACAAGGTTTCATTTAAGAATATTTTTTTGCAATAGTAAATAATTAATTAATTACATTATGTGGGAAATTTAGTAATCCTATGAAGCTACTGAGGAGAGTTTTGAGACTGAACTCATAAATTATGAAAGCAAAAGAAAACACTGCAGTATTTAATTTACCAACTACATGAAAGAACCATAACACTTTGTTGAATTAACCTTGTCTGAACTAAAGCATTGGTATTAGAAAGACAGTGAACTCTTAATCTCAGAGATTTTTTCAGTGGAAAATTTATTGTGGTTTTCACTAAATTGTACCTGTTTCTGGTTACTCGTATTGTTTTATTGTTGTGGTAAAACCACAAATACTATGATAGACTACACACAGGTGCACTGAAATGCATGGTGCCTGCTTGCAACCATGTGTACCAACTTTCTCCTCTACCAGTGCCACACTCCTCTATACTACATTCTAAAGTCCTTTCATGTCCCCCCTGATTCAAGCTTCTGACTGGGTTTATTTCCATAGCTGGCAAAGCCTTCTGTTCCCACTGTCAGAAAGTGGCTTTTGAGGCATCCCATGAAATGTTCTGCAACCGCTCTCAATCATAATTCATCAGTTTGTTGATAGCCTTTTCCCCAGCTGACTTACCTCCTAATTGTTTTCATTTCTGTGAAACAGAATGTTTTAAAACATCAAGTACTTATTTTAGTTCATTGATCTTAGTTCTGTTATTTTGCTTGCAAATGTAATCAAGTAAAAATCATTTGTACCTGAGCAACCCTAGCTTTCAGGTTTGTGATTTATTTCTCCTAATCTTTCAAAACAATGTTTAAGTTAGAATTCCCCAAGGTCAGATGCTAAAACTGAAGAACTTTTAGTTTCTTTGAGCACAAGAACTCATACTTTTCTTACGCATCTCCCACCCCACATGTTAGTGTAGCTTTTGCACTGCTGTAAGAAGAGGTCCTGGCTTGGCACTCTGTGGCAGTTACTGCCAATTTGTGACTGGCCTGGCAACTCATAAATGAACTGTAGGAGAGTACCTGTCTCCTTTACATAATCCACATACCAAAACCACTGTGGTTTTTCTCGAATCTTCCATCACACTGACCTTCCTATCAGGCTTTATAAATGCCCATAAGGTTAATAAATACTTACAAAGGAGCAATTTCAAATCCTTACTATTTTTCACTTCATCTCCCAGTTTTTGGCATAAAGCTAATCAAGTATCTTCTCTCTATGTCTCTTGATGTTTTGATTCATTTTATTCTTAACACCTTTTGATATTATGCTGAGTTATCATTTTAATACATTTTTTAATTAATTTAACCTCCTCTGGTAACAGGCTTCTTCCCCAGAAAACTGGCTGCTCTTCTGCTGTTGAGGACTGAAAGTTTATCATTCCCCTCTCTTAGTAAGAGAACCAGTGATCCACAACAACAAAAACCTACCCCTCTTACCAAGTGAGCTGCTCATTTCCAGAAAGCTCTTTCTTTCATTTGATTTCCCTTCTCCACAACCTTCTGGAACTCTCTTGGTTTACATCTCCATACACCAATGTCAATACCCATTACTGTCAGCAGATCCATGGTCTCCCATAGCTAGAAGTTGTTCCAACTCTCAATTCCCGTTTCCTATCATCATTCTGGAAAGTGAACAGCCCTATTCACTTGTTCCCTGAAAATATTTTCCCATCGTTTTTGGCGCAGAATTTCTAACAGGAGCATCTTTTCTCTTTAGCCTGCTGAAGATCTCCATTTAGACACACTCAATTACATTGCAGTCTGGGCTGCCAGCCAGACACAGGTATGTCATTTCATAGCTGTCTAGTTCAGTCAACCAGCTGCGTCTTCAGAAATGTTTTCTGCTGTTTTCATACTAGAGATATGAAATTAGCAGGGATACTTCAAATTGTATTCCTCCTACTCTTAATCCTCTTTATCTGGGCAAACTGAAGGAGCTGTTAAGGAGGGTTGTACACAACATAACTTCATTGGCTGAGTTTTGACACAAATTTCCTTAGGCTTCTTCTGTAGCTACAGGAACAAGAGGATTCCCTCCAAGGAATGATTCAAGCACTTAAACAACAATCATTGAGAGAGGGATTCTTAGGAGCTGCCCTTTTCTATCTGCTTGGATACAGACAGACCAAAGGAAAGAGCCTTCACAACACACCCAGCTACACAGATTGCTTAGCATTAGTATATCTGAATATCTCTAATTCACAACCGCTGTCATCTGCCTTAAACCATGTTGCATGTTTGGTTGACACACTGACACTTCTGCCAGTATTGACCAATAGAAATTTCCTTATTTGAGTTTTGCTGTTGCAAAACAGACAGGCCCTCCATTTCCTTATTCAGGAACTCTTTAGTTGTTATCATATGTGGTATCTGCATTTGTCCTTCCAATCTTGTCTTCCAGTACAGCCACCGATTCGTATTCTGGATAAATCCTTGCTGGCTTCAGGCAGGAAAAAAAAATTGTGGACGTAGTCATCGCTCTATCTCAAGTCAATATATGCAGAAGAATATGAGTGTCATCTAAAGGAAAGTATATGTTCTGTCTTAAAGTATCTTCTAAATAACCCAGGCATCCCAAGCAATCAGTTATTTGCTGTTCCTACTGCCCCTCTACACCAGTCTGTTGGCAGGAGGGAACTGTCCCCTCCAGTACAGGGGGTGACCTCTGTCTCCAGGGTCTCAGCTACACAGGCTCATAGACACGCAAAAGTGTCTTGTCTGCCATGAGCCTGATCATGGGGAAGAATAAAATGAAGAGAGTAAAAACACGCACACAAGCCTACGATGGGGAACTATTTTAAGCAGTTGCTGTGCCTGTGACTAAAATTATCATTTTTATGAAGAATCCAACCTATAAACAGAGCTAATTAAAGGAAGGGACAGAAATATATGCATGCACATCTCACTTATGCCTGAGGACTCTTCGGTAAACATGAAATGTGGAAAATAATAATTATTATTATAATTTTAATCATAATTATGAATGGATGATCAGGAGAACCAAGGATACACAGTTTTCAACTAGTCATTGACACCACTCCTCAAACAAAAAAAGACCAGGCCACTAATATCCAGTGCCATTGGCTCCGTCTGAAATTGCGAACACTGAAGCCTGCTGGAGAAATCAAGCGAAGCTGGTTCAATGCCTACTTTCAGTCACCACATTGATAGCCCCACAAATCTGTGTAACAACATTTTGACCGTAAAATATACTGCACTATTTCAACATTCAACATGTTTATGCTTGAAGCTGCCTCTTGAATTCCCAGGGAGGCAGTATAAGAAAATTAAAAAGCACAAACAAAAAATATAACAATAGTCAACCCCCAGTCATAAAGCTTAATTGGAAAGCAGGTATTAAGTATGTATCTTTATTACATTTTGAAACAATGAATAATATATGTTGTTGGCTAAAGACAGAGCTCTGAAGAGTGAGTACATTGTTTTATTATTCAAACACAAATGAAAGTGCACTGTATTATCAATTAATGTGGGCACTATTTTCTGTGGAATAAATAAATCCACCAGCCTCAGCTGCCGATTTACATACTCAAGTATCTTTAATCACAAGCGTAAAAGCAAGGGTGGGAAGAACAGTAGCCAAAGCTGTTGCCAAGACAACTTATCCCTGGATTTAGCATCATCATGAGGAGAAAACCTACAAGGAATTTAATTAACCAATACCTCAGCCTTCCAGCCTGCCAAGCACAGCCTGCTCCCTTTCAACTCCAAATCCCTCAGGAATGGTTGCACTACTGGTGGTTGCACCTACTCAACAGAGAAGCAGCATGGGATGTGTCCACATGATTTCTTACAAGTCGGCATGAGTGTGTTCTCCCCTCTAGACCACAGCGGGAGCCCTGAGCAAGCTCTCAGGCCAAAACTGGCCGTCAGCCTGGAGCCAAGCCCAGCTAATCTATTCTTTCCTTTTAATAGCATGTATTAACCTGAGTTTTGCATTGCACTGATGGGATCACATCGACCTTGGGGAGCTGAGTGAACAGGCAGAGCTTGCCTGCATCTGTCACTCTCGACAGTGCAGATCTAATCCCCAACATGATCACTGCCAGTGAGGTTAAGGAGAAAACCAATCTATCATCAGATACATTTGGCTCATGCAGTTGTGTTGGATCGTAGACAAAAGTGTGACAAAACGCAGAGGGCGTCCCTGATGCTGCAGCCGCCCCCTGCTCCTACAGACCCCTTGTGATCCTGCATTTGGGTGGGCGGTGGCAGAATTTCTCCATTCGTTCGTGAATAACCTTACAACCTTCCTCAAGACTTGGATTGCCTGATATCCACACTGCTGCTGTCAGCAAAACATTACTGTTGCTTTGTTGGTGAAGTCCTTTAAACATCTTCCTGTGTTTGCTTAAAGGATCAGGTGGGATACCTAATTCTCTTTCACAGTATCATACCTGTTTCTTCTTTTGGGGTAGTTCCAGAAAAGTGCTTCTGAAGCATATATGATGATACAGAGAATTCAATTATATCACTCTTCAGTGAATAGCACATTATGTATTTTTCCACTTGAAATGCACTGCAAATGACTGAATTGTCACATTATACTATGTGGAACAAAGAGGTGCACTGATGTTACTGAGAAAGAACAGAAAGAACTAGAAACTGGATTTGCTTCTCCAGCAGGATGTGTGGCTGAAATTAGTCCTACTTAATTAAACTTTACACATTCTAGGCTTATGGACCTACTTATTGGAAGAACAGCAGCTTCTTTTTTACTAGATGCTTTCTTTTCAGACATCAGCATCCAGTACCAAGTAATCATGCAACAGGCACAATAACTGACTGGGATTTTCAGGTACAGTGACAGAAAAAATGTGCTTTCCCAGCAGGGTACCCGTTCTCTCAGAGCATGGACCAAGATTGTACCAAGATCATCCAAGCAATCCCTTTGTGGGAATATATTAGGCAAAAGTTTAAATCATAACATTTATAGAAAATCTGTCACTGCCTTAGAGTGGCAGATATTAATTCAGACTGCTCACCTTTTCTGTCAATAGCTGAATTTGGTTTAGAGACTGTAGAATATCATCAAGGTACAAGGGTAAACTTTGTTCAGCTGATCCTACCACTTTCAACACCAGGTCAGATATACATCCCTCCAACTACAAGGATGACTAGAAAGTAAAATGAACAGATTCAATAACAGAAGTTAGTAGACCCACACTCATGAAAATATATGCAGAGTTTTACAAGAGGATGCATCTTGGTGAAATTTAGTGGTCCAAAAGTTGTTCACTGGAGTGTGTTCACTAAGGGAGACAGACAGTTACCTCCAGAGGGAATCCACCTCTTTTTGAGGTGGCATATGAGACAGGCAAAGCCTTTTGGATGTGTTTTTCCCTCACTTTTGGAATACTGAAGGCACCTAGCAGCTTATATAAAACATTTAATTCTTAGTCATACAGTTGGCTGAGGTGATCCGCCTCTTGCTGTATCAATACCATGAGAATTTGCGAAGACTGGAGAAGTTAGTCCTCACATAACTGTTTATGTTCTTGCTTTGGTTAGACATACTGTGTCAAGAACATTTTTTGGATTATTTTAGTCTTATTATTTTGTGTTGGTATTATATTGTCAATCAAGGTATTGGCAAAGCTTAGAAGATGAGCATCTACAGAGCTACGCAGAGGGGATGAAAGGGGAATGGGAGAAAGGAAAGGAGCTTGTTGACCATTTTTTGGGGGACCTCAAAATGGAAGTTATGGTGAAGTTTATTGAAAAAAAAAAAAAGTTAAGTGGTCATAAAGACCTTATAATTCTTGAATTTATTCAGAACATGTACAGCACGTGCACCTGTAAGTCAGTTCACCAAATCAGTGCTTAAGAACACTAATATCATATCATAATTTCAACACCTTTCTTCATAAGAGGACCTATTTTCCAAACTAAGAGCAGTCTAGCAAAAATTGAAACCTTTTTCAGACATTTCTCAAATTTGTTTTAAAAGGTCCTTTTTCCCTAGTGTACTTTCACAACATAAAATATTCCCTCCCCTCACATAGCCAGCCTTATAATGTCTTTCATCAGGTTATGTCAGAACTGCACATCCTTTTTCTTATGATCTCTTACAATAGTTTTCATGTTGCCTTCACGTCTTTACACCTCAGTTGGGATTTTCATCTCAGCCTGCTACTCACCTATGTGGGATTCAAACATGGAACTACAGAGAGCCACCAATGGACATGTACACATGCTGCCTCCCTGTATTAACAAACATACAACATTCACAGCTCTCTTGAATATAAGCATGGGCTTTCAGCTCATCTTCAGTCCAGGTCTAGACCCTAGGCTTCTTTATCAGCCACCAGCTAAGAGCCTGGGTCTTTCCATGTTGTGGCCTCCTCCCACTTGCTGGCTAGTCTGGCTTGAAGATCACTGGCAAACATACATACACCCACATGTACAGTGACTCTAAAGCAATATCATAGAGAAATAGGAGTAGAATTTAGTAAAGACAGACTATGGTTATCAGGTGCAGGGCTGTGTCCAGGTCCAGTGCTGGGCTCTCCAATATGACAGTGACATGGAGATGAAGAAGATGACTAAGGGACTGGAGCACCTGATGTATGAGGAAAGGCTGGAGAAGGGAGAGCTTGGGAGATCACATCAGTGTGCCTAAATACCTGATGGGATGCAGTATGGAAGACAGACCCAGACTCTTCTCAGCCTTGCTCACTGACAGCACAAGAGACAGTGCACACAAACTCTAATACAAATACAGGAAATTCCACTTAGAAGTGAGAGAAAACTTTTTGACATTGAACTGGTCAAATGCTGAAGCAGGATGGTCAGAGAGGTTATAATGTCTCCGTCCTTGTATATTCTTACAACACAACTGGATGCAGCTTTAAGAATTCTGCTCTAGTTGACGCTACGTTAACAGGTAGCTAACTATCTGGAGTATTGTTTTGTCACCACCAGGGCACTCATTCTTTTCTTTTTCCTCCCTGCTGGAAATAATAATTAATATTTTTTTGTTAATCAGCAATTGATATATTTTTCTCTTTTTTTTTTTTTCTTTCATTTCTCCACATCAGTATTTGTCACTATTAGCCTGTTTGTTCTATATGAAGACAAGGGATTATTTTTTTTTTCTCTCTTTTTTATTTTTTTTCTTTCAGAATCTTCATTAGCTATTTAACAATCAGAGTTTTAAACTGCTGTGGAGGAAGAAGCCAAGTAGTTTAGGTTGAGGTTAAAAAAAGTGGTTTTAAGAATGCAGGTATTAAAGCAGCATCCACGGAAGTTTTGATTTTCGTGAACACCATCAAACAATCAATATATGGAGAAGAAAGAAACAAAATATGTTTGTATGACTCACACAAAAAGAAAATAAAAGAAACATCACCAGGCTTTCAACACTTGACTTTCATTCTACTTTTCTGAGGTTATTCATACTGTCAGGTTTACAATATGTATTTTTGTAGTCTCACATTCTTCACTTTCTTTTCATTAAAAACTCAAGAGATGACAGCATGGAAGAGATGTTTTGTATTGCTTCATCATGTCAAAATAACAATACTGGTACATCAGCACTTAAAGTACTGTTGCACAATCAAAATGAGTGTTTTTACAGGCCTAAGTGCTGATTAATGGTCTAATCCTTGTCTTTCTCATGCCATAACTGGCAAAGATAAGGACTGAAATCTTTTGACATCATATATTAGGAAAGCCTTGGTCAAAAGTCTTTTAATCAACTTTCCTTGTACTAACAGAGAAGCCAAGTATTTCAAAATGGGATCCTGACATAAAACCTCATGCACTACAGGTATTATAAATACACCATTCACAAAACTGCCATTGAGCATTCAGGCAGCTTATGGGGAAAGATGAAGTGTTTGACTAAAGCAAAAATTCTTTAGGCACCTTCAGACTATCCTGAAACCCATGTTTCTGGACTCCCTGCTGATGAGTGGTGGCACTGAAGCATTCTCATGCTTGACTATCATAAATAATAGGCAAGCTCTTCTCCAACATGCTGAAAGGGTTTCCCCATTATCCCCAAGGAGACCAGCACAGTGGCCCGAGAGTTAAATTATGCTTAACTCAAAAAATGCAAAATCCAGGGGACATCAAAAGCACACAGGACCATTTTCTCCTGTATCTTTCATGCCCCTACTCAAAGGCAGTTGCAAAGATGCAGATATGGGGTATTATTTACATCCTTACACACTGATGCAAGTGACCTTGGAAGTGCCATCTCCAGAGAACTTCACATTTAACACACAGTCACAGTTACTTTCTCTTCCCCTTCGTATGTCATGATGTATATCTTTACTTCTTTGTTGAAAGTCCATAGAGTGATTTAGTGATTATGTGATACACAGAATGGGGATACACAGACAGGTTTACCTAGGAATTCCATGTATTTTTAAAAGAGACATATAACATCACTGTAACAGTGGCATCCAGCCTTTGCTCAAATCCTGCTTATTCTCATGCATCCCTTTAAGTCTACAAGTCCTATTGCCTTCAGATAAGAAATCCCAGAGTGAGGAGCATCTATGGTATTTATGATAATAAAGAAAGGTAAAATCATGTAAGAAACATAGGAGTTTTCATAATCAAAGGAGTGGGAAGGAATGCAAACACAAGTCTTTGTGGAAAGTGTGGAAGTGCTCATTTTGCCTATGAGGGAGATGGAGAAAAAGTGGATTTCATTTGAGAGGAAGAAGTATTAATAAGAGTATGTAACATTCCTGCATTAGGATCTTTAGTAATAAGGGGGAAAGACCCAAACCAAGGCTACAGGAAGGAAGCATCCAGGGTACATTTGAATGTGCCCAAGCTGGTGGGATTGGTGCACAGTGGATTCATTAGAATGGGTGGTGCCTCACTGTAATGTATCTTGTATCATTCCCTTCCTATTGACAGACCTGCCTTTTCCCTTCTGCTCAGAAACCAGGCAGAGAAATGTATGTTACTGTGTCTGTGCACATTAACAGTTGTTTGATGTAGGATGAAGGCAGTACCCAGTCTTCATACCTCTCATAACTTTACCTTCAACCTCAATTACCTTTTTCCCCACCTCAAATCTCCTTTCTTGTCATTTTTGTTAGACCATTATTTTCTTAGTCTTTGCCACATCTTGGTTGAAATGTCCCATTTGAGAAGGGAAGTCCAGGATATATCTAGAATATAAAAATAGAGAAATAAGAATCCCAAACCAGTCAACAGGAATCACATGGTATGACTGGCAGAGAGTAGAAAACACCAGGGTCTTCATGTCAAGTACCTTTGCTTGGATTCAAAAGGAAAAACAAATAACAAACACGGAGGTACTGCACAACAGTGTGAGCAGCTTTATGTTCAAACCGCATGGCTGTCAAAAAGCTGGTTGCTGAGAGCTATTGGCAAACAGAGGAGAATGGGAAGGATGGATGCAGCTGGCAGATAAAACCTTACAGAAAATTTAGCCTTTAGTTGGTCCCTTTGCTTACACAGACCTACCTGGAATGTGAAAATAAGTCATACTGGCTGGCAGATGAGCATGCAGTGTCAAAGTGAAGGGAAGGAAAATTAAAATATTTTTGGGGAGAAACACAAGAGATGTAATAAGCCTTCATGTGGCTCTTTAACACCAGGTTGACTCCTGTACAGGAGTAAGTCAGTGCTGTGCAAGCTGAGTTACAGTAACTGAGCATCTGGCTCAATATGGTCAACTATTTATTATTTATGTAACTCCAACCTGAGTCCAAAATACCAACTATTTTCACACAAGACAGCTAAACTGAGACCTGAACAAAGAAAAAAGAAGCAAGCAACTGGTATAGAAAATAACACTGCAAAAAGAGAATTAGTGGACAAAGCCAAGAAGGAAAAATCATTGTTCTTAGAAGGAAGCCATGGGTTCATTCTTTTTTACAGGACATGTTGCTCAGAGCACTAACATGTTCAGTTACTAGCCCAACTTTTTTAATACAAGTTTAGGGACTAGATATTTATCACTCAGATCATCTTTACAGTAAATTTACATTAACCTCAGTGGAATAAGCTCTGATTTATACCATCTTAAGTAAGATTAAGAACAAACTCTTATTTTTTAATGTCTCAAGTGGAACATCAGGTGAGGCAAAGCTAAGCCTTGTAGCTGAGACTCACACTTCCAGACACTTATGTGGTTTTGGATTGTCATGCTCTGTTGTGACAAAGTCTGCTTTGAAAGGTGAGCAGAGAAAAGTCTTGACAGGTCTGGATGCACTGGCCTCTGCTCTGCCAACAAAGTGCTATTTGACACCTCAAAAGCTGGTCTAAAAGCAAGACACATTGTGCAAAAAGGCAGAGTACTGGAGAGATTTGCTATACCTAATTTGTACGGAATTAACCTGTCAGATTTCCCCCCTCTATTAATGGTTGCATCTTTGCTTCTCAGGGGCGGATGGAGAGCTCCCTTTCTGCCATGTCTGTAACTCAAGCTGGTGTTGCAATGAACTGGTGTGGCCCATGCAGTGGTTGACCATCTTCACACACAGTGCTGCCCACAGAGCCTGTGAGCCAGGCAGAAATTCAGCAACCAGTTTTCATAAGCCATTTGCAGCATGGACACTTTGCGATATGAGGCAATGGCATTCGACTAACAAAACACAAATACCTCGGGTGAAATAGCTTCATAGAACCTAAGCAATGCACCAAGGACTGAAAATACAACCTTTTTGTCTTGTACCATTTTGGGAAATCAATACTTGCATGCTTGTTCTCCTCTCAAAATAAATATTGCACGGCTGCTTTTCTCTTTTTTTTCTTTTGTACCCCTGCCTGATCTCCAGTACTCACAAGCAGCTCTGCAGTAAGTAGCTGTCAGCCTGGGGAGTGCTCAAGGCAGCAACCTCAAAGGTTACAGGCTCCTGGGTTGTGTCTCCCTGGCCGTCTCTATTTGTCACTGATGATTGTGGTAGATTGCAATAGGATAAAAACCATGCCAACATGTTTTTAGGCTGACAACATCTCCCTTTGCGTAGTTGGGGGTGTCTTTATTCCCTCTCTCCCAATTGAACTATTTAGCCTATGTCAACTAAACTCATCAGGTTTAACTAATTTAACTTGTGTAGAGGACTTTGGAGAGACCAGAGTCTCATCCTGTCAATTCTGTCTTTCTGAATAAGATCAGATAAAAGCTTTGATATCCAGTCCTCTGTAACTCATTGTGTCTCTGTGGGGCAGGCACTTGTGCAATGGATGGGCCAAGCACCTGCATCCCTCCCACACAGAACAGAGTAAGCAGCACATAGGAAATGTAATTCAGGGGAACTAAAGCTCAGTCCTTCATGTCACTCAACTCCCTAAAAAACTGTGCTGGCTACATAAATAATGAACTCCTCAGAATAAGGAGATTTTCTTTTTATGTATGTTTCAACAGTGCCTAATAGCACAATAAAGTCCTGGTCACCTCTGAAGCTTCTATGTGCTTCTATAATATAAATAAATATAATAAAAAATGAGTTGTCAGAGAAGGAGGTCATGGATCAGCAAAGTAAATCAAACTTTAACAGCCCATCAGGGCCAGACTGCCTAGCAACAAAACAATTCATCATTAAGAAGTTTTTGCGCTTTATTATAAATTTAGGTTTAAAAGAAACGTTGAAGTCCCTGTGTCAAATTTTGCTCTCAGTTACTTAGGTGCAAACTGAGAGCAATTTATTGAAGTCCAATGGAGCTGCTATAAATTGAAGGAAAAAAAGTTACCTCCACATGTTTTGAAAACCACTATTTTATTACTTAAGTCTAGGGAGTACATACTACTGTTTTAAATATCTACTGCTATACAAATATGGTTATTTTCTAAAACAAATCATTGATTTGGGTTTCTTTTTTAATTACACTTCTTGTGTCACAGTAATTTTTAATGTATATAAAGCAAAAGGCGTGGATCTCAAGTGGCCTGAATGAGGGATTGTGTAAGAAAGTTAAAACCAAACTAAAAACATCTTGGTGTTTAAATTCAGATAAAGAAATAAAACTACATAAATTAAAACAAACAAACAAACAAACAAACAAAAAACCCAAATAAAACTTTTGAGGCTACAGCTTCTGTGTTTTAGCGTTAGTTAACTGATTCTGAAAAGTCTGTTGACTTAATAGAATGTGTAATAAGATATCTAGGAAATGTCTTAACAATCCAAAATCCCTTCCCCTTTATATATAGATATATATATATATACTTATTTTTCTTCTCTCATACACAGTAAGAGATCCATCTCATTTGCACTGCATGTCACATCAATTCAGCTGCTGGCCTGAGATCTGGCTTGGTCCATGCAGACATCTCGCAACTTCTGCACAATCTCGGTGAATCAGCAGAGCTGATAAGCAGACCGATCACCTCATCAGACCATCCTTTGTCAGGAGGGACACTATTGAAACTGGTCTTTTATAGCCACTGTAGGAACATGCCAGCTCCAGTCTCTTTTCCTTTAACCACTTTCACAGGATGATTTATAAAGCATCCATCTCTTCCTTAATAGGACTTTGTAGCTGGTTCTTGAAGAGCTCAAAACCTGGGATGTTTAATAACATTCACATCCCAGCCCTGTTTCTTGCAGCTTTGGGCACTGCTGGGTCTTGGCTCACAGGTGTGGTAGTCATCTATTTCTGTAGATTTTTCAGGAGTGTTTAATATCAGATTTTTACTATACCATCTGAATAATTTTCTGTAGGTTATTGCTTTGTCATCTGGAAGCATTTAACTGCTCCCTTCCCCTCTCCTTCCTGCTCTGCAAAAAATAACAATAAAATCAAACAGTTGCCAAATCCTAACAGTTTTCACAGTACTAGCTCAGCTCAGAGGCTTGAGACAGCCAGTTCCATCTTGTCTTTGAGTATGCCATATAGACCAGTTTGATCAGAATATAAATTGTGTTTGTCTTTCTGATTCTTATTCCAAAGGCCTGGTAAATTTTGGGGAAATGTCAGAAAATAGACATCTGATTAGACTAATAGATTTTGTAACATGAAGCTGTTCTATATTCTGATAGGTTGGGTGATTTTAATGCTTAGAATGTTAGATTTTTAATTGCAAACAGAAGGTCATCTGCATAGATTAATAATTTTTTGGTGTCTGGCTTATCCTTTTATTTGCTTTTTTCATCCCACAGTATTTGCTAATGTTTCTAGTTATAAGACAATCATTGCATTTCTCTGTATACTGTTAACAGCAGGGACTTTACTGTCACAGATCATGACAGATGGACATGTATATAGAGCTTTGATTAACACTCCAGATTTATTTTTTAAAACCCTGTATTTATTGAGCCTGTAACACAGGTAGTTGAGAATGAGACTGACTTTTTTTTTCCCTTTCCTAATATTGTGTCATTGAGACTCACCAAGAGTCAATATTACAAATGGCTTGTAATGGTACATATACTGTGACATTTATAAGCACCTGAATTAGTCAGGATCTTTAAGATATTGAGGTTTAATTAAACTTTCCGAAACTCAGCATTGAACCTGCCCAAAATTCGGTAAGAGCTGATGAAAGAATTTAACTTAAGAATGACCAAAATTTCCATGTTTTCAAAAATATTCAAAAGTTATAACTGAAAATCACTGAAGTTAAGCAGCCAGAAACAAAAAGTAAACAAACCAGGAAGCCACAGGCACTTGCAGGAAACTTAGATAGTGTTTGGGTATCTACATCTGCAAAGCTTGATGAAACCAAAATGTTTCCTGAGGCTTATGTTTCACCCAGACAGAAAATCAGTACTTCTTTGCTACCTTGCACAGCATTTTGATAGCACAGAAAGTCTTAGTACCTGTTCGCCCACCCCCATCAACCTGTAGCATCCCTCGCCAAAATCCCCTCTGGCCTCCTACTTCCCCCCTTGATCTCAACATGAAATCCAATAACTTCATCCACTCACACTAGAAATGTAACCAGAATAAAGAAAGGAAGAGAGGAACTAGCAGATGGTCATCACCTTTTGTATGATAGCCCAAAGTAGGCTTATTTGGACAATTCCTTTTTTGAATCACATCTTCATCCTGATAGTGTTCAAATCCACATCTCCTGCCTCTTGTAGGTGTGCCCAATCATTAGGTTTCCTAACAGCTGTGAAGGAAAGAGAGAAGAGACATCCTAACTCACAGTTGTGGGAAGATGGGCAAAGAAAGGAGTAGAGAATGAGGACAAGAGCGTGGATCATGGAGCTGCAGAGAGTAAACAAGGAGGAAGTTTCTCTTCACAGTATTTGTTCTTACTACTGTTCTGATATTTTTGCCTTGAAACAGCACAAATAAATAAAACATGCCCTTTTTCTTTATTTCTTCTCTTTCTGACCACACAGATCAACTCTGAAATGAACAAAGGGGAGAGAAATCTGGCACAGGATTACCCGTACAGAAATCCACTTCACAGGTGTTAACTTCCAACAATATAAACCAAATAACAGAGGGAAGAAAAAGATAAAAATAATTTGGAGATATTTCAAAGCAGAGGGTAAGGTGTGGGCTTGTTGAATCTACACCAGTGAGCTTGTTTTGGAGAAATTAACAGAATTAATTCCAATGATCTTTTTACCTTAAGGGGTAACATCTGTCGTTGATTTATGTCTGTTTATGGCAGCTAGAACCATCCCAAACAGATCTTTGCCCTGCTAAAAAAAGATCATCACATGTGAAAGGTTTGAATTGAGATACTTGAAAACTTGGCTATGATTGGGAAGGAGAAAAATAATACATCTTTATTTTCAGTATACTGAAGGGAACTCCTTGTTTAGGACCAAATCTAACCCCTCTACAGATTTATCCTCCCATAAATACAATGAAACAAAAGATATCTTTTCCATCAGATTACATGGTGAACCTCTGTTAAAAGTTATTCATTATCTTTACTGAAAAGAGTCAGATACAATCACGAGTCTGCTAGTTGACCCTATACAATGCTTATCTTGCCTCAGCAGATATAACCCTTAGACAATTGTTACACATACAGATAATCAGAAAGAAACTTATCTGGCCAGAAAGATGTCTGTCCAGAAATATGGCCTTAATCTTCTGTCCAAATATCTTTAGGGCCTCACAAATGGCACCAGAAATCAATGCATGGCAAGCAATCCAAGCCCACATCATTCTAGTCAGAAGAACCCAAAGACCTCTCTCTAAAGCAGATACCTGCTGACAGGTCAGTTCTTTTGGGATTGTGACTTCATTCAGTTCTCTGAATATAGGCATCTAGTGCCATCAGGATATGACAGCTGGCCTCCAGCTGTTCTCCCAGAGGATGCAGCTCTTCCTTAAATCTGTCATAGCTGCCAGTCCTCTCCAGCACTGAGAGATCTATGTTAGCTGGATACCTTATGACCTTGCAAGCAACAGATGGGTTTTAGTTGTATCCCACTCTACCTCCCCACTGCCTGTAATATAAGTCCAAGCACTGGCAGCACATGTAGACTCCTGTACATCGACACCTACACCTAGGTGCTCTTGACTGATGTCTATAAGTCTGCATTAAAGCCCCAGAATAAGGATAACCTTAGACTCTGTGTGGCACAAGTGCTGTGCAGAGATTGTCTCATTAAAACCATTATAGAATCATAGAATTGTTTGGGTTGGAAGGGAACAACTCTCCTAACATGGGCAGGGACACCTTCGACTAGATCAGGTTGCTCAAAGCCTCATCCAGCTTGGCCTTGAACACTTCCAAGGATGAGGCAATGAAAACTTCTCTGGCCAACATGTTCCAAGGTCTTACCACCCTCACAGTAAATAATTTCTTCCTAATATCTACTCTAAATCTACCCTTTTTCAGTTTAAAACTGTTGCCTCTGATCCTATCAGTACACTCCCTGATAAAGAGTCCCTCCCCAGCTTTCCTGCAAGGTCACCTTTAGGTACTGGAAGGCTCCAGGCTGAATAACCCCAGCTCTCTCAGCCTGTCTTCACAGGAGATATGTTCCAGCCCTCTGATCATCCTCATGGCCCTTCTCTGGACTCACTCCAACAGGTCCATGTGCTTCTTACATTGGAGGCCCCAGAGCTGAACACAGTACTCCAGGTTGGATATTACCAGAGTGGAGAGGGAGAATCACCTCTTTCAGCCTGCTGGTCACATTTCTTTTGATGCAGCCCAGGGTACAATTGGCTTTACAGGCTGCAAGTGCATATTGCTGGATCATGTTGAGCTTCTCATCAACTACCATACTCAAGTCTTCTTCATGGCTGCTCTCAACCTGTTCTCCCAGCCTGTATTTGTGCTTGGGACTTCCCTGACCCATGTGCAGGACCTTGCACTCAACCCTGTTGAACTTCACGAGGTTTGCATGGGACCACTTCTCAAGTCTGGCAAGGTCCCTTTGGATGGCAACCCTTCCTCCAACGTGTCAACCACACCACACAGCTTGGTGTCATTGGTAAAGTTGCTGAGGGTGCACTCAATCCCACTGTCCATGTCATCTACAAACATGTTAAACAGATCATTAGATACCAGAAGCAGCATGACCAGAATGTGTGGAATTTATCCTAATTAGCCCCGCTTAGAAACAGTAACACTTATCCTGTCTGGAATTTATGGCTATTACTGGCTTTACTGCTTTTTGTGACTTAGGTATCACTGTAGGGCCATTCATCTTACCTCACAAGGCTAAATTCCCTGATTCCAGGTCTGTGCTTTGATTTCATGACATGCTGCCCTATATTGTTGTATCAAATTTGATCAAAGTGGTAGCTCAGATGGGACTTTCAAGGGAGATATCTCAATCTGCCCAATGAAGTCAGTGTTGGAGTTCATAGTTTATATCACCTTGAACCACCCACTAATCCTTTTCTGTCTTATTTTCAAACAACTTTAACTCTCTGCAACATGGCATATATCCCTTTTACAGCCCCCTGATTTCAGCTTCCTTGAGATTATTTCTTCTCACATCCTCTGCAATTCCATTTTCACTGCTTGCCTTTCGTTCGCATGGCACTCCTTTCCTTCAGCACATCTGAAAGGAAGCAGAAGCTCTGAAGCACATTAGCTTTGGCTCATTTAAGTTTTCTCACCTCTGCTCCTTTCCCTCCTACTGATGCTGCTCTCTGCCAAGGGAATGGGAAGGAGAAGAGTAGGAGGAGAAGCTATTAGCATACACTGAAGCACATCTGTATTAACATGCTCCAAAGCACCGTGTTATTTTGGCTGAGCACGCTGGAGCCAAGATGAATCTGTTGTTGGATGGCGTGGATATTCACTAACCTAGTCTAACTTATGAAAAAGCCTGATTCTGTTTGATTTCCACAGCAGCTGTTATTGTGTGACATGCAGAATTATTTAAGCTCAGACAGAGATACTGAATCAGAGTAACGTTGTGAGTTATCCTATTTCTTACAAAGTAAGGTGGGCTCACAGTGAGTTGAAAACCAGCTCTCGTTGAAAACAAGGTATTTTGAAATGTATTGGATAATCTCTTTCTCCTGTTAGCTTGGACACTCTGAAGCTGAAAGGTCATGAAAACCGATAAAAGAGTTCAACATTTCTGCACAAGGCAATGGAAAATAGATCATTGGTTGAAAACTGGTTGAGAGAGAAAGCTCAAAAATCCATTTTTAGGCTTCATTGCATAACATTATTTGGCTAGAAGAATAAATATAATAAATAAGGGAGAATGCAAGTGATTGTGTGATTCAGATAGCTACACAGAGGTGTCCGATGCCATTTTAGACACCAGTAGCCTTCGGGTACTGCTACAAAAAAATCCTGTTTCAAATGCAACTCTTGGCTTATCTGCTTGTCCTGTGCAGATCTCTCAGATATTTTTTAGGGAACAGTACTACACACCGTGGTGGCAGTAGACCTCAGGAGGTAATCTACACCAATGCCATGCTCAAAGACTGAATAACTTCAAAAGTTATATTTCAGGAAAAATAAAAGGTGCAAAAGAAGAAAAGAGATTCTGAAAGCTAGAAAAATCTCTCACTTTTCTACGTTTGGGCAAAACTCATTATTATCTTTAAAACAAAAAAAAAAATCTAAAGAAGGTTTGATCTAAATTTAGTTTGGGATCTCAGTCCAGTGAAGTGTGCTGTTGCTTTCTTCAGAGATCAAACCAGGTAGCAGAAGTGCAAGTTTTTATGCTGTTCCCAGCAATGTACTTTATCCTAAACCCAGAGAGGATAGCTTATCTACCAGTGTCTTCAGTCTTCACAGAAAATGGCAGCAAAAACGCAACATGGTGCCAGCAGTAAAGAATTATGTCCCGTTAAAATGGGACACAGACCTTTAACTGACTACTGAGCAGATCTCAGGTGATCATAATTTCAGGTTATTCTCCATCAGGCCTATAATTCACTCTCCTTCGTAGGACTTCAATGACTTGTAATTAGCATGGCAGTTACAGACTGTATTGTGCTGAAGCTTTGTATATATATCACATTATCACCTATCTAAAAGCTCACAGGTCATATGCTTGCATAACACAAGTTCATACTGAGTCAATTCTTTACAGCCTTTAAGTTTTCTTATGTCCTGAGTGTACTCATGTCAAATGCAGATCCAGAAGAGCTTTATTAATGTTAGACCACAATACTGATGGTTGCAGTTTACCAGATATTTGAGAAAGATCTATAGTACTCCTGTTTATACAGAATAGTCTATTACTCCAAAAATTGGCTTCAGTGGCTTATTAAAGTAAGGATACATTATGTGCATTTATTTGTTTATATGTGAGTGCTGAAAAATCTTTTCTTGAGTTGGTGATTACTCTTTTGATAATCCAATATTAATTTTGGTATTAAAATTTTTCATGTATTAACTGTGTGAAAGATTAAAATGGAACTATTTGTTTAAAACAGCAAATTAACATTCTGATAAGGAGCGATAATGCACAAGCAACTGCTTTTCAAATCTTTAGTTTCAGCAGCTTTCCTATTGGCAAGTATTTAAAACAGATACACAATAGGTCAGTAGAAAATTAAAGAATCTTTCTCTCTTCTGTTAAGCTATTTCTGTTTCCTTCTTTGTGGCCAGAATGAAAAGCAGAGAGTAAAAGAGTTTTGCCTGTTGCTTTTATTCCTGGTCTGCCAGAGGGATATAGAAATAGACATTACATGGGAGAATCACAACACATTCTTGTAATTCTCCACAGATACATAAAAGCTAGCATGGTGGCAGCTAAAAGAAAAATGATCTCTGAAAATAACCTTAAATGCATGCATATTTGGGTGGGTGTGTTTTACTGCCTTAGCCTTTTGGAAAGTTCATGTTTACATGAATCATTTATTTTTATAACAAGAGGCTCAAGCAAATACTGAATAACATCAGAACACTAAACAAATTATTTTATTCCATCCTTCTGAAGCCATCTACACCCTCTGGTCCAGGACAAAAAATACAGCTAAAAATACCCTCACATGTTTTTGCTGGTACTTCAGGCCATGGGGATAGCAGAAAAGTTACAGTCATATGTATTTTGTTAAGAAGTATCAGTATGATCAAACCCGTTAACTGCAGCCTTAAATATCCCAGCAGCTTCCAAGCTGTCTAATCCTGAAAGAGCACTCCTTAACTAAGGGTCAGCTCTTCTTTTAATTAATTCAGTGCTAAAAATCCCCAGTGTTTCAAAGAGGCCGGATCTGTCTCTGCAAACATGAGCCTGAACTTGTTGATCTGTCTACTTCTTCTACCTGTCTGTCTTGTTGCCTCCACCCAAAAGAAAGGACTGAACTTTCTCACCTGATAGACCCAGCTGAGTCCTTTGGTGTGTTTCTGAACCTGCTCACCACGTTTTAAGTCCACCTTGCTTTTTTTGAAGTTACTCCTTCTTTGAGCAGGGAGTTGGAGTAGATGACTTCCTGAGGTCTTTTGCAACCAAATTTATTCTACAACTTGATAATTTTTCAGAGGCGCTTGCATCTATCTCATAAAGTATATCCTTCTGCCAGCTGATGGTGAACTTTGGAAGTTTTAGCAAAAACAAGCCAAACGTACGATAAATAGCATCGATGCCTTACTTGTGTATTTTCATACTACAATACATTTGGATTCCTTTAGAATGTAAACAATTCCAGATTTCCTACAGTGCAATACTTCTTTAAGGGATAATTATCACAACCATGAAATTGTTTTTATACCTTTAAAACATACACTCAATCTGAATGAGCACAGTAATTATGTTAGAATAGAGAAACATTTGTGTCAAGGCAGCAAAATCCTAAGAGCTTTGTCTCAAAGATGACCATCAAAAACTGCCTGAAGCTTATGTCTTACTTCCATTGCCTAATACACAAGTGTCTGGAGATATTCCTCATATTATAATGTACCCAATACATCTGTCTACTTCTGAGAGAGATGAAACCAAGCTTGTAGAGTACAACAGCTGGAGGCCAGGTAACCTCAACCTCCAGAACAGCACTCCACACTTCTGTACATGCAACCAACTGCCCCACTTTGTGTGGGACTGAGTTGCAGATTCGGAAACTTCAGTTTAAGTGTCTGTATGTAGCTGCTTATACATTAGACTGAGTGTCCAATCTCCCTGTCTAATCAATGCAGAGACAGGCTGAAAGTCAACTCCCAAAATATAGGCATCTGGTGCTGTTTCTAATGTTCAAGAGTAGCTAGGACCTACAGGTGGGATGAGCAGATATGACACAAGATCTGTGGGAGACCCATGGCCTCTGCCCAGGTGAAATGCTTCACCTTATCCCAAATGATGGGTAATTTCTATTTAAAAATGTGAATCAAGCTATTAGTTTTTCTAGTCAATGGTGTCTCCAGAGTGATTTGGTTCGCTCTAATGAACCACACATTAGTCGGTCAGAAGAATAACTGTGGGACTCCACCAAACCAACTTCCTACATCTCCACTGACCACAGCAAGAGTTTAGACAGCAAGCACACATTAACTAAATTACACCTTTCAGATGCCAAAATGTAGGTGTCCTAATGTACCTTGAATCCCACTCTTAATATAATTTCTCGAGGTGAGACAGTGTCTGTTATCTTATCAAAGCTAATAGAACAGCTGCCCTTAGAACAGTAGGAGCAATTAACAACCTAATGTTATTTACAGGAATCATAATGATATTTATAAGAAAAGTTAACGAATTTATTATCATTTCAGCTCGTTCCAAAACACTCTTAAGTCCATGAGAGTCATGCAAACTTTAAGAATCAAGAGCTACAAAGTCATTGTTTTTAGAGAGGCCTGTAGATTGGTCTGAGAAGACATAATTAAGTTGGAATTAGGGTATAATAAGTGTGGGAGGGAGCAAGAATCCCACCTAAGCTCTTGTGTGAACTCTTAGTCCTTTATAAGAAGATCTGTAAAAGCACCACAACTTTTCTAATCTGAGTGGATCGGAAAACGGAAGCAGCTGGTTCTTGTGTATATCTCTGGTGTGCTTAACATTAGTCTCAGCTTTTAGTCTAACTTTGCTCTAGTCACTGTTGCCAAACTGTTCTAGAAATAATAAAAATAACCATAAGTCACTGAGCAGCACTAATTTTATTTTGGCAATTTATTAAAAACAGTATAACAAATAAACCTCTTCCTTCCCTCTTTCTTTTAACCCCAGCTTGGTCATGCATAAAATAAAAGTAGAAATTACTGGGACAAGCATCTGGAATTCATTTTGAATTTTTGTATTATAAAGAATGCAATTATTTTCTTCCTTCTCCCCTATTCTGCTCTGCAACTCTGTTCTGTCAGCCACTCAAAGAATGAAATTAGTAACCCTGGTCCCTTTTTAAAAATCCTGTATCTTCATTTGGTCATCTAAGGAATCACTAAAGCTAGGCCACCCCTAAAGCTGACTAAAAATCTAACTGTAACACAAGCTCTGTTCATAGAAGTCCTAGAAATGGTAACCAGACCTGAGACAGAAAAACTAACTTTCACCTGTACAATTCAAGCCCACATTTTACATTAGTAGTGTACACACATGGCAAGAATGATTACATCTCCATTATTTTTTCAGACTTAAACCTGCCCCTAACACTAGTAAAGGTGTCTGTTAAAGGTGACACTGTTAAATGTTGACTGTCAGACCCTGAAACCAAGGTTATAAAAACATTATAAGCCTCCTGTAAAAGCAGAACTGCTTTTATTTTCTTCTATGTACACATCACCATACAGATTTTAGAAATTTCCATGCTCATGTGTTTTATGTTAACCACAGCCCTAATTCCGACTCTGTTTATTGCTTGCTTTCCAGCCATACCATCAAGTTGGAGAAACAATATTGAGACACTTGGCTCATATACTTGTTTTCTTTCTGTCATCTAGAAACAGTACCACAAAAATTGCATGTCTTCTCCTTTTCTGATCCCTAATATTAACCATAACCCTAGCTCTAGATTTCCATATTCCTCCGTCATTGATGTGAATTAAAATGTTAACCCTGATCCATTGGCTAACCGATTTGAAATTATTTTATTTTGAAGGTCTAAAGTCAGCATAATAGCGAACTACTCTCTTTTTTTTAAAAATTAACACTAGACCTGCTACAGCTATTTTGCAATCACAGAGCATAACTTGAAAGAAAATATAATTATAAAAAAGTAATTATTTTGAAAGTACTGTCTGCACTATACAACCATAATTACAGCACTTATCTCCCTCATTCCCATAACTCTAACCCTAACCCTACTATGCTTCTCAGTCACAGCTGAGAGTAAGCAAAGATAAGCCATTATCTCAAGAAGACACAAGCATGAATATTACTTTTCTTATATAATGCATAGCCATATTGTATCATTTATCCTATTATTTTTCTTATTTAAAAAAAAAAACAGTAAAAAAGTTTTCATGAACCCATAGATGTTGTCAAAAAAGACAGACATCCCCCCACCCCGTGTTCTCATTAACACTGACATTCAGCCTAACTCCTGGGTAATGCTCAATATTATTATGCTCAATATTCTGAATTATACCACGCACACACTGCCACCACAGGTAAGTTTCGACTCTTTCTTTCCCAGACCTGACTCCAACCAAAATTTCATCCATCTTGAGATCTCCAGACTGAGCCTGTTCCTGAAGAGAATAGCAATTCTTGGCCATTAGTCTATGCCATCAATCATTTTATTGTGAGGGTCTACTCATAATACATCAATAGATCCAGAGCTTTCTTCCACTCTTTTCTTAAAGCTGCCACTATTCTCCCTGGTTGAAAAGTTTCCATGGAACCTTAGATGATCCCATCACAACCACCAACCTCAGCAACAGTTTTATTTGTCATGCAGCACAAAACATAATCACTAATCTGTCTCTTCCCTCTCTTAACCTTAAATCTACAAGTTTTAAAGCATCAAAGAGTGCCAAAGATTCTGAAAGTAAACTAGTTAATTAGCTCCAGTTGCTCCCAAAATGCATTTTGGAATACCTTACCCCAGATCCTCCTCCTCAGGGCATTGACATCCATAACTTCAATTCTTGCTGTTGTTTACAAAATTCCTCAGCAGCCAAGGTCTCCTTCACTCTCTCCAATAAATAATAGACTCCAAACAAAAAAGTGTTGATTTTTCTTTCCTGGGTACTCCACTATTTAAATCTTTTTGCTGCTTCTCTTTCAGAAGCTGTAACATAATGTTAAACATAAACCTCTCTTTTTGAAAAAAATCTGTGGACTTCAGGAAGTAAAAACCTAAAAATAAGTGATTCTTCTGAATATCAGCATTCACTGTATGCTTAAAAGTTTATCAATAGACTGTGTCTGAAAAGTTTTGGCAGTTCTTTTTTTTTTTCTAAGCATCGAACTATTTAACTTTTTTTAATAAACTCCATGAACTCCAAGAGTTTCCAGTGAAAATGGAGCAATGAGAAGATGGAGTACAGGTCAACAGCAACAAGGAGGAGTGTCTGGAGAGAGCTGAGGTGTGTATGAAATGTTGCTTTCAACATAGACCAGCTGAGGAAGAATGGAGGAGAGCGTGCAGAGTCTGGGATGACTCACAGTGATTTTAGAAGACATTGGTTGCTGTGAAATGGCATGCCATAGGGCATAGCTTAGGGTTGGAGACTTGCTTTTGTAAAGGAAGAAGGGCTGGATATTAGGAAAAAAGACATTATGGATCACTCATTCAGACTTTAGCTTGATACCTCCTCTCACCTTCACACAGCAGTTACTGGCCAAAACTCAGTATGTACCAGAAATACAGAATAAGAGCAAAATTACAGCAGTTGCATAGGACCTGAAACAGGCAATCAAATTAACTAGTTATCTATGTGTTCTAACACCCATAAACCCCATATTTGAGACAATAAATGGGAGCATGTGACTAGATACACATAAAACTGATAAAGAATTAGAGATATAAAAAATAATGTTAACAACAACAATGATGAATTGCATAGAAACTGTCACATATACAAAATACCTTTCATATTGTTGAAGGAATGATGATGATGAAACTCAAGCTACCTTCCCACTCCTACTTTGTTTGTCACTTGCTTTCTTTTGACCAGAATGGACGATAGATGAGTGTTTTTGTGTTGAATACTCACTGTGAAAGGGGCTGGAATTGGTTGTCTACCAAGAGACACAAATATTAAAGTCACATTTTACTCAGAGATCCAGGTAAAATTGACAGATGCTCAGGATTTACTCTGCATTTGCTAGGAAGAGGCTGATTAGAAGTTTATCTATAAAGGATTTTTACAAAGACTGCCAGTTTTGGAAAAGCTTCCAAACTAATCCAGCATAGGTACTGATAATGCTCCACAAATGCTGTGAATGGACAAGCGCCTGGACCATGTTGTGCTTGAAAATAGATTTAGTTTGGAACCATTGCAAACTGCTTAGATATTCTGATATCATTTTTACCAGAGGGAAAATCAAGGAAGAAGCTTTGACAGTGTCATAAACTGCATCTCTGTCATACTCCTTTGCACCACAGGCCACTAGTCATGTGTGTACAATAGAGATTTCTGAGGTGTCAGTGTTGAGATGTGTCACTAGACAGAGCATAACTTTGAAGACTGTAAATGTATTCCTGTAGGAAGAAACTATCTATTTCCCCAGACTTGCTGGCAGGATTAGACTGACTTTAGCACTGTATACGTTTTTTAAAAATCCCCTGCAAAATATTCAAGAGGAGTGCTCCACAGAGAATATTGCATAGGAGATTTTTCTTAAACATATGGCAGAAAGCATATTAGCATGAGTAACTTCTATGACATTTCCCCCTCCGCCCATCCCCAGAATTGCTGTGAGGCACATACAAAGTGCAACTGAGGATCTGGAAGAAGAAAAGAAACAAGTAGGAGTTGGAAATCAGGCTTGGAATTGAAAATCAGAGGGTTCCTGAGGCCCAGGTTTTCTTCTTAAACAGGCAGTTGCATTTTGGTAGCTCTTGAAATAAAAAATCTTGAAATTCAAAAAGTCCCAAGTCAATTGGTGAACCCATGAAGGGATTTTGTGTGCATTTACATATCTGTGCAATTAACCTACTACTGAAATTCTTGTGAACAGAACTTCTAACATTCCTATCTCTACCACCAAGTTGCTTTGGTAAATTATATAATTTCAGTGTGCCTTAGTTTCCCATATGCAAAATTAAAATAACAGTGCTTTCTTTCCATAATCTATGTAAGTTGTGAGCAAATTTGGGAAAAACAAAACCAAAACCAAAACCAACTGGGTCCACCAATGCTGGAGGCTACCCCAGATCATCTGTGTCCACTGCTAATAATGAGAAGATCCAGACACTTGCACTCTTGCACCATTAAAAACAAATCCAAACACAGGAAATTGTAAGAAACCATTTTCATCCTCTCCTGGTCTAGTCTTTGTGATACTTCTTGGATGCCCAATAAGGCTATAAAGATAATTATCAAAAATGATTTCATGAAAAAAAAAAGCAGCAGATAGCACATTTTCTGTCCTTCCTCAGTCATCTAGTATCAGCAATGTGATAAATCTGAATTCCAAATATATTATTACACTCATGCTCTAATCCATATGCCGTTTTATACACTCATGAACATATATTGGGAAAGCCGAGTTCAAGTAAAACAGAGAACAAAATTCCAAGAGATTTTATCAACTTCGTTTCTTTGCCTGACTGAGACCTCAGCTGCACCAGTCAGTAGTTTCACTGTCCTGTCTCTCTTTGCTCTTCTTCACCTTAGACAGGAACTCTGATGCCCCAAATCCATGCTGACTGTATGTGCTCCTGCAGTTTGGGAATTAGAGCACTCTAAATGGGAGTGAGTGTCTCAAATGTTGTGTCAGATTGATGCTAAGATGTGATTTTATAGAAAAAGTGGAAAGATTATTTTTTAGACAGAAGGCGAACAGTCAGCCGTATACCAGTTGCACAAAATTTCAGGTCTTCTCTAATAAGTGTGCTATGAATCAAAACTTTCTACTGTGTGAAACTGCAAGGAAAATAAACAATAAAAATCAATGATTGCAATTAGTACACGATATGTACTTTTTTCAGCATCATCACCTTCATGGAAGCAACTGAAATACCTGAAACCATTGTTCTGCTTTTCAGTTGTGCTATTAGCTTGTTTCTCTGCTAAGGTTTTCAGATTCAGAGAGCACTGAGATTTCTAATTTGGGCTTTCATAACCAGAACAAAGTTGTCCTCATTGAACCTGACAGGGGAGAGTCTAAGCGGATCCTAAGTGTAATTTCAAATGGCAAAAATGTTAAGCAGCATTCAGCTTCAAAAAGTTAACGGTCCTCTAGGCTGAGATCTTAATACAACAGGAAGAAAGTCAAAGTATCATCTCACCAAGAGGGAGAGAAAGTGACACTTTTGGGTATCATCATGTAGACTGAATGGTCCAATCCAGGTAAACAAGAGAAAATGCTGCAGACATAGCAGGACCTCCTTGATCACTTATGAAAAGGTTGTAGGTGCTGCAGTTAGAAGCTGGAACCTATTTCAGAATGTGTCAGCACTGCTCAGAGATGACCCGGGGACAGGCATTGTCACACAAGTGATGAGTGAAGAAATGTCAAAATAAATTTGCAAAAGTTTGTATTTTCCAGTTTTCAATATTTTTGTGTCACTTCACTGAACCAGGCTTCTCCCCAGCATTGGTGTCTGCATCCAGCCTCGCCATCCAATTGTCATTAAGATATATGTTTAATTTTGAGGTGCAATAGGAACTGGAAGTCCTGTTACACTGACAGCATCAATAGTGTATTTTTAATAAATATTGATATCAGCTATTTAGATTTTAAGACAATTTGCGTAGCTATCCCCCATCGCAGTGTTTAACTGAAGTTTCTTAACAGTTCGTGGTATAAATGTCAGAACAAAACTGTTTAAAATGCTAATTCCGTTTCTTTAGCCAAGTCCTTCTAAGAAGAATATGTAATTATCTGTTCAGCAGTGGTTCCAGATAGATGACTATGTGTCCCTTTCATTTTAAAGAGAATTTCCTTACAAATTTTCAGTATGGTTATTTTCCTCTATGAAAGGGAATATGAAATTTTAAAAGCAGACCAAGAAGATGGATTAGGAGGAAGAAGGGATGGATTTTCAGTCTGAGAGGGTTTCTGATCAACATAAAAAAGCTATGCAGTTCTCCTGCTTTTTCTCAAACTTTTTTATAAAGGATGAAGTTGATGGAGAATGACAGAGTGCTTCTCACCCATAAGACTCCAGATTATTTAGTATACATAATACCTTACAAAAGCAAATCCAGATCACAACATTTTTCAAGCTTTTCACATGAGTAGGTGCATTGTGTTTTTGTTGCAACCTTTCCTCAAAGAGATTAGACTTCACAAGACTTGGACTAATTTGCACAGAGGGCAAATCAGAAGGATATTAATGACCAATATAAACACATTAATAAGCCCTAACTAGTTCATTGGCTGGCAATCAGGAGAGCTGTGGCCTCAAGCAGCTACAGAGTAACTGGCCTGAATTTTTGTGTAGTAATCATAGCAAAGTGGCAGATGTTGTTTACATCCAGCACTGGAGGATTCCCCTTGAACATGAGCTCAGATTGGACTGTGACAGACTGATCTGGCACAGCAGAGCGTTCTGCTTCTGTTTAGGTAAGTTTGACATAAAATAAATGGATTCCCCCCTGTATTCACAAACAGCTCTAGTCCTGAAATAATTATGCCTCTGTTCAAAGTTTTAGAGCCTATGCCAGCATGTGTGAAGCGAATGACAAGAAAAACACCCTTCAAAAGTACAATTTTAGTAATGCCCAGCATTAAGCACTATTTCAATCTCATAATACATTCTCCAGTGTGACTTTCCTGTTCTTTCTTGGAGCATAAAGGAAGCACGGACACACATACTTATTTTTCAGAATGTGTGTGACATAACGGGTACTGCCCTGAGTGGTGTTTGTAGAAAGAATTGGGAACACAGCACCTGACCTGTAACTTCAGTAACTTCTGTGCTTTAGGTTTCCAGGACTTCCATTGAGTCCTTCAAAGAGCTCTTGAGTTGCCTATTCCAGACTGTGGCTGTGGTGATACTATGGTTCAAACCTCCCAGAGAAGACCCTTCCTGGATGGCACTCAGTATTTTCCTTTTCCCCTTATCTTATAATATCCATAAGGAGCAGATTCTGCCCTTACACAGATCTACAATCACCTTATTCTTGTCACATATCTCCATTTATTATTTCCGTCAGTCCATGTAGACCAACTCCGTTGGAGTGCATTTGATATGAACAATAGGAGTGTCATAGGCTTTTCTGATCTGTAAAAACCCTTAAACAACAGCATATATAAGACTTGCTACAACCCACCCCACAGACCAGTACCCATTTTCCAACTTTCAGGCCCCATTTCATGCTTATATATTTTTTTTCAGCAGAACCATAATGATCGAATGTGTACATAAATCAAAGATGCAGAATCTTCTGCCATAATAGTAACACTTGTATGATATATCAAGAAGATTCACTATGGGAATGGCAATATCTCAGTTGAGTGACGCTCCTAGGATCTTCTTCACAAAAGGAAATAAAGGCATCTTCTTTGTCTGGAAAATGCAGATTTAGAAAACTTTATCCATGCGTTTGCTCAGGGCTCAGCTACTGAAAATTGTATTTTGCAACCTAAATTCTCCTGAAGTAAGACCGTATTCACAGTGGGACTGAGATAATTTTTCACTACTGCCCTTCATTTGATGGGAAGACTTCTCCATAAATATTTTTAAAAGCTCCCCAACAGATGGATAATACTGCTGCATGATCCAAAATGTACTCTTAAAAAGTGATAGTTTTACATTTAATTTTAAAATAAGATTGGTGCATTTAATATTGTCAAATTAAATGTCATGTCTGGTGGATAAAAATGTTCCTTCTCCTTAAAATCATTTCTTAAAGAGAAAAACAGTTAGGATGCTCCTGACCTGTATATTAATATTTCCTGTTTTATTTGACATCTGTTCTTTCTGAACATATAAACAAATAAAATCATTTAGTGTTTACATAATAATACTAATAAAATCTAAATTGTAATTTAAAAATAGAAATGTGGTGATTCTTTCTAAAAAAAAATCACAGGCTTGCAATTTCTGAATGATTCCTTTGAATTATTTATGAAATCAGCATTTTCTGATGGAGAAAATTTTGCAGAATACTTCTGAGAAATTCAACGAACTGTAGCCTATTAAAAGAAATCTAGAAAATAATAATCTATTCTAGAAGTCTTACAAGAGGTGTTTGCATGCTCTACACATAATATTCTTTCCTCCAAAAATTTATTTCTTTCTAATACAGATTTGTTTTTTCTATGTCAGTAGGTCTCATACCCACACAGAGAACAACTCTTGTGAACCTATTTCTTCCCAAACTTCACAGTTCAACTCCAAAGTAGAGCCACAGTGCTTGAAAAATAAATAAGAAGCCCACTGCAATCCCCATGTACACACTGTGGAGTAGTAACCGTTCACCTTCAATCTCTAACCACTTGGAAAAGAATCATTTTCCTACCTTACCTGATTCCTTAGAAAATTGCATGAGAAACATCTCAAAGGAAATGGAGTTTTGTAGCACTTTTAAAATAAACAGAAGTGTAAAACTCTTTGAATGAAGAAAAAAAAAGAGGTGGCTTTTGTCTGTAGTTCTAGGAATTACCAAAATTGTAGTTTTGAACCAAAAAGACTGTCATCTATCCCTGTAACCCATTTATGACCGTATCTTAAAATGGCTTGATGTTCCTCTTCCTTTCCTTCACTGTCCCTGGACTGGCATGAAAAAGCCAATACCTCTTTGCTTTCTGCAGATGTTGGTACCAAATTTCCTTGCCAGAGCAACCCCAGGCAGAGCGCCTCACCATTTAACCCTGTGAGCTTCCAGGCATGATACGTCCGCTGCAAGCAGCAGTAGAAACGCACTGTTGGAGAGATAAACTGCAGTTCTCGGAATATCTTTAAATTAATATGTGAAACACCAAAAATGGACTTAAGAGAGAGGTGAAGCTTAGGAAAAAAAAAACAAATATGGTAATTTATCCCATTGACTGCTTTACACAGATGATAGACAAGGCTGAGCAAGTGGAAGATCTTTCTCTGCCTTCTCAGAAAATGAGAATAGCAGTAGTCTACAGGTGGGATGAGAAAACAAGCCAGTATGGGTGAGGCTTCCTCTGTAGCACATGCAGGAAGGTGTGAGAACTGACTGCTTAACATGCACCAGGAATGACAAAACCCAGAAGATATCCCAATGTGTTGACTTCTTTCTGGGTAAAAATGGTTATAGTTTCTTTTATTCCTTCTGCTTGTGAAAGACTAGTGCATCTGTGTGGGTCCTCAAGCAAAATGCAGTAGAAGTCTAATATTTAGCATTATCAGTCATTTTTTTCAGCATGACACTGAGCAAAGCTGGGGAAAAACACAGAAGGCAAATTAATTTCTCTGAGAATGTTAGTTCCACACACCTCACAAAATAAGGTTGGGAAATAAAAGAGTTAGATACACCTAATATAAAATACTGTGTTAGTGGAAAACTGAACGATGAGTGTTAAACTAATTTCTTCAGAAATAAAACTTTGCGTGCTGTGGCAAGATGCAATGCCAGGTCACATAACACCATCACAACAACTACAACAAACAGAATGTCTCAGTAGCACTTACCATGTGTAAAGAAATAATAAATAATAACAGAATATTTTACATTTAAATAGCACCTTTCATCCCAAAGGATTCTGAAACACTTGACAAGTTTAAACATCCATATAGGTTTATTTATATACAGAAAACAATTTCTCCCAGAGCTGAAACATGTAACTTTCATAAACAGCAGTATGTAAGTCAGAAAACAAAGAAAAATATTTAATCTAAATTAATCCACAGAGGAAACCTTCTCTGTTTCTTGTGTTGTAGTGTAGAAGGTCTGGCAGAAGAAGGCGACATTAAATTCTGGTCTAACTTACTTCTTCTAGTTTAATTTGTCATTTTTTTGTGGAGTCTTCATCTGAAGAAACCTGATATTCAAACCCCAACTGGACACGGTCCTGGGCAACCTTTCAGTCTAAATGAATCTGTGATTTTCCTGTATAGCTAAAGAAAAATTTCTTTGGTGTTGCATGGAAGTAAGTGTACAATTGTATCATAAAATACCTATCCTGCCTATTTACTTTTGATCACTGAGAGATTCCAGCAAGTATTTCAAACTGCTAAGGCATCAGATTACAGACCAAGGAGATATTTTTCCAACAGTGATATCAAATATTTAGCCTTAAAGAAGATAATTTTATTTGGCACAAAATAATGGAGTTTTTTTCCTCTATGGAAAACTACAAAAAAAGCTGGTCTGACAATCTAACCAGCTAGTAGTAGCTGGTGGGGAATGCAGAGTCTGTGCTGCTCTAAAATCCTGGATTTGGTGATTGGGACAGCAGAGTTTGCCCATCTGCAGCACTTGTTCTTCACCCAGATTGCAGACCAGGAAATCTTATTGTGCAAGAGAACCTAGCAGTCTCACCAAGAGCAACGAGTGTCCGAAGGCCATCATGGAAACTCTCTGTTGCACAGAAAGACAGAAGCTTTCACAACCAGAAGCTTATGAAAGCTTTAAGGTCAATGGTCACCCCATCCTAACCTAAACTTGTGAAGCTGTAATATATTTGAAGCTGTTAGGGAAGCTGGCAAAAAGTTCAGATCAAGTACTCAAATAGGCTTTTTATAAACTTTTTATCAACACACAAACTCAGGGGTGAATCCTAAGCAGATATTTCAGATACTAAAGCTCCCGACATAAAATGTCTAGCTTATTTTACTTGTGGGTAGGCAAACAGTAAAACCCAGAAAAGTGCTTCAGAGAACCAAAAACTTTTAAGTGCTCAACTAGTGGTTCTGGAATAATTCCTGACAACTAATCATGGGTTGGGCATATTATAAATAACTTCATCTGAAATCCACAGTGTGAAGAAAACATCAGAGAATTAAAATTTAAATCTTCATAAGCATACATATGCACACACACAGTGTCCTGACATTTAAAGGGCAATGCTTAGCCAGCTGTGTTTCTGTTTTCCTTCATGATTCACAAAAGTATGATTCAAGCTAATAATAACACATAGTTAGATACCTCCTCTCCATATTGCGGTGTTTTATGAAAAGCTTTTTTAAGACAACCGTGCCAAAGCTCCAGGTGCTGGCCAGGTTAAATTGGTGTTGGAACTGAGGGAAGCACTCTTCTCTGTCATTGCCAAGAAACAAATATCATCCCATTCTGGCTCAGTATTTGGTTTACAGAATAAATGAGGCTATATTCTTATACGTATAAGTGACCTGAGCTACAAAGCAGAGCTATATAATTTTACATATCGGAGCAGAAATTTGGGTATCTGTTAGACTCTGCTGCCACAGCCAAGAAAAGGTCAGCTTTGTAAGTATTATTGAGGTTTTCTACAGCAGACAAACATCTGCAATGTTAATGAATAGGAAGAAATCTCCCCCCGAGATGGCAGAGCTCAGATCAGTGCCAGACACTATAAAGTGTCTCACAATGGTGTGGACAGGCCTGCTGGGCTCTGCTGGGACACTTAGCATCAAGGATCAAGTGCAGTACCTAAAATTGAACTGGACTTCAGCTTATGCTATGCTACCTTGATATCAGTGTCTCAAATTGACTTCCATGAGGTAAAAAGGGCCCAAGAAGAGCTGTGGCATGATATGCGAGAAGGAAGACAAGAAGCCAGGACAACGATTTTCCCCATTTTTTTTGCTCTTTGTATAAATATGCTATTTTTTATTTTTCATGTTTGTCATACAGAGTCTTTGATGGCTACCAACTCTGAAGGCTCAGAAAATAAAGGGAATAATCACAGAGCAGAGATGAGGACTCCTGCAGTGATCTTATGTGCATAGACTTCTTAAGCCACTGGTATAGGCTTCAGTAATGCAATGTTTCCATGGGCACTAAAACTGCTACTAGTGTCCACAGCAATGTGCACAGGAAGCTGGCATTTCCAGCAAGCATAGAAACAAAGCAGTCATCACTTATTTATTTGGCACATTAATACATAGGAGTGCACCAAATCTGGCTTCAAAGAAAAGGACATACCTGTGCAGTAGAAACACACAGTTAGGTTTGGGTTTATGTGGTGGCAACGTTACGCGGCCTACAGAGTGTGTTCTGTTCCCTGGAGGCAATGGATGTGCTGTAAATAAGGAACAGTGCTCCAGGTTGCCTTTATGCATCTCAGCTGCTGTGGAAGGGCAACTGGGAATGAATTACCACTGCAAGCTCCCACCCAGCAGTCACCAATCTGACAATCTGCCAGAGAAACTTAGTTTTCGAGTATATCCCTGTTTTCTGCAAGGAAAGACATGGTTTTCCTGTATCACAGGAAAAGCAATAACCTTTGGTTAGTCCAGTGTCAAAATCCTAAAACCCAGAATTAATGTGCTTAGTAGCACCAGGAGACACCATTTACTCTGAAGATCTAGGAAAGGATTTATCCTCAGTTAAGAAGCAAGAGAAAAGGGGTGAGCAGGGCCATGCCATGTGCACAGTACAACACATGTGCTGTGTAGGCATCACTACGCTCCTGCATCCACATTTTCCTGATACCCTGACATGAGTTCAGGAGAGGAATTCAATACATGAAGCAAAGACAAAAGGTTAATTAATCTGCAAAGTATTAGCAAATTGTTTTTAAAAGGAACAGGTATATTCATACTGTTATGTGAGATGAGTAAAAAGAAAGGGGGAAAAATTCACAGAATATAAGGTATGGTGGAAAGAGTAAAGGATGGGACTAATGTCATAGCCTTTCTGACATTTAAAAAATAGATGGGCAAAGTGGGACTGTTGATTGGAATAACCATTCATTCCATAAAACTGTGTAACAGGTAAGTAAATGAGATTCACATCTCGATCAGAAGTCAAATGCAGAGCAGGAAAGTGAGAATTCCTTAATAAAGCTGCAAATGAACCTACTGCAGCTGTGGATAATTCTCATTAAAGAAGAAGGCGGAGGCAAATCTTTGAATCACGTTCACTTGTGATGCCAAAACTGCAAGAGTAGGAAGTCCATCAGAGAGAAACAACATACTCCATGACATGGGAACAGTGGTCTTCATCCCTCTGCCCACTGCAAAGTGTTATGTACCCCTAGAAGTCATAGTCAGTGAAGGTGACACACATGTTATGGAACTGAAAACTAGTCCTAAGGACAGATACAGTCATTCCCAAAGGTTCTTGTCAGAAAGAACTTCAGAGTTTAATCTGAAAGTGAGAAAGAAGTGAAGCCAGATAAACTGCTGGTGACACTTCATGTGAAATTGCCTGGGGGAACGTCCAGTGAAGACAAGAACCTAAAGCAGGAGCTGCTGTGTATATTTACAAAGTATCCGTAAAGACCTGCTTAGAGAGAAAAGAAAATATTAGTCCTGAGTTTTAAATCCAACTTTTGCAAAAGTTCAGCTGATAACTATTATACTGTCATTTTTCTGTAGATTATTTCACACTCGTGACCTTGTCGTCTTCTTGGATCAACTCCTAATCCCTGTGCCATTCAGAACGATCCCTTTTACTTTGCCCACATTTTCTTTACAGAGGGATTGATTTTTTAATTAAATTGTGCTCCAGAGCTTGGTGCAACCCTTAAGGACTACACTTTCTGCAACAGCATGTGTGCGTTCACGGGAGATGCACCGCTGACTGAGGGAAGAGGCGTTTGAGTTCAGGTTTTTTAAACTTATAATATCAAAAATTACACAGGGAAAGACCCAAAGACAAGGTCTTGTAGATTCACAGCTGGGCTTCCAGAAACTGTTGGATAAGATAGCAGTGTGAAAGGAAGAGCTGAAGCAGTAGGGACCTCATCAGAAAGGGAAAGTCTGCATCCTGGCTCAGTGAAACATATAATCTTCTTCTGTTTGCTAAAACAAAACAGAGCAAAAGTACATTTCAGAAATCAGAAGATTTGCTGCAGCTCCCTTATGGAGGAAACATGGCAATAAGCCTGCTGTGAGATGCTGAGCTGCTCAGACATGCCGAAGCGAGCACAGATCCGGACTGTAATGTTTGATGATCAATTTGGTGCTTGTTTCTTTTATTTTTCTTTGCTTTATTGTACTTTCATAATATTCCTCAGACAGATCCATATTCTTTACACAGAATCATAATGCCTGAGGCTTGTAACTCTATGACCTCTCCCGGCGTAGTCATAAATCTCGCCTTTAGTTGCCTTTTCTCAGCTTTAAGTTGTCTTTTGTGTCATGTTCACTTCACTTTCTCAAACACCTCCTGCAGGTTTGGAGGGGGTTGGGATCTTTACTGTGTTTTTCCCCTCTCTAGCACTGCAGTGAATTGTGGGTTTCTTGATCCTGTTGCCATTAAGAAACCAGGCAGATAATTACTGAGAGCCAGCAGCTGTGGCTGGCAGAGGTGAGTTCTTCATGTTCCTGATGACTCCCTGTCCCTGCAAGGGGACTTCACCTTCCCTTGCAGAGAAGTCTTGTGCCAACACCAGGTAATAGAGTGCACCTCTAAAACTACTCACTCAATGCCTGTATGTTCAAAGAAGTTTTCCTTGAAGCGTCTGAAGTCTAAATAGCTGTTGTTATTGCTCCCTGCAATGCCATGCAGCACTCTCTGCCTGGCTGGGCTCCCTCACCTTGTCCTTGACTGCAAAGCAGCCTGTGCAGAGTCACCTCAATATTTGTATGAGCAGACGGGGCGTGGGCTGTCCTGAAATTAGTACACTGCATGACACATCAGCACGTACCACCCCTTCAATCAAACTCCTTGTTCGTTTGTTGTGTTTGTTCATCTAAATCTCGCTGTTGGATATTAAACACCATTTGCAGTAACCACACAAACTGGGCACACACAGCTTTTAGAAAGTGAAAATTACTGTGAGTGAGGAGGGACAAATTATTATTTGTGTTCTATTATAATTAATTACTTTGCACAGCTGGAAACCATGTTACAAGTCTTAGGTGTTTGTAGGAATGAATGGCCTTGTAAAATGTAGCTGGCAGCTAAATCCATTCTTGTCATCCATGCTTGTTTCTGGTGCTCTTAGTGCTGGATAGATGTGCCTGCCAAAGGCTCTCATAGGCCCATTAGTGTCTGGAGTGGTTGTGGACTTAAATAGACATTTTTATTGTTCTCTACTGTTTTGAGTCAGAGTAGTTCCACAGGCACCTAGGAAATGCATGATACACGTAAACAACTAGAACGAGCCAGATAACCAGGCCTTGCACAAAAGCTGCATGTTACATATATTGATAATTACACATCAGAAGCCATCTGTTGAAATACAATAATTTTTCAGATCCATTTCTTAGCCCACTGGTATAATTCAGGATTATACCACATGGTTGTTCATGCAAAGAATCATTAAATCTCCATTTCAGTTTGTGAAGGAATGATGAAAAGAGATGCAGACTGAAATGAAATTTTCCCTCATTATTTTCCCCTCAGTGTAATGAGTTAAGTCCCACAAAGCAGTGTGACTGGAGACAATCTCTGAAGCTCTGGTTATCTCACATAAGAGGCTCAGGATGAGGCGGGTGGCGGTGCAGCACTTGAAAAGGCCATAGTCCCTGGTATATCTGTAGCTGCAAGGCTGGCATGGCCAATGGGTCCTACAGCCCGTGAGGATGACAGAGACAAAATGAGTCTGGGAAGCAGGTGGGTCTGAGCATCCTGGTACCCACCACCTGAGGGTGCAGTTCCCATATCTGGCTCAGGACATGGAAAGTGTTATCACTGCTCTAACCAAAGAAGGTAGAAAATAAGATGCTGCTTAGGACATTTTGGTCTTTTCTGCCACAATGCAAGATACCTGGGTTTGGGTCTTAGGGCAAGGGGTATAAACATAAATTTGATACAGCTACCTAGCTCCTAGGAAGGAATTGCAGAAACATTTGCTGTCACAAAATCTTTTGATTTATGTGTACTTGACAAACTTTTAATTATGTAGTCATTCAAAGGTACAATATATTTGTTTCTATGATTACTACTTTCTAGGAATCTCTTCTAAACAAAGCTTTAAAGGAAATGTTTCAGAGACAAGCTAAATCTACTTGAATTGCATTATGCGAGTGTCCATGATGGAAATGGAGGGAAATGGTCTGAAATGGAGGGAACTTTAATGATAGAAAGGAACTGGAAGTCATTCAGGCCTTTCCAAAATATGTTTTAATTTAGACAATGATAATTAACAACTGATGTAGGTTTGCTGTTCAACATAAAATGCATTTCATTTATCTGGGAGTGAACTCTAATTAAGTCTATTATTTCCACTCTGGAGATGGGCTGCTGGCTCAAGAATAGTTGAAAGCTCTATCAGGATATGGAAGCAAAGCTTAACTGATCAAGAAAAAAACATTAAGTTTATATTTCAGTTGGCACAAAACTTCACGCAGACCCCTAATATTAAAGGCCATGAAAAGGTACACTGAGTGTTCAAGTATGGATGCAAATGATAGCTTTTGACAGGCCATGTATGCTGTGTGGGAAGATATTTTGTGTGTAGTCTAAAGTATGAGTCACTGGGAAAACAAACACATAGTATAGTGAAAAAGAAGCATTATCAAAGAAAATCCACTGCAGAAAATGAAGGTAGTGGGAGCAACCAGGGTCACAAAGGCTTGAGTGTCTTTGTACTTGAGAGGAATATGACCGACCAGGGAATGTGAGAAGTATGAATACATTAAAGAAGCAGTATCATCCTGGGTGTTACCCAAACTTACTGTCAGTCAAGTACAAGAAAAGAGCTAGTTTTCTCCAGATTTTGATTCAAATTAAATAACAGAAGTCCCTTGGTATGATCATTCTTAAGAATGCCCAGCTGAAGAATAAATCTTATTTTATTTAAAATTAATATTAGTATTTAAAGAAGACAAACCAAAGGTCAGATGTCATAGGATTTGCTGATCCAACTCACTAAACTTTCTGATCATAAAGGCCATCATATGGTATCATGGAGTAGTACTGGTTTATAGGAAGCTATCCACTAAAATATTATGGTAGCTGATTTCAAGGTATGAGATTTAAGTACAAATATGGGCATATTGACCTCAAAAACTCTTGATAATACTGGTGTCAAGTGCACCAAGTAATAGAAATTATTTATTTACCAAATGTAATTCCACCAAGAAAGGTCTGTCTTGTTGTTCTCGCCCTTTAGCATCCTTAAGGCTTCATTCCTCTGCTATTCCTCTGCAGTGTGCACTACAATACCTCTCACTTGCTCGTGGGTATCTATTGATCAGGTAACAAGGCATAAGGATTCAATCCACATTTCAGCCTCATTCATATGTGATGTTGAAACTGGAGATCATGGAGGAAAAAACAGTTATACTGTGAATCAGTACTGGAGATAAGAGACAAAAAAAGACACCTGATGTGTAGGTCCTGTCACCTTCTCAGCAATAATCCTTCCTGGGAGAGCATTGCTGGTCTATGGAAGGAAACAATACACAAACACAGGGTTTAGATTCAGCTCACCCAAGTTTAGGCATCTGCTACGTAGCTGTTATCTGAGTCATCCAGGCTCCCATTACAGTGATCTCGGGGTGCAATTTGTTTTAGAATGAGGTGAATTGCTTTCCAAATTATGAGCATACTGAATTTAGAAATACTGATTTCTACCAGTTGATCCCAAGATGTGTTATACACTGTAATGAAATGGAGGAACAAAATTATTCCTGCTAAAATAGTGACATTTCAGTCAATATAGATAATCATATTTGAGACCTGAATGACACTTCATTTCCTTGCATAAGAACCTAAATGATGGGGCTGCCCAGCCTTACACCAGCCTCTTTGCCAGTGGAGAATCTAGTCTGATAAAGGATTAGAGCACAAGGTGCTGTGTAAGGATTACGTGCCATTAATCCACTTGTCTGTACAAGGAACAGTTTGCTTTTCTCTTTTGACTAATTGCCGCAATATATTATATTCCTAGTGATTAGCAGGCATTCACTTTGCTGGGGCAAAATTATTCATCACAGTCTATTTAGATAACTATAGAACAGTTTTATCAGTTAAAAGCACAGTTGTGGGTTTTTTTCAGAAGTTGCACATACCTGCCCTGAAAATTTCAGAGATTCATGTATTTCTCAGAGAAGCATCACAAAAGCTTTAGAAAAGTAGCTGTAGTTGGCATGAGTAAAACTAATCAGGTTAGTTAGCATAATTTAATTAATAGAGACACTCTTTTACAGGGTCTTTGAGGAGACAGTTCCTTGCAGCTTCATCTGCAAACGAATCTAAATATTACAGGCGAACTCCTGAAGGGATATATCATAGCCAGATAAACCCAGAGTCTATTGAAGTTGTATATGTTGGCTGGACAGGGATATGAGAAGGAGGGTGGGCAGGTAATTCCAAACATTTGAACAGAAAGCCAGGATAACCTGTGGGAAGGACCTCTCTGGAACATGGTCCAAGTTAGATTAGACTGACACATCTGCACGCCCTCTACCCCTCTATCAGGTAGAATTTCATAGATACTTGTTGCACTGAATGGCTACTTAAGGCCTCATGTGAGTACAAATTAACACATTAAAAATGTCTTCTACAAAAAAATCTGAATAACATCAGTGAAGAAATCTAGCAAATAGAGGATTTGGGGGAAAAAATAATCATGGGCAAAATCCTGGTATGCTGGTGCTGCTGCTAAATGCAGTCCGTAGAGCTACAAAACAGCTCTCTATACTCTAGAAGGAGCAAATAGTCCCAAATGACAGTGTGTAGGACTTTCCACAGAAGAAATCCCACTCATATGGCTCTGCAGGCTGCGCTACAAACACCTGTCCTGCTCTGCCCTGACAGACCCAAGTCTTCCGGAGGAATTTCTTCATGTGTTCAGATACGGTAGTGATGAGCCTGCAGGTAGGGACTGCCCTTTTCTTGGGGAGGGGAATATACCACAGAAGATCAGAAATGTTAGCAGCAGCTGTGCTGGCAGCTTTAGGAAGTCTGACCTGGAGACCGTTTGAGCTATTTGGATGGTCACACCTGGGCTCTGCCTGAATTTCCTTGGGTACTGTAACAGCCAGCTTGACACTCAGTATGTGGTGTCTCTGGAGCTCACAAAAACAGGGAAAATTAAAAGAGAATTGAGGTGGAGAGCAATCTGAAGAATAGCTAGAACAGCAAAGACTCATGCAGTCAAGACAAGGTTATGGCAAAGGGAATTCCAGAAACACAAATGCATCATTGAGCTTTTTCCTACCAACTGCTGACTCCTGAACGGGTCAGCTCTGCTTGCACCAACCAGGTTGAATGGTCCTGCCCCATTCTACTTGGGGCAAAAAAAAATATGCTTCAGCTCAAATGAAGCAGGAAAGAGGAAAACAAATCCAGCTCTCCTTAATGTTCTACATAGGAAGGAGAGGAAAAAAAGAATTACCAAACAAAGAACCAGGAGAAAGAGTTGTGGGAAAGAATCTTTAAACCGTTACTGGAAATCTGAATTCTGCCAGAAAGGATCTGCAGCAGCAGCTGCTTTATTGCTTATCTTGTTTCTAAAAGGACTGAAAGAGCCTGCCAAGGATGTGGCAGAAGATTCACTGTAATGACTTGAAGCTGAGGGAAGTCTGGCATTTTCCTGTGAGTGACGGGTTAAAGACATGACAGAAGAGAGCTTTTATTTTCCTTGTATGTTTCCGATTACAGTCTGACTTTATTGCTCCGGGCTAATATTTTGCACATAGACACTGATAAATCTGAGCTCCAACTGCTATAAAAAGTGCTACTCAAGTATGCAGTACTGATGCAACTGCTTAGTTAACTGTTACCTGTAAAACCTAATTAAAATCAATGAAGATTTGTAGTGAAAGGTCCATGTTTTATCAGAGCATGAAAATTAGACAAAACTCTCAATAACACTGCTTTCTTTTTTCTATTTATCTTTGTAGATATCTTACAGTAGCCTGTGAACAACCCTCACCTCAGAATACTTACGGTAGACCTAACCAAAGTTCATCTGTCAACACTGTAGTAATACTGGCATAATTAACATTTTCTTAATCTCTAAGCCTGTCATGAGATTAATCTCTTGCTCTCTAGTGAAAAGAAGGAAAGTAATTTTGGCCTAACATCAGTGTTAAACTCTGTAATAAACTTTCTAATGACGTGGCTCTGAGACTCATCAGCTTGACTTTTTAGCTTAAAAAAGTAATTGTCTTTGAGAAGCCCTAAACAATGCTTTTAATAGATGTAAGGGAAGAAAGGTCAGAATCTGAACTAAGATCAGATGAGCTGCCTCTTCATAGCCAAAATTTCTAGCAGACATTTCTCAAGCCATGAAAGATCCAGGGTCCAAAACTATAGTTTGAGATTGTAGTTCTGGCTCATGTTTCTTTTTTCCTCTTTCTTTAAAATATCAAACTTTGATCAAATACTGAATTCTTAGGTGATATCACTGATAGTTATCATAATAGTGTTTGGTTACCACAGTCAAATTTCATTTTTACCAGGAAAATATCACAAAACTACAAAAACCCATAAAAGTCAGTCTGAGTATTGTTACCCAATCAGCCCCAAGCCTGCTAGTATTCAAGAAGAGACTGGACAACACCCTCAGACACATGGTGTGAACTGTGGGGTTGTCCTACACAGGGACAGGAGTTGGACTCGATGTTCCTTGTGGATCCCTTCCAACTCAGGACATCCTATGATTCTATGATTCTAAGGCTTCTGAGCATCATGGAAGACTTTTAAAGGAGAAATAACAGCAACGATGTCTTCTTTACTTGCCTGCAATGTCTCTAAAGAGCTTGCAAAGAGGCATATAAGAGAACTTCATTTTCCATGTAGCTTTGTACATGTTAAGTCCCACGACAAAAGCAGATGAGCTTTTTTTTTTCTTTCTTGACTGTAGGCACCCATCTCCATCACTGAGAAACAGTAAGCAGCTTACAAAGGCTCTGAGTCCACGTGCCTACCAAATCAGCTGGAGATTTCCTCACCGATGAAGAGAACTTAACCTAATCAAGCTCATGTAGCTCCATTCCTGTTTCTGGTACTCAGTATCGGGTGTCATAAGCAAATGCATCTTGAGGAGAAATCTGGAAGTCCCTGTCTACCCATTCAGATTTGGTAGAAAATCCACTCTTCTTTGTAGGGTCATCAGAATGTTGGGTTCATAGCAACAAATTATAGGCAAAGCGACCCAGTACTCCCTGCGTGCAGCAGCTTTAAAACAGTTCAGTTCTATCCCCCAGTCCTGTGTCCAGAATATTGAGTTGTTGTTAACTGCCCTGCATTTTGATAGCAAAAGCATCAGATCTGCAGTAGCTGAATACACCTGGCATTTAGCAGTGAAAAATTTTGAAAAGGAAAAAAAAAATCTGAAGCTTTTACTCCGAGCACAGTTTTTGATGTATTTCTAAAACTCTGGTGATGGGATCACTTTCCTGTTAAGCATGTGCAATCAAACTGACAGATAAAGACTGCTTTTGTCTTTAATTCATAATTCTGTCAAGGATTTAGTCATGTCAACCAATTAAAATTATATGAGTTGAAAATAATTGCACTTGTTGGGTTTTTTTACCAACTACCATGGTGCCAAATCCTTGAGAGAATAGTGATTTCTGGGCAAAGCCAGTTGTTCATGTTTTTTTCCGTTTTCCAGCTGTGTATTTTATCTTCCTCTAGTGTTTTTTGAAATATAATGCCGTCCCTTTATTTATCAGAATTCTCTGCCTGTTTTTGATATGTAGAGATATCCACAGGCTCTCTTAACCTTGCCTCATGTTGCCGTGTTATATGAATTATTCAGAAAGATTCGCTTTTGAAGTGGTCAGTAATCACATAACTTAACTCCCAGATAAAAGAGAGAGAAAGAACATGAAGAGACATCACATAACAGATTTTCTATCCTTCAAGTAGGGCCTTAGTGGATAAATTTTAGAGACAATGTGTAATTAAATGAGTATATTTAATGTATTCTTTGGCATTTTACATTTAGAGTGTTCAAGGTTTACCCCCTGCTGCTTAAAGAGTACTTATGATCTCTTTCCCCTTACCCACCTGTCTACCTCTTGAACTATTCATCTTGGGGCTAGTAAATACTCAAAACGCTGGATTATGAGAACTGCAAGTGTAAGAAATGCCAATCCTATATGTGTAGATCTATACCAGACCTGTTTATGACACTGGCAGTAAGAAGTGTTGTTTGAAGAGAAGACAAGGGACTGGCTTCTTTCTATGGTTTTCTTCAGCACTTAAAATGGTTCTGCTGGCATGTTAGGGGCTCATCTCCCCCACTTAGTATTTGGTTGGGATGTGTTGTCCATGAATCTGTATTTTTTAGTATTCTGGCATAGTTTATCTCCAACGCTTCCTGTGGCAGCAAGTCTCAGAGGTTCTACATTTTTTTAACTTGTCTTAAGTCAATCTTTTGCTAGTTTCAGCAAATTCTGTCTAGTTCCAGTGTTGCAGTATTTGGGGTGTAGCATTTCTGCATTTACATTTTCCCATATGTTTTTTTAGAGTTTAGATGATTTTTCTCTGGATACATTACCTTATGTGTATCTATACCAAAGCTCATCTGTCACCTTTTTGACCACTCAGTTTTGTGAAGGCCTGATGTAATTCCTTGTCATTTATTCAGTTTTTGGGTACCTGAAATATTTTAATACCATCCTCACATTTAGAGATATCATTGCATGTACCCCTTTTGGGGTCATTCATGAGATATTGAAAAAAACTGGTCTCAACACTAATCTATAGTAGGACCCACTGCTGAGTCTTACTCAGCCTGAAAACTACGAAGCCTCATTCTGCTCTTCTTATCCTTTAACCAACTTTAAATTCACAGAAGTACCTTCCTTCCAAACTCATAACAACTTCATAACCTTAACCTTTTGCTGAAAAATCTTGTCTAAGGTCTTTCAAATACCCACATTTCCTGTATTTACTGGGTCTCCTTCATGCATACGATCACTGAAACCATAGCAGAGCAGAAGGAGGCTGGAGAGGCAGGATTTCCCATCAGAGGAGCGTTGTTGACCCCATTCCACCAGGCTGTGCAGTTCATTATCTTCTTCTTTCCTTCCAACTCTTACATCTTACTGGTGATAGAAGTCATCCTTGTAAATAAGAGTCATATTGGAAATCTTGACAGACCTTTTTGGTCTAATGCTTCATGTATGATTACCTAAAATAAGTGTAGCTCCTCTGACTAATCTGCTGTGAAGAATACATTGAGTACAGAAACCTCCGCAACCTCACAGTTAAGACCAAAACAAAGAATTTATCCAGCTTCTCTGCCCTAGTTTTATGACTTCTTAGTTCCCCCTTGGCACCAGTGTAATCAAGCAAGCCCACCAGTTTCCTAGCTTGTTTCCTTCTTTTCTTGTATTTAAATAAAATTTTGCTCTCAGATGAAGTGTCATTTGCAAGGTGCTCTTCAAATTCTTTTTTTAGCTATTTTGATGTCCTTCTTACTTTCAACATGCTGTGACTTTTTATTTGGTTAGATTTACCATTTTTAAATAACAGCCTTTTCCATGGGAGAGTCTTCTTGTATTTCATAGAATCAAAGAATGGCTTGGGACCTTCAAAGCTCATCTAGTCCAAATCCCCTGCAATGAGCAGGGACATCTTCAACTAGATCAGGTTGCTCAAAGCCCCATCCAGTCTGGCCTTGAATGTTTCTCAGGAGGGACATCTACCACCTCTCTGGGCAACCTGTTCCAGTGTTTCACCACCCCCGTGGTAAAAAATTTCTTCCTTATATCTAGTCTGAATCTACCCTCTTTTAGTCTAAAATTGTTACTCCCTGTCCTGTTACTACAGGCCCCACTGAATAGTCTGTCTCCATCTTTCTTATAAGCCCCTTTTAAGTACTGAAAGGCCACAATAAGGTCTCCCTGGAGCCTTCTCTTCTCCAGGATGAATAACCTCAATTCTCTCATATTTTTCCCTCATAGGAGAGATGCTCCAGCCTTCTTTCCTGTGCTGAGGGCTCCAGAGCTGGATGCAGTACTCCAAGTGAGGTCTCACCAGAGCAGAGGGGCAGAATCACCTCCATCAACCTGCTGGCCACACCGCTTTTGATGCAGCCCAGGACACAATTGGCTTTCTGGGCTGCTGTAGGAAGAGAGACTGCCAGTGAAGACTGAGGCAAAACCACTGTTGAGTACCTCAGCCTTCTCTTTGTCCATTGTTATCAGTTTGCTAGTCGTTTTCATCAGGGGAGTACACTTTCTCTGACCTTCCTTTTGTAGCTGACGTACCTATGGAAAACCTTCTTATTATTCTTTGCATCACTTGACAAGTTCAGCTCCAGCTGTGCTTTGGCCTTCCTGACCCCATCTCTGCACAACCAGGCAGTGTCTCCATACTCTTCCCAGTACACCTGTCCCTGCTTCCACTGCCTGTGCATTTCCTTCTTGCCCTTTAGTTTGACCAGCAAGTCTCAACTCAGCCATGCCAGTGCCGTGCCATCCTTACCTAATTTCCTACATCTGGGGATCGAGAACTGTTGCACTCTATGGAAAGTGTTCTTAAAGATCTGCCAGCTCTGTTCTGCTCCCTTGTCCCTGAGGGTAGTTTCCCAGGGGGTCCCACTGACTAACTCCTTGAACAGAGGGAAGTTTGCTTTCCTAAAATCCAGGCTCCTGACTTTACTCTTCACATGTCCCATCTCTCAGGACTGTGAATTCCACAAGTGCATGATCACTGAAGCCCAGGCTGCCTCCAGTCTTGATGTCTTTGATTAGCTCACTTGCATTGGGTCATTTCCTACAAAGCTGTTCAGCACTTCTATCAGACTGCTTTGATTTCTTTTTGATTTGTGGCGGGGAGTTTACCTGGGCTTCTAAAAGTACTTTCGAACAGACAGTAGATTGCTTAGAGGCTTATTGCTTGGTGACTCTTCCATAACTCTGGTCTTCCACTTTTGTCTTATATTTAGGAGTAGCATGAAGAAGCAATTTCTGTCAATCAGAATGCCAGCATTTCAAAAGTGTTTTTCAGAATGGCAGCAGTTCAGATTATATCACAAAAAGGACATCCCATAGTAGAATAATCATGTTTTAAAGTTTTGTTTTGCTACACCCAAATACTACATTATGTAAAAGAAATGTGACGATTACATGTTTAGGCTTTTCGTGAGGTGTTCAAATGAGAATCACTATGAGACAATCACAGTGAAATACCACCTATTTTGAGGAAAAAGTTTTCTTCTCTGAAAATTGTAGCTAGATCAGCACATTCCTACAGAATGTTCCTAATTCGACTGATGTGCCTTACAAGAAACCTTTGCAACCATACCTACTGCATTTTCTGTAGACCTTTTTAGCAGCCATAACACTGAAAATATGTCAGTGTGATGGTCTGCATATCACATTCAAAGAGTCTGTGTTCAGACTCTTCATATTTCAATTTAGGAGGTGTCCCTTCATGCTGGGGGTGTCTAGGAAGACTGGAAACAGTTGCAGGTTTGATGGGCAAGTCTGTTGTGTCTGCGAAGGGTAAGGAATGATCATTTGCATTGAGAGCAGGGCAATAGCTCCATGTGTCTCTCATACATTTACCAATGTCCTCCCAGTAAGCCCTTTGTGACTTTGAGCTGGATAAACTATCTTCAAGGAGTTGCAAAAGCTCACAAGAAGTCAGGTGAGTAACCTGATTTTCAACAGTGGGGGAAGAGAAAAAATAGCAAGTCCAGGACTACTTTAAAAACTGTGGATGGTAAGTGATTTTCAAGATCTTCCTTATTTCTGACAGAATATAGTTGCATGCTAGATGTTATATCTAAGCTGCTTGGCAGAAGCACTTAGGCAACAAGTCTTTATAAACATCACTTTTAGAACTGCCTCTGTTTTTATTGAACCAGCATCTTGCAGTTGTTCATTCCTTAGCTGGATCTGTGCAGATATTTGAATCAAACCTAAGGATTCTCATTTTCAATTAGAAAGAGGTTTTATGGTCTTCTGACAACACTGGGTAGTCACAGATCATATTGAAATATAAGTTCTGGGACAGTTTTAAACAGGAGATTTCTTTTGCCTGGTCAGCTGTATTTTAAACTACTCCAGTTGGAGAAAATAACTCTTCATCTCTGACTGTCCCTGAAACAGTTCAGAGGAGTCCCCGTGGTACATTCATGCCCTTAGGGCAAAATGTCATTATGAATGTAAGAATATTGTAGAGGATCAATGACTTGCAGAAGGTCAAACACACCTTCTTCTGTTCCTTTTGAAAAAAAGAAAAATAAAAGAGAGAGAAACCATATTTCCATGTATTAAATCTTTGTGTGGTATGGAAAAAGATTGTTTATTTCTACTGAAACTGTCTCAGTCACACAAGAAACCTCATTCTTGAGGCCACCAGTATTCCCTTTTTCTCATTTGCAGCTATAACACTGACAAAACTCTTAGCATTTCTAAATGGTCCTTTGTTATTTGTATCATTTTGTAGAACACTTCCTTGAAAATGATAGGGCAGTTTTTCTGTAAAGATGGGAGATCACTTCATTGTGATACAGGGTAGCTTCTCAGGACCCTATTAATTGGAGACTGTTGCTTCCTGGAAATTATGCTTCGGCATCAACCACTTACCTCACCTTCTCTACATTTACCAGGACCTGGTAATCAGAGACCTTAAGATACAGATGGTTCAAAAAAATTCAGTACTCACTGTCCCACATCAACCACTCTCAACATGTACAATAATGTTTCTAACTCTTCTCCAGATTTCCACTCAAAATCTTTTGTTGATAAGCATACCAAGAAATACGGTTGCATGAGAAAAGACAGGTATGGTGCACTACAATAATTGCAAGAAAATACAAGAATAAAGCATTGCTCATAATGTAATAAACATCCTAAACTTGTCTGGGTTGGTTTATGAAATATGTGTCACACACTCACAAGAAGGGACAAATGTCCCTAAGCCATACTTCCATGTCTTTAAAATAGAGTTATTTTTAAAAATTACCCAGGAATAGTGTATTTATTGGAATTTGCATTGTGCCCACTTATTGGTCCAGCAGGTAGAGTACCTTTCTCTACAAACAAGAGAGAACAGGTGAAGTAGCTATGTGTGGGGACACCTCATGGTGGGAGGCAGGTGGTGAATGATATTTATATTATTTGTCCTGAATTCCCATTTTTGTCTACATTCATCTCACCACAGTTTTACTGCTTAACTGAGATGCGAGGATGCAGTTGCTCACATCTGTGTGTCTGATATAGATGTCAGTGTTTGAGCTGGCCAGCTCCCATTACACTCAACAGAAATTTCATCAATGCAGTCAGTGCAGCCTGGATGCGATTTATCTGACCAAAGGCAGACATCTGCTCTGGGGTGAGAGGAATCATAATCTGGACTCTACTGGCAATCTCAGCTAGCTGTTCTTTCACTTGTAAGGGAAGTCCAGCATGACTTGCTCAGATGTGCACCTACATTGCTCACAGCCATGGCTTCTCAGGCGAATTTCCTCCCCAAGTCACCAAAGGAAATTGAAAGCCATACCCAGAAAATTATTAATGTGCAGGAAATTCATATTCATATTTCCCTTCCGACCGATTCAAAGCAATGATTAAATCCATGCCCCAAACCTCAGCTGAATCCAAAGAGCACAAACATACCCTGTGTGACCCAGAAGACTTGGGGTTATGATGCAAAAACAAGTTACTTTATGGCCAAAAGTAGCTATAAATCAGTTGCTTTGCAATAATTGTCCCTGCAAATGTTTCTCCTCAGTGGTAGCATATAATAAACACTGGGTAATCTGGGGAAGTTTAGCCCTTAAAGAAAAAAGGGCACAAGGTAGCTTCTTGAAGAGGACCATGTGATAAAGGCAAGTGGAGGAAAACAACTGAGTGGCTGACATCAGCAAAAAGATTCACCTGATCACATATAAAGATCTTTTACCTGTGTTTACAGATAAGGTAGTCACTCACGGCTTGTTCACTCGTTTCTTCTCATCCTAAAGTAGCTCCCCAGAATGTCAGATGCATTGCTCCCTAAATTTACATATTCTTTCTACTGGCTGGAAAACCAGCAGCAACTAGGTCACTTATAGATGAACACACACAGCCAAACAGGATGAGTGTCTCTCATGGAAACTTTTCGTTCTACAGCAACTTACACAAACGTAATGCTATTCCAAAGTGATTTGTGCACATGTGCATGACTTTTCATGAGCTGGGACAGAGATTAAATTTTTCCTCCTGTTGAGGAGTGTCTTGCCCGGAGAGAGGTGATGGGGCACAGCTGCAATACTAATTTTTATGAGCTTGTTTTGTGAGGATCATCTTTTATTCCAAACCTTTTAGGAGAATAACATTTTTACATTAATTAGCACTTTTATTTGAGTATTTATGGAAGCATTTCACAAATTTCATTTTTATTTATGAAAGCATTTCATGCTGCCTTCAACAATATCCCTAGAAACCTGGATTGTTTGCATTAAAAATAATAATAAACAAGTGGGAGTTCATTTGAAAATAACAAGGTCTCTGAGCAATTTCATTGTGTTTGGAAAGAGGGTCACTGCTGAAAGCACTTTCATTGACGCTGATTAGGTAGAGCATGGGGGGTTTGCTGTAAATAATTTTATTCCAGCAAGGATATTAACCATTTGAAGTCTGATGTACAACACAGAAGCAGAAGAAAAAGAATCTAATTGTTCACTGGGGGCCCATTCAGCCTGCCTGGCACTCTCCTATGAACTCACCACTTCTCCTGTACACTCTGTCAATAATCATGTAAAGCACTAGAAACAGCTTTTAGGTGGGAAAACTATGCAGGTGCTGTTGGGTAATTTTTTATAGTATGAGACTGTCTCACAAATTCTCCGTGGTGTATGGCTCCAGTTTCAGGACTGAAAGAAGAGCCATGAGAAATTAGGAGCTCTAGCATTCAGGCTGTAGGTGTGTGACTAATCCTTTCTGCCCTGCCATTAACCCCTGCTTGAGGCAGATGAAGTGAAGCCAGTTCAGCGCCAGCTGCAACCACCCACACACAGTGCAGTGCGTCTTTTGTAGGGTGAAATTTATGGTTTTGTTGAAACACACCAATTTTGCTCATGTAATCAGTCTGCAGCCCATCGCACTGATTCTCCCTGAAGAATGTGAACTAGCTCTCGAAGACAGCTCTGATGCTTTACTTTAGTAGTACAGATGGCTCTGGCTAGCTTGAAAAACAGAGAGAAGAGTTCAGAATGTGCAGGCACACCCAGGCTAGTTTTAATCTAGCTCATTTCAGCTCAGGCTATCCTCTTCAGTGTGCTCCCAGATGGCAACTTGTACAGGCCATGCTGCCACAGATACCCTCTTGTTGATGACAGTGTGTGTCTACACGTATTCCAGGCATACTTCTGGTTACTTAAAATACAGGTCTTCCTGGAGTTTAGAGGAGACTGCCCTGAGCAAGGCTGGGAGTAAGCAAGCACCTATTCATGAGAGCAGAGCAAGAGCTGTGGCCAGCACTCTGTGAAGCACTTTGAAAAGACAGAGAAGGAAAAATGGTCACTGGTTTTGCACTTGACATACAGGGCACAGTTTGGTTCTGCAAATCTTTCTGAGTCACCATGCACTGTCAAACAATGCCTCCATCCCACGTCTGCACTGTGGTGTGTGGTGAAGGCAAACTAACCCAACTGGAAGATGCCAAGGTCCTGCAGCAACAGGGGCAGGTTGGACGGCAGACAGATGGTGGAGCTGGATGACTGGGACATTGGTTTCAAAATGGTGGCAAGAGCCTTCTGAAAGCTCTGACAGTTTTTGGTTCTCCTCTTGGGGAGCAGAGACATCTGGAAAATGTGCATTGGGGAAATCTTTCGGTTGACAGACCACCAGTAGCTCCTGAGACCAAGTCACCCAGAGCACTGCTGTGAAGCCATATGAAACAGGAAAATGTCTGCATTCTTCATTACAGTTGTTTTCTTGGCAGATTATTGGGAAAGGTTAAAGTAAGCAGCGACATAATCCTATAGAGATCTGACTGACTTAAGAAAATAACAACTTGTGATTACATAAAACCCTATCGTCTGGAGCTGGAGAGCAGGGGAACACTTACTTTCTGTCCCTCTGGGTCAGCCAGGTTATACCTTCAGTCAAGTGTCCAGTGGGTGCAATAGGACCGTTTCCTTGAGTAACTATTTGTTATAGTATGCTCGATACTGCCATACTGAGCAGTACAGCAGCTCAGAAAACCTGGGAGGCAGAGGCAGTGTATCTACCAGTATGTGTGAGTGAGCAAGCTTCTCTGCTGCTGCTTTAAACAGTTATTTAATTTAAACTTGTCTTAATTTAATTCTTCTGCTCTCAAGCTGTCAGCTTCTGTCTCCACAGTGCCAAAAAGGCCAGTCTTCACTGCCCATTAATCCAATTTATGCTCAAGCACTGCCGCTTTCCTCCCAGGCTGCCCATCATCCAGAGAGGAACTCCCTGTAAAATCTGCAAGGCTTTAGTATTTTCATCTTGTGAATGGCTCTTCAGTCAGGGTGCTTGTAAAGCAGCCCAGACATAGATAAGGACACCAGTCTACTCTCTCTGCTGCCTCTCGTATCGAACATGATGTTTTGATATGATTTTGTCTTTTCCACTATATTGGTATTGTAAACCCGATACATCCACTCTTGATCTCTCTTTGCTATAGAATCACAGAGTCATGGAATAGTTTGGGTTGGAAGGAACCTTCGAAGCCCATCTAGTTCAACACCCCTGCCATGAGCAGGGACATCTTCAAAAAGATTAGGTTGCTCAGAGCCCCGTCCAACCTAGCCTTGAATGTCTCCAGGGATGGGGCATCTACCACCTCTCTGGGCAACCTGGGCCAGTGTTGCGCCACCCTTATGCAAAAAATTTCTTCCTCATGTCTAGCTTGAATCTCCTCGCTTTAGTTTAAAATCATTCTGACATGTTCTATCATAATGTGCCCTGGAGTGTGTACACCCTAGTGAGCAGGTGTAACAGTAAATTCCTTTGCTGAAGGGACTATTTTGTCTGTTCTTTGACCAGCATCTTAAGGTCTTGATCCCTCACAAGGACCCCTGGACCTTCATAGACATTACTACCAATAATAATGTCACAAATGACTTGGCTTGTGGCTGTCATTCTGAACATAAATGGAAGTATTGCTCTCAATGCCTGTATTTTGCTGCAGTTTTTCACTTTGCTTTTACAAGATCATGACATAGTACCTTTAGAACGGAAGACACTAAAGCAAACCATGGCTTTTTCTCCACTCATTCTCTGGTCTTTAAACATTTAAGTACCATCTAGATTAGTACAGTTACTCTTGAATTACCCTTAAATAGTCTTAAATCAAAGGGAGAGGAGAATTGAATGTCAAATGTTAATTCACTAGCCTATGACATGGCTAGAGCTCAGGTTAGCTATAAACACAACAGATTTCAGTAGACTTACCTCAAATATACAGAAGTATAACCAAGAGATTAATTTGATCTTAAAGTAACATTTCAGAAGACTCATCAGAGCAGCAACTGGATTTTTAAAAGCAGCACTTAACCACATTCCAAGCATGCAGCTCTGGTGGGAATGCTGAGGTATAATTTGCTACACTTTTCTGAGTAAGCAAAATGGAGACAATAATTCTATTAGCGAAAGCTGGAACTGTGTTTACCACACTGGCAGAAATAGAGAGCCCTGTGTTTATATATTAGAATGGAAATTAATCAACAGAAAAAACATGGAGTAGAAAGCGCTATTCTAAAAATAACAACAAGAAAATGAACCAATAATTATCTTTTTCACCAAGGCAGCTATTTTGTTGACTGCACTACATATGCAAGGCATGAATAAGCCTGCGGTTCTCTTGACAGAAAGACAGCAATCAAATCACGCAACATGTTCTTCTGCTGTCGTGTTCAATACATTAAATTGTGCTGAGCAGGCATCAGCAGAAAGCCTGTAGGACTTGGAAATAAGCATTGTTCCATCAAGAGGAAGCTTTACAAGTTAGTTAGCCATCTATGCTAGAGATAATAGCAACTTTATTACCTGAGATGGGGAAGAGCTAGAGAGCTGAGAAGCCAGACCAGGGCACAAGTATTCTTACAGTTTAAGGAACATTCATAGTGGAATTTTAATTCCAAACTTGGGCATGCTTGGGGCAAAGGACTACAAAATTATTCATATTTTATCTGTTCATTACGAAGTCCAATTCCTTGCTGCCTGAAGCTATACCAATTTTGACAGCTCACTATTATGTGCAACAATCTTCACCCAGTGGTTTCTGTCATTGTTCAACTTAAAGCTTTAGGTCTAAGGGAAGGAAAAGAAAATTATGCATGTATTTTTATAGCATAGCATATGAAGATACTGAGGAAACTAAAGCAATATTAGAGTTAATCATAATTTTCTATCATTCAGTATAACCATCTGTTGTAAGCAAATGACCTGACAGCAAAGCAACCAGAGCCTGACAAGCCAAACCGCATGTAGACAATAAATCATTTGACAAATACAATCTGCTTTCATTCCTTTTTGCTAACTAATCTATGTAACACCTCTGCTGAGTTACTGGATCTTAGAAAGATACTATTGGATCCTGACATGTACATATGACTGCAGTGAAAAGTTGCATTTTGCCTAAAGGCAAACTAAATCCAGCTTTATTGACATGTACTGGTAGATGCTCTGAAGTTCAGTGGGGAATTAAAGATACAGAACTATTAAAGGAACATCAGCAAACTTTAAGAAACATCTGCAATAGATTCCTTTTCCATGTTGATTCCTTTTACAATTTTACAGGCATAAAGAGTAGATAATCGTAGCCAAAAGAATTAATTAATGTTTTTATATTAATAGACTAGCAGACCAAAGAAGAATGAAAATAAATTTCTCCAGAGACAAGTCCTGATATGTGCGCCCTCTGGAGCCTGAATTAGATACATCCCATGTTAGGACTGTGGTGGAAATACAAGAGTACACATGACATGAAAAGCAAAGGTCGGAGCAGTGACCATGGCTGAGATTTTTCCCTACATATGCCAGACTTGTAAGTGCACAGAGCTGCAGCAGAGGGCATTGCAATGGCACTAGGGCTAGTGGCAACTGCATCCAGTCTGAAGGTGATCAAATGAACGTGTGCTGGAATTTCACTCAGCAAGCTGAACCATTGGTCCACTTGATATCAAACCCCAGCAGCTCATTTAACTTCTCCTTCCTACAAACTTAAGCTGTTTAAGCTTAAAAGTGACTCTGCTACCATTTTTCCTCCTCCCAGAGAGAAGCACTACTAGCCATGACAGGACCAGGTCTGCTGAATGATGGTCTTTTAATGCGAGCCAGGCACGTATTCACACATCACATGGCTTCTGGTGCACAGGGCTGTGTTTCTCCACTCGCTTTGCTTGGACGGATCTCACTCAGGCAGGTTTTTCTTCGGCCTTGGGCTCATTGTCAATGGATCATCTATTTTTAGCACCCCCCTGACTACTGGGGTCAGGCTTGGAATTTACACTGGAGCTATCAGCTGCTTCACTAGTAACTCTTAACTGTCCCCCTCCCTCTGCTTAGGCCACTTTGAGTGATGTTATGCTCATCCGAGAGCACTGAGGGCCGTTGTTGACTGCAACCCACTGTGATATGCTCACTTCTCCTTGCCAGCCCCCATGCACATCATTACCACACTGGGTTGCTACTTTTCCTGTACATTGAACTTGCCTTTTTCTCTGCCTAGAACAAGTATGGTCCAGCAATCCTATACCAATGAATAAAAGGGGGCAAGGGAGTGATCCTGTTGCCAAGAGGTGTGGACCTGTTTGTGTCTACATTGTTTAGAACTCAGTCCTTGAAGAGGAAACCAGACAGGACCACATCACATAGGTCTTGGCCACAAGTTCACTTTGCTCTGAACATGGAGTCTCTTTGTTTGAAACATTTCAAGCACTGTGGAGCCTGTGGTGAGGCCACCCGCATGCTAGTCGAGGACACGAAGCACAGCATATCTTGCAGCTCCCACGGTGTCCACGAGGGCACAGCAGGCTGACTGCCATGTCTGCTGCAACAGCACTGCAATGCTTGTATGATGGAAGGACTTAAACCTGGTCCATTCTCATCTACTATTGTCTTTCAGGAGTAGTCCCTGGTGTAAACCATTCCCTGAAAAGCATCCAGGCTTCATCTTAGAAAGAGTCTTGGAGCAGCCTAGGACAAGGCCAGGGATCAATGCAACAGGCCCTATAGGGCAACAAAGATGATTAAGGGAGTGGAGCACCTCCCTTATGAAGAAAGGCTGAGGGAGCTGGGTCTCTTTAGTTTGGAGAAGAGGAGACTGAGGGGTGACCTTATTAATGCTTATAAATATATAAAGGGTGAGTGCCATGAGGATGGAGCCAGGCTCTTCTCGGTGGCAAACAATGATAGGACAAGGGGTAATGGGATCAAGCTGGAACACAAGAGGTTCCACTCAAATTTGAGAAAAAACTTCTTCTCAGTAAGAGTGACAGACAGTGGAACAGGCTGCCCAGGGAGGTTGTGGAGTCTCCTTCTCTGGAGACGTTCAAAACCCGCCTGGACATATTCCTGTGCGACCTCACCTAGGCGTTCCTGCTCCAGCAGGGGGATTGGACTAGATGATCTTTTGAGGTCCCTTCGAATCCCAAACATACTGTGATACTGTGATACTGTGATACAGACAAGCAGCAGTCCAGGGCTGATCCTGATAACCTCACCTGTTTGGGTTTTTTATTTTTAACAGTATGGATAACCACATAAAAAGAGCATCTTCTGTTCCAGATTGAGTGGGTGTTCCACATCACATGAAGATTACACACTCCAATCCATGCTGTGTGCATGTCCAATGTCAAAAAACACATACTCTGAGGAGGTGTGCACATGTTCTGTGATGTTTATAGAGTCTGTGCTGATCCATTTATGGCTTGCATGGCTTGGTAAGTATGCTTCAGAGCTGTGATGGCTCATGCTGGGATAAAAAAAAATAGTTATATTGTGTTGCCCATTTCCATTTCTCTATTTTCAGAGCTAAATTCTACCTTTCTCACCTTCAGTTACTGGAAGAGGAAAACATACCGAAAGCTTTTCCTTCTATGTGGAGTGAAGAGGATTTGGTATGCAGGTCTGGTGGGTCATCCTGGACTGGGGGTTTTAGAAGAAAGCAGTCCTATGGTCTTGTATTCCAGAGCAGCATCATGGGAGAGCTCAGGAAACTCACAGCATCATGTTCTCAACCTCCAGAAGTCATCAGTCACAAGACATCCGCTCAAACTTTTCCCCAGAATGCTTCAACATCACAGGAAGCATAATAGAGCCATCAGGCAGGTTGTCTTACAGGTGACAGCATTTTGCCCTCCAATATTCTTTAAAGTATTCTCACTGCCAAACTGTTTCATACCTAAGGCAAGATGCTCCTTCACAGAATCACTTCTCCCCTCGGACAAGCTTTTAAAAGTACAATACATATTACTCAAACTCATTAAACTCCCCTTATATCAGTTCATTGCTTCATTCCGCTTGTCAAGGGTCCACTGGAATTGTAAGTTATGTCCTACAAGCATGGGAAACTCCAGGGGTTTTTTGTTCCCATACGTAAGAATCTGCCTCATGTATTTTTTTTTTTTTTCCCATGAGATTTGTGGATGATCAGCCTGAGGTTCTCCATGTAGGAGTTTGCCACAGTAAACAACTTGCAGAGAAGAGTTCATAGGAGATGATTTCAGTTGATACAGGAGCTTTAGCAGGCCACATGTACATAATTACCTGCTGAATCAACTATACCAAGTGAAAATATAACATAAACATTTTTTAAATAATTAATGACTCAAGATATTACAGTTCCAGTTGTTCACCTTCTGCCCATCCTTTGGAAAGCAGACCCTTGACCTGAACAAAATCAAAGCATCAAGAATTTCTAGATCTTTTCTTTTTCTTTTCTTTTCTTTTTTTTCTTTTCTTTTCTTTTCTTTTCTTTTCTTTTCTTTTCTTTTCTTTTCTTTTCTTTTCTTTTCTTTTCTTTTCTTTTCTTTTCTTTTCTTTTCTTTTCTTTTCTTTTCTTTTCTTTTCTTTTCTTTTCTCTTCTCTTCTCTTCTCTTCTCTTCTCTTCCTTTCTCTTCTTTTCTCTTCTTTTCCCTTTCCTCTCCTCTCCTCTCCTCTCCTCTCCTCTCCTCTCCTCTCCTCTCCTCTCCTCTCCTCTCCTCTCCTCTCCTCTCCTCTCCTCTCCTTCCCTTCCCTTCCCTTCCCTTCCCTTCCCTTCCCTTCCCTTCCCTTCCCTTCCCTTCCCTTCCCTGGCAAGAAAAGAAACAAGAACAAACACAACTGACAGCACTGAAACTCTGGTGTCCAACTGTGCCTCCACTTACACTTTGGTTCAGATGGTCCAGCATGCACATATTTAGCACCAAGGGATTACAGGACACATTATGAAGTTCCAGTGCATTTCTGCACAAGAATGAAGGCTGGATTAAATTTGTTTCCCCACTAAACTAGGAACAAGGAAACCTCAGAGGCCAAGGATGGAATATGGACTGCAGTGTATTAATGATCATATGGCTACCAAAGACATCCTGCAGCTAAAATGTTCTAGAGCCACCACTGGGCAGGGTTTTGAACCTGCCCAAACCAGCTACGTTTGTGTCTGTTCAACAAAGTCCGACCTGAGTGAGTTTGACAGGGTAGCTGCAAGAGGAGCATTTGGTTGAACATGTATGGGAAAGGTAGAGTGGAAACATGAGGCTGGAGAATTTGCCATCCCTGGAGATGAGGAGTTGTGTTATCTCCAGTAGAGGTTTCTCTCCAGGCTCATCCACAGAGTGTTGGAGTTCTTCCAGTTGTGAATGAAGCACTATGGATTAACACTATCACACAGCCTAGACAGACAGTATATGTTCAAAAATATCTTTAGCATTGGTCTGTGCCTTCGTCTGTATTGCTACACTGTGCACAAAAAGACAACTGAGGGTGATGTTTCTGAGCTGTCCCTCAGTTCTGGTCAAAACACAGATGTAGGGTGCTGATAATTGTGCAGCTTGAGCCAGGTTGTGGTTTTGCATGTTATCTTGCATGTTGAAATCTCCAAGAACAAGCAATCCAGTTATTGCTGCTGACAGTTACCACTGAGCCTCTGTAGTCTAGCTTGAAAATGAGCCTAAAATCTATTACTTTTCCTTCAGGTCGGCTTCCATTATCAAGTAAGTGGTCCAAGACCTGTGGTCTTTACAACACAGACAACAGTAATAGAAGGAAATGCTCCAGTCCTTCCATATGCTGCGTTTTCCCTGCAACATGAAATTCAGACCTGCAGTTCCCAAAGGAACCATCAAAGGTACAGTATCTTCCACACGTGAATTTTCATTCTGCAGTCTCAGAATCCCTGGAGTGCTACAGTTTGGGGAACGGATAACTAAACTGTCTTGGTGATTTGAGCCTTGTCATTCATGACAATTTCCGTGATACCTACCTGCTCTCTAACAGTGTGTCTCTTAGGTTTTGTCCTGCCGTTTGACTCCAGTTGACTCAGGCAGACAGAGATTGCTGGGATCGGTGAGGGCAGCCTGGGGAAATGCCATAAAACCTCAGTGCTCAGTGTGTGTTCCCCTGGGAGATTTATAATACAAGGGAAGCAAAGTGCAAGGCATGACTTAGAAACTACCTCATGGTATATTTTTGTTCATGCCAAGCCATTAACAGATACAAGCCTTCCAACCTTTTAAGGTTAACCATGCTGAGAGATTGGTAGGAGCTGTGGTCATCCAGGGGAAAATTGTCCCTTTATAGATTGTTCCACTGGCTTTGGTACATCTTGATTAATAAAATTCTCTCTCAGACACTTCAGACAGATCTCACCTGGCTCAGCTCAGAGATATAAAAGGCACTGATTGTGAAACTGATAACACTCTCAGCTAAAAAGGTGGAAAGACACAGAAGACTATAGATTGGATGACTCATAGTTTGCCCAGTGCTGAAACCCAACTTAGTATGCTGTAATACAGAAGAACTGTGGTGAAAACGAGAATGGGTTAAAGGTAGAGAACTGTTATATGTAATCATTTAGTCTCATGGATTGAGAAATTATGTTTTTTCCTTTATATTCAGCAAGCTATACCCAGTGTTTTTTCATTATGCAGCATTACAACAAAATGTTACTTTATAAAAATTGCAGTCAATCATTGAGGCAGCCTATATCTTCTCATAGTTGCCTAGTCAAAGGAAAATAGTCTCTTTCTTTATGGAAAATCCACCTCCAGAGAATGTGCTATAGTGATATGATTTTCCCCTGAAGTATGGCACGCAAGACCTTCTTCCACATTTTCCCCTTACTCACTAAACTGCTAGACACTATCCACCATGGATTTTTTTGTATCCCATGTTAAATGAAACACATCCTTCTTTGATTATTCCTTAAACTTGTCTTTAGAACAACCGCTTAGTCCTTTTTAAACCACCACAGTTTGAGGTACTGGCAGTAGCATAAAATAAAGCAGTGATTAACAAATGGCCATCACTTTGACTACAGTAATTCATAACATTTAACTCTCTTGACCAAAGCACTTTAATGACTAGAGGTGAAAAGTTCTCCCTCTGCCCTTCTGCCCCTCCAGGTCAACCATTTAATTGTCATCCAGGCTGACCCAGAGCTGGTACCTTACAACAGGCCACAACCACCTCTGTTTCACCAGGATTTAAGACAGACATTAGAGAAAAAAAGGTTCATTTGCAGTTTCCATGTGCATCCATTACCTGATTCCCTACAGCCTGAAGTTAAATCACTTTCTAATTTCTGCTGACTGTGGGGTCAGTCTCCATCGGGTATGTTGGGACCTTAGACACCTAGAGGTACATATCTCAGTACAGGTGTCTTATCTGGATCTGACTTTAGCCCTAAGAGCTTTTCTGCTTCAAAGTTGACAGAGGAAAGATGTGAGTATAAATCTTTCTCAGATGTGCTACAGTGCAGTCTAACATAAGCGTGCTCTGGGTTTCCCCATGGACAGGAAAACTCCTCACGCCAGACGAGAGATCATATCTAAGGGTCTACCACAGAGACAAGGTCTGCAAAGTCACAGAGAGAGACATATCTCACTTCTCAGCTCAACCACCTCCCTGGTTTCTTCTTTTCCCTCTGGATTTTGTAGGTGGCTTCTCCCTCCACAGCTCATGAAAGATGCTTCCCCAGGGAGCAAGGGCTGGGGGACTGCACTATCTCACATCTATCTTCAAACCATTTGTGTTCTCTAGCCCATTTTTTCTGCACCTGGGGCAGCTCACAAAAAAAAAAAAAAAAATACAGGCATTATTTTTTGTGGGACACGTCACAGTATCTAGGTGTTAAAAAAATTATTAACTAAAATGTCACGCCCTAAAGCCCTTAGCCTGCATTATCCCATTTGCCTACAGGATGGTTCAATTAACAGATGATTCTTCAATATGGGATTTAGGTTGCCTCTTCCATCTTCCACAGCCACTCTCATGACAGAGATTCACAAATTCTGAGTGGCATACGGGAAGTTCATCTACAGCTACTTTGTTTTGCATATATTCTTAACTTCCATATATGTGATGGTGAATCCCTGTTCAGGGAACATTAAAAGTACCTTTAGATTATTTTTCCATAAAGATACAATTTTGCTACAAGGACAGCAGCTATCAGTTTCACTCAAAGCTGAAGTTTAGGAAAATAACCTAATATTCGTATAGGAATGGTGCACAGCGAAATACAAATATGACCTTCTTCATTTGTCTCATCCTCTGGCTCGCTAGTAGATAAAAGCTCTCTAAAAACTCTGATTAATGCTTTGCAATAAATGCAAAATAGGCAGCTACTTTAGAGAGTTTTTTACTCACCAGAAATACCTGAAGGCACAGTAAGAATATCCAGCAGCTCACATCACCCTGGTGTCTGATAGCCAGCTGATACCAGTCATTTAATTTTAAATTACATCACAAAATGGCATTGGTAGTTGAACAGTTTTCCATAGTTTCTTTGTTCTCACACACAACCTTAAGCAATTTTTGGGGAAAAAAAGATCCTCACAATTAACACTTAAACTTCTATATGTCCCTTGGGCAACCCTAGTGAATATTGTGAAGATTTCAGGTGAGAAGCTGAAGAAGGCAGAAACTTTTTAAACAGGAGGCAGAGGGAGTCCTGCCTGGCCACTCTCAGCAAGTCCAGGTAGATCTGTTCTCTCCTGGTGTCATTTAAAAGAGCAATACAGCCATATATTGCATAAATCTGAATTAATAAAAGCTTTTGGTATTATCCTCCTTTATGTTTTTAGGTTAGAACAGCTATTTTTCTGCTGCTTTTTAGAATAACTTCTCCAACTAAAGTTAGAGAATACCTGAGGCTCTGCTAACCTTGCCACATAACACCAGGCCAATAAATAATTCAAGAAACCCAGTTTTTGAAGTGAGCACTAATTAGACAGTTTAAATTCCATCTAAAAGGAATGAAGCAAAAAAACAGGGATCTTCTCTTCAGCTTGAGTTGAAACATTGGTGAGATGATACTGTATGAGCTGAAAACAGAACCAAAGGTGGAGTGCAACCACCGGTGGCCTGATACAATATGAGCCTGGGTTTGATTTATATTTTGGGTTTTTTTTTCCTCAGTGTCTTTTCATGTAATTCATTCATTACTTCAAGGCATACCTTTGACACAAAGCTGAAATTGATAAGTGGCAAATTTCATAGAATCACAGAATCATTTTGGTTGGAAAAAAATCTCTAAGATCATGGAGTCCAACCATTAACCTACCACTGTCAAGTCCACCTCTAAGCCATGTCTCTAAGCACCACATCTACACGTCTTTTAAACACCTCCAGGGATGGTGACTCCACCACTTCCCTGGGCAGCCTCTTCCAATGTCTGACAACCCTTTCAGTGAAGAGGCTTTTCCTAATACCCAGTTCTTTCTAGTGTTCATGAAACAGTGCACATTATAAGAAAAGGCACAGGAGAAACAGGTTCACATGTTCACTTGAGTTCCTAGATTATTTTGCAGTCACTTGCCAGCTCAGGATTTCTACTCTCGCACTTTCTGCTAGTCCACTACTAGAATGCTCTGTTACTCTCTGGAAGAAAACAGGCTTGATTATGATGATGATGTATTTCATGAAACATTGTACTTAGTGTCTCCAAATTCAAAGGGCTGCCTGGTACTGGAGCTGAAACCAATCTTTTTAAACTGCTTTTTTTTAATTATTATTTTATGTTGTGCCAGGCCAAATTCCCACATCTGAAAAAAATACCCTTTGAAACCATGGAGGTGGAATATGAATTTCATGACTTGGATTCTTCACTAAATATTATGGCTTTAAAATAATTTAGTTTTATGTTAGCATTCAGCAACTGTTTAGTCTCCAGAATTATTAGCTATTTCAGGATTCTGCTGCTGGACTGTACCTCTTATTTATAGATCATGCCAGCATGCAGATTTTTATTCATTAGAAACTCTACTGGAACACCCACTGCACTGCATTATAAACAAGGCCATCTATATGCAGGATGTAGCGCTAGGTAGGTGGAAATATTATATAGCATTTCAGTAAAAGCAGGGTAAATTAGATTATCCCTAATAGTCTCCTATTGCATTACCACTGTTAAGATGTAGATGACACTGCATCATAGAGTCTAAACTGCTCATTGGTCTTTGCAGCAAAACAGACCGAAATTTGCCACTTGCTCCACTTTCTTATTCAAGACACTTTTGTTTCCCTGTTGAATTCTGCCTAATTCCTGAATCCCAAATGCTGGAGCTCAGTTGAAGCTTTGGGAGGAAAAGCAGGTACCACGTTCCCAAGGAGCACTTCAAGCAGGGCTATAGAAGAGACACATCCATTACTGAAGCCAATCAGGCCTTTGTGTGAAATATCTAAAGGACTCAGTGCCCCCCAACACTGAAGTCTGACACACGGCCACTTCTTGGCGGTCCTGAATTAAGGACACAGGGTCCTCCTACAACATGAGAATGCAGGGACCTGACATGGGGATTGGCAGGGATGCAGGTAGGGAGAGACCTCAACCAGTTCATGGAAATGATGAGAAGAGGGGCATCTTTCTCAGGTATATATTCCCCTCCTCACTATATTTCTCAGTGGATCTTTTCCAATTGACACAAAACACCACTTATTCCCCCTCTCACCCGTTAAATACTGAGGAGGTTTTATTGGTATCCTCTCTTCAAGCATTAGCATCCTGGCTTGCAATAAAGTGCAGCTCTGCAGATTCAAGACATTTTGCAATAGCAGGGCTGGTATTAGCTCTGTATTTTGAGTTGCAAAGATATTTTATATGCTCCTTGAGGGAAACAAACCAGAACTTATTTCTTTAACATAACTATATATTTTCATGTCTAGGTTAAAGATCAAATTACTTGCAAATTACTACTAGTACTATACCATTAATTCATCATCATTGTTCAATCGTTAGAGTTTCTCAGTGATGCAAGAATTATTAGGTTTTGTTTCAGATATTAAAAAACAGGTAGGTGATAACTTTAAGTAGCTTCATATACACAGAGCTGAGTATCTGTTCATAACAAAGAAAAACTATCTGAGGAATGCTTAGTAGAAGAAACAACCAAAATCCCATTTAAATTTCACAGGAAAGTGCAAATAAAATATTTGTTTTTCAATATGTAAAATGACCATTATTTTCTATAAATAAATTAAATTCTATTAAAAACAATTCACTCCCAACAGGATGGAATTGCAATTAAACAGAATGGTTTCACATTTGGCCTTTGTCAAAAATAATACAGCCAAAACAGATCTCTCATGCAAGCACCTCCATTTTGCTTCAAGTTATTTGTCTTTAAAAAAACAAACAAAACTGTTCCAAAAGTTTCAAGTAGTTCCATCCATCATAAACATAGGATATGACCCTTAATTTGCACCAGATTTCATACCGCTTCAGCACCAGAAGATACAAGCAGAACTGGAAGTTTCAAAAATGACTCATTTGGAGAGATGCACATCAAGAGGTCACACAGTCTGTGTGCTGTGTACATAGCACTAACAAAAACATGGTGAAGATTGTTTTGTGTTATTTGAGTAGACATTGTTTCTTAAAATGAAAAGCCATAAGATATCAACACTTTTGTGCCCTTTGCTTTTCTTTCAGTGTCTGAAATATCATGGAGGCTGTGTGGCTGTGCAGCAGGGCAATGTTTTTTGCGCCATGCAACTGTGTGCTGTTGGGGCACATGGAAGTGTGCTGAGGATGCAAAGCCCTGGTAGGATAAAACTAGAAGACTATACAGTAAAGAAGGAGCCAAGCCTATTGCAGCTTTTGGGAATCTCTCTGGCATGGGCTGTTCCAAAACTCTGCACAGGTGCGATCTGAGAATCACAGAATGGTGAAAGTCAAAGTCATGCTGAGGAGGGCGTTAGTAATTAAGCAAACTGGACATTTGCACAGTCTGTGCTCAAAGTGGCATTCCAGCCCTATTTCCTTAATTAGGTGCTGCCAGGGTCGGAGCTGCTAAGGCAGGTGCAAGGATCAGAGCAAGACCTTTGTCATGAGGAGACCAGGACAGCATTGCTGTGCCTTTCATCAAAAGGGAAGCCAAAAAGTATATGAAACCCATGACAGGGAAACTGCCTTTATTCAGGAAGGAAGCTTAATCACGTTACTAATGTTAGGTGTGTGCTCAAAACTCCATTGAAATTCCTGACACCGAAGCACGTGCTATAAGCGCTTTCCTTGGTGTGGGACTGTGGCTGCTGATGGGTGATTCCTGCAGCTGAACTGCATGTGTGCTGCTTCTTCACAGAGCCCGAAATAGAGCCAGAGGAATTGCAAGCTGTCTCTGTGTCAAAACAGTTGTATGCATCAATCACAGTTTTCAAGGCAGATGTTGTCGGCTGCTTTTCTCCATTTCTGGATCTTAATGTGGGACTTGGTACATAGACAGTGCAGTGGGAAAACAATAGACTTTTAAAATTTTTATTCCGATACACTATTTCCTCATAAAGATAATTAAGAAATTACATACCAGGCATCCAAAAGCCTCCTCTTCTATCACACATTTTCTCTTTTAGTGATTATAACACATCATAATATCAGTGTTTAAAATGTTTTAAAATTCTTCCTATATCATGCAAGGAGCAGCATGAAAAGATTCTCTCTGGATTGATATATCAGAGTGATCTACCAGTCTGCACTTCGCTGTTCAGACAAGATCAAGTCCTCATTACCTTACACTGTATAAACACATTAAAAAACAATCCACAACTTAAAATGCTTCTAGTTTAAATAAAGAAAACAGCCAGACAAAGGATGCATTTCTATCTTATATCTACTGACGAGGAACTGAGGCACAGAAAAGTGATAAGACCAAGCAAAGTCACACAGGAATGTTATCATATAGCCGGGAACTGAACCCAGGTTCCCAGAATATCGCTTCATGTCTTAATCACAAGTCAAGCCTTTGTATGACTGGTGTGTTGAAAATGCTTCAAGCCAAGACAGGTGCCAAAAACAAACACAGTGCGCCAAGAGTGTAAACTAATTACATTTTAATAATTACTTCAATTTCAGTCATTTGAACCATTATTAACAGCTCAAGCAGGGAATGTGTGGGCTGTGCTTTTGAATTAGGTTATTTAGTCTTGCATTCTTCCTTTTCACATTGGAAAAAATTGACTTCTGTTTTGCTGTATTAGCTTCCTGTGTGTGATTAATGCCCAGGTGCTAGCCCATGAAGCACAACAGCAGTTGAAATACAGCTGTATTTCCAAGGCACAGAGTGGTGGCTGACAAAGACACCTGATAAAATCATATTGAGCTAATAAATACAACAAAATCACTTCAGCCTTGTTAACTGCATCCAGAGATAAATTGCTCAGAAATGATTGTGCTCTTTGACTGAGATGAGGCAGAGATTGATGCTTCTCAGTCACTGGGGATCTGGCAGTTTCATCACCCCATGAGAGCGTTAGGATCCCCCTGGGATATCTACATTATCTGACCTTTTTGCAGGTTTTTTCCAGGCCAACTCTTTTGCCTCTGCCTTATTATTGTTATCAGATGCATCTTTTTATGTTCAAAACTATCTCATTAATTCACTTCTGTCTTTCCATGCTTATGATGTGGTGGTGTGTTCACATAAGCCAAATCAAACAGTAGGATGGTTCACATTAAATGTGAGGCAATGAGTAAATCCTTTTGTAACAGCAAACAACGAGATTAAAAAGCTGTTGAAAAAGAAACCATCACAGTCCATGAAGAAGGAATGAAGTCAGAGCAACGCAAAGGCTTGTTAGTCCATACAGTGAAGATCCAAAACATGCCAGGATATGGGGAAATACTAGAATACACACAGCTTGTTGGTCAGTGTATCCTTTAATTTGTGCTTGGCAGAGAGGGAGGGCGGCCAAGGGGTTGTGCTGCAGCCGTGCTCATGCCAGGCAGCCAGGCCTCCTGGAAGGATGCTCTCTGTGTGCAGCCTAAATCATCTTTCAGATGTTTTTCTTCTGAAGCAGCAAGACAATTTTATTTCCTTCAGCAAAGTAATGTAAAAAGAACAGAAGAACAAATACTATAAGACCCAAATGAAAAAAAAAAAATAAAAAAGCAAGCCCAGTCAGGTCTGACAGCATAGCAGATGGTTACCTAGAGCTAGCACAAACATTACCAGCCAAAGCACGACTTTGCCAACTCCCTCTCAATCTCTGGCTCACTTTGCTTTCCTGTGCAGGCAGCAGCTTTTTCTTCTGTGTTTTAACAGTGGTATCTTCAAATTTTGACACTTCTTCACTGTTACTTCTTCCAGTTCCTGTCAGAGCCACCACTCTGGTTTCTCTTTCCCTAGCACACATTTGCATTCCATGCAGGGATACTTGCTTAAAAAGACCAACATAGGTCACACCACACTGTTTAACATGTGATACACAGCTGGGTAGGATGGAAAAAGATAGGAGTGATGTGAATCTTCCTGTGTGTCATGGAAGGAATATCCCATCCAGCTCTGCATCTGCACCACGGAGGACAGCAGAGGAGTGTTTTGGGGAAGGACAGACACTCCCCTCAGGGGAGAACTCGCTTAGCTGAGTCTGCTGAGTTGCTTCCTTATAGTCACACCTCTTTTATTTGATGGAGAATCCCAACCAACCCTATTTGGCTTACAGGGTTACTGAGAGGGAGCAAGATGTCAGAGCGTGGCATCAGCTGAGGAAGTGCCTCATGAGCCCATCCTCCAAGAAGGCCTGCAAAGCCTCTCTCCATGTGCCACCCAGCACCTTTTCTCTTTCCTCAACACACTTCTTCCATTGTAGGACCCAGTCAGGCGCAGTTTTGGGTTCAATGTAAAATAGACGTGAGGCTGTCAGAAGGGTTCCTATTTGCAGGAAACCTGCAGGTGCCATGCGTAGTGTCAGGGCCCTCCCACTCTGCTTCTGGATCCAGAGGGGGAGGATTTCACCTCTACAGTCACTCCTCAGAAATTTTCCTGTATCTTGTATGTTCAGCTTGGAAACCTTTCTCATCCTCAGCATCTTCCACAGACTGGTTTTAAAAGTTTGCAATGTGCTTTTTGCAAGGACAAGTCACTACACGCACTCCTCCAGCTTGCAAAAGCTGAAGTGGAGGAACAAAGGGAACTTCACTCTCAGCTTGTATTTCACTCTGCAGGTGGGAATAAACATGTTCTCAAAGACCTCCATGGATTAGCCATGTTGGACACTACTATGTTGATACAAAGCACCAATGTACCTGTCTTGACTGCTTTGGTTTCCAAAGATCAAGATGTTATCAAGGTCCAGCAGACGCTGCAGGCAATGGAAGGAAGTAGGAGCCATTTTCACACAATCTAGCAGAACTTACTGAAGTGTTGCGATTCCTTTCTTCATGACTGTAAGGACTATAACCTGGAAGCTCTAAGGAGACATAATGTGAACTTTATTGCTCTTTTGAACTTAGAGGGGATTGTATGCACAATTCAACTCTCTATAACCACAGCTTCATCCTCTACACAGCCTCACATCTCTACAGTACATCAAAGACTATATGAGCACAATGCAGTGCGGCAGATTAGAATGTTTTCTATCAAGTTGTGTGCAGGAAGTAAGGTATCCCATCCAGATCCACCCCTGGGTAGGATATGTTGGTTGTCAGGCTAAATATATTTAATGGGCTTTTTTATTTCTCTCTTTTTATTGTGAAATGGCTAAAAGTAGGGCTTCCAGAACATAAAAGCAGAGTCCCCATTTGGCCCAGAGAGCTCAGACAAACATGACCTATGTGGTACTTTTGCAAACTTCAACAAATTAACAGATTCAAATAATTTCAAATATTTTATACTGAACAGAGGTTACACTTGTGTTTATGGTCATTGCTGAATTTGTCCGTTTCCTGTGTTTTCTTTTTCTTGTGTCCAAAATAAGAGAAACTATAGCTGTGCATCTTTTTTTTTTAGTCACTGCTGAAAGGTGCTACATTAACGTAGTATCCCAATAAACAAGCACTGCTTATCACAGCAAGAAAGAGATCCCCACTTCAGTGGTGGCAGCAGGCTGTAGCAGTAGTAACTGCCACAAAGATCCGAGCACAGACTTCAAAATCCTTGCCCTGGCTGCTTTTATTCCCTTTACATCATTTTCCAAGCACAAACAGGTGTCCTGGACCAGGCCTTGGGCCATCAATAATTTGTTTTGTGACTGAAGGCATTCAAAGCTCACACTGTATCCACAAAATTCCAGTACTGGGCAACCCTGAAGCACCTTCCTGCACAATCATATGCTTTGAAGGACCTGCCATGTTCCACTAAGAAGCCGTGGGATGCCCAGCGATCACCAGCGTGGAGCTGGAATGTTTCCTGAAGCACAGATCTGATCATGCTGGAATGACAACCATAGGCTGCCCTGGCACAGAGCACTGGGCTGTGTTTGAAGCTCACCGTTTTGGTTCTCTAGCCCTGTATCTCCAACAACAGCTGCTCAAGATTAAGAAAATAACATTAAAAGCCTGGCTGGCATTTCTAATTCAGTCCTCTTATATAAAGGTATAATTGCACACATGGCCCCTATCACAGCGCTCCATGAGGCTGGGAATTATGCACCACCATAATTCAAATCTAGGCAATGGTAGAGTAAGAACGAGTATGTCAGAAAGAGAAATTGGAGTAGATCTGAACATCAGAGAGTGCAGTCACACCAGGTAGTAAGAAATTTTAAGGCAGACCTGTGAGTGATATAATGGTACCTCATTATGATCTCAGGTCGACATAGTACATTATCAAACTCCATTTACTTAATTACAATGACTATTCACTTTTGCTAATGTTCCAGAGGTCAAATCTGTGTCCAGGGTTTATTTTCATAGCCATATTGTATTGATTAATGAGTGAATCATCATCAACCGATCAACATCAAATATTGCACTACAAAAACATCGAAAAAGCCTATCTTTGGATTCTTAAAGTAACTATCGCATAAAACTCTGTTCCACCTGATACCAAATGATTAGTGTGAAATCAGAGTTATGGCCAACCTCAGGCAAAAAGGTTTTCAGAGTGCTGCGATCTGTTGCCAATCTCTGTTTGCTCTCATGGAAGTGCATCCCAGTGATGGTGGAAGGCTCTTGCCCTTGCACAGGTAAACCAGGGGGCAGAGAGAAACATTAATTGTTAAATTTGTGATACCTTAAAAGTCTTTCAGGACCCTTCTGAAATCCATATATAATAATAACAAGATTCTAGACATCCTGCCAACAACCCAGGCAAATATTGGGTGTACCAGTTGGTAGTTCCTATCCCCAGTTCCCCTACGCCATCAATTCCAGCTGTGCTGTATGGGTCTCATTAAAAGACTTTTCTTGAGCTGGAACTTCTCCTGAATTGGCCACGTTAATGTTCACAGCTAGGTTAATAAGATCTTCGTTTATCTCAAGGGGAGTTAAACTGAAATTGTTCAATACAAAATGTGATTGTATCAGCTCAGCTTGCCTCTTGACTCCAAATAGTTCAGTTATTCTATCAAAACCCAGACTGCACGCCTTTCTACCACTTCATATTTCAGGGAACACACGATGGGGCTGTGCCTTGCTGACTTCTACACCTCCTGAATTTCCCCTTTTGAGATCACTTCCAGTTTGCTCATTGCTGTTCCACAGCACAGCCCAGCACTGTCCTGCAGAAACATGTCCTTCTTCCAGGAGGATGACAGGCTTTAGAATCCAGAGTCAGAGTCCCCTGGCGCCAAGAGGGTTCACATCCAAAGGGGTCCCAGAGAGCGCACGTGAGTACCTCTACTCTTTTTTGGGGTCCAAGCTTGATGACTGAGTCCACGATGTTGAACTTCATCTTTTTGCATGCCACAAACGGTGTGTGGTTTCACCCTGTGAGAGCACTCTGAAAATCCAGGGCTGAATTATTTGATGGTGTTGGGAACACATCCCAGGCTCACCACTGGTGGTAATAGCAGTCCCTCTGGTCTCATGTACTGCAATTCAATAACCCATTATTAACAGTTGGTGGCAGTGATCTAGCCCTTCTGATTTTTCACTTCTGAATGCAGCTAATTAGTTATGATAATTAGCAGAATTACAGCTCTCCATTCCCCACTTGGGACTACAATAGTCACAATCTTATATCCACTTACTGTACTATCCATCGCAGCTTCCTGAAAAACAGAGTCAAACACCTTGATTAGAATTTGAGTCCTACAGAGCATAAAAGGCAGAACAAAACAGTAATTTAGCAAGGCAGATTGTTAACACCGTTTCAGTTCTTTCTCCACTACAGCCCTGTTGCAGTGCTATGTACCAAGCATGGGGACCACACAGGCACTGTGGCAGCATCTGCAGGGTCTGACTCTAAGACAATACCCATTTTCAGTGCAAATCAAGTTCTGAATCCTTTCCGACTTTAGGTAAGCTAGAAACAGCTTCTCTCAGAGGTCAGAAAAGGCACCAAGGCTTCTTAAGACTTGATTTTTATGGGTTTTGACTGCTGAGGTGTGTCCTCTAAGATGAAGGCTCCAATTTCACTCCCCAAAGTTATTAAACACAGTATTTGACAGTGCCAGCCCTCTCACAGCCTCCTCACCACACACCAGCTTTTATATCACATGAAGTGGTGTATCTATAATTCATTTTCTAGCAACTCCCACTTCCAGCGCTGTTTTCTGCTTTAAAGCTCTCTTCCCACCAGAGCAGACACACACTTTACCTCAAAAATAATTTCATGTTATTATACTGAAACAGAATCTATCTACAACAACAAACCCTTTGTGTGAGCTGGGGACTGCTTCCACCAGCACCAAGGATATTCCACAGCAAGCAAAACACACTCTTCCAAATCCATTGTGTATGTAGGTGGTGAGCAAACTTTCCAGCTCTTTACCTTTACATCCCACTGGTATCCCACATAAAACTTTGAAAAATGGTGTTTAACAGCAATGTATTCTTCGTGTCCAAAATCTCCTGTATTTTTTCCCTCTTTGAGGGCATGTGAATGAGAAGCAATATTTTTGCAGTCTCTGTAGTTTATTTTTTCCAGCTTTTTTGCTCTTGCTTGATGGCAGGATGTCTACCTCTGCCAGGACACAGTTATTTCCCCTGCAATCAATTCTAATATCAAGGAGTATTACTACAAATTGAGACTGAAAATGGGAAACAGGAGAAAATAAACTTGCATGACACAGAAAATGTCTTGCAACTCCTAAGACCCAGCAAACTCCTGTGAACTTAGACAGAGGAGGAAGGCCTGAGGAAGAATTCAAGCCCTAGTTACAGTGTCAAAGCCTTGTAAAGAAAGAATACATTTGACCAAAAGGACAGTCAGTCTCCTTTGCTATATGACCTCTTTGGTCCTCAAATTGCATCATTTAACACTCAAGCTTGAAAGATCCTGGACAGCTGAGGGACACACCAAACCCACAGAGATTACCTGGGAAGTTAACACAGCTTTTCCTGGGAATTCCTACCTGCAGCAGGCTCCTAATGGGCATCTTTCTGGATGGAAAATATATAGGTCATTATAGAAGGTCATGCGAATTTGAGGAAAAGTTTATCTGTGTTGAGCGTACCCACTCCCAGCATGAGAGCAAGTGAAGACCCTCATGCTGACATACGATGTCAGAGAGTTTAGGGGTGGGAAATGAGACTTTGATGAAGGACAACGGGATTTGGTCAGTGTCTGCAAGTGGCTCAGGCTTGCTTAGGCTGAGAAGCCAGAGCCGTCATGTGAGTTTAACAACACAGTGCACGTCCTCTGAAGTGCCTGTCGAGTCATAGATACTCAGCAGTGCTTGCAGGCTTCCAATAAAAATAGCTATTCCCCAGTGATACACAGCATCTATTCCCCAGTTCTCTGAAACCACAAATGGTAAACAAATGACACTGCATTCACTGCAAAACGTGTTAGGTTATTTAACATCGACCATTCCATATAATTAAGGGAGCACAATTACTTAAACATGCTTGTGATGTAAACAACCATGCAAATTGCATTTCTAACTAGTTTTACTGTACCCACAGCATAATTAGAAGTAGCAATTTATTACTCAATGTAATAATTAGAAGTAATTAACTACTAGAAGTAATTAGAAAGAGTAATTCATTTCTTAATGCAATGAGCTGCTTTTGTAGCATGTGTGCGTGCATGTACGTGCCCGAGAATACTTAGAAGTGGATAATTACTTCAAAAATGCATTTATTCAGGGTTTCTGATTTTGCCTTGTATGGAAATTATCTAATATATAGGAAATATTGATCATAACTCTGTACTAAATATCTCCAGACATTAGTTGTTCAAGAAGAAAGTATCCTTCAGCCAATATGTTGGGGGTTTTATTTTCTAAGGTGCAGATGGGCAGCCTCCATGAAAAAAATCAATGACAATAACCAGATCCAAGACAATTTGCACTGTTTGATTTGCTTACAACTCTTCATAGAATAGCAGGTATGGGAGAAGCACATCAACATAGAACCTATAGTTCATTAACAGTGACATATACTAATATCAGAAAAATTATGAAGGATCTGTACCTTGGGATAACTATTGTGTACTTACTTAATATTAGAATATTTCCTGTACTAACTTAAAGGGTATGAGGAAAATAAGAAAGCTTTGCAAGAGTTCTGGTGAAAAGGCATTTTGCTTGTTGTAGAGGTTCAACAGGGAATGGGCAGGATCTTTGTGTCGAGCACCCCACTCCCTGTCTCCAGGTGGCTGCAAACCTTATGAACTTACAGCAAGGATCGTCAATCAGCTTTCCAGGAGGCCAAAGGGAGATGCACAGTTGTTTGCTAGAGAAAACAGATAAAAGACAAACACTGTGTCAAGAGCAAGAAACATTGAGCCAGTCCCAATCCAAGGAACAGTGAGACTATAGAATCAACAGTTGTATTTGTCATATTCATTATTGATTATACTGTCTCCCCGGAAGTCTTTGGTCTCATTAAGTGACATTTCAAAAAAAAAAAAGTTTTGTCTGTTGTCCAGGGTGGCCTGGGTTAAACCCATGCGTTCAAAACCCCTCCTCCCTCTCCTACTTTGGCACTGGAATGCTACCAGCAATGGACCTGACCTGGGAAACCTGCAGGAATCTGCAGCTGTGGGCAGGCAGCAGAGACAGGTGAGCGTTCACCAAGCTTCACCCACAATCCAGATGTTACCAGAAGTGTCCAAAGTCTCAGCCTTTCACTTGTCTGTTGCTTCAGCACCATTTTTCACCCAACAAATTTTCTCACCTTTTAAACGCCTTTTCTAAAGCAAATTCTCCTCCTTCATTTCTCATTGGCCAAAGATGGCTAATGTTATTGAAGATACTGCTAGAAAAAGAACAAAGTCATTCTCACTGGCCCTAGCCTTCTATAGAAAATGCACCCAAGGCATTATGATGTCTCCCCCAGAGCTTCATAGATCTGAAATTGTGTAATATCTGTAAATAATGTTCTTCAGTATACAAACAAGGTGCCATAAGATGGTAAGGAAGTGTTTAACTGCAAGAATGCAGCTGCTTGGACTACTGTAGTTTTAAACCAGAGGGATCACAGAGAAGAGAAGAGAACTCAGAGACATTCTCTCTAATAAAATCACTTTTCCTCTTCATCTGTTTGTGACTTATCATTTTTCCAAACAATTAATTCTTAGAGTTCCACCCCAAATGCAACCTTTTTAACATGGCTTGGCATTCATTCCACCACATCAATTAATCCAGCTCAGTGAGTTGTGAAGTTAGGGAGCAAGCCATCAGGTAAAATACAACTCTGAAAGGGAAATCCACCAAATTAAAAACATAAGCAAAATCAAATCACCTTTGTATTTGAAATACAATTTAAATTACCATAGCAGAACTAGAAGTCCATTTCCTGATTGCCAAGTCTTTGGCTTCAGTCTGATGTTTGGACATTTGTGATAAATCAATCACCTTGCCCGCAATTCCTGAGAGAAGAAAGAAAGGCAGTTAGAAAAGACTTCTTCATCATACTCTTTTTCTCGTTTAATTGTAGCCATGGTCACTATTGTTGGGGTATGGTGAAGCAGAACAAAAGAGAAAGGGGATTCCAGTGTTGTCCACTGATTTTGTTATTACCATTATTCTTTATTTCATTTTTGCTATTGCACTTTCACTGTAGTTACTGGCAACTGGAGAAAATTAACAGCTCTGCTGCCAAAGATATCCTGCATCAGCGCACTTCCCTAGTCAGCGAAATAACACAATATTCACTGAGAGATCATCCTGAACTGAAACCATGGGTATGGCTGTCACTGAAATGAAGGACTGGAATCTGTTGCCAGATAACGGATGTGTAAGTGTATGGAAGAGTCTTTGCTCATGACCTAGTAGCACTGACAGTTTCCAATAAGGGTCATGGCACCATTATCCTAAATGCAGTATGAACAAATAATTCTTAATTCCCTACTTACAGAAACCTGGAGTTAGGTGTGCTTTTGCTTTCCTTAATCTTCCATACTTGTCTCCTAAAGGATTCTCTTAGACTCTCACATCTTTCTGCAAAACCCCTTGCCTTCACATGCACTTGAATGTGCTGTGGATCTACAGTCAAGCTTGTTTTTTCTTTTAATGTGGAGAAGGAAGGTGCCGGCCAGGAGAAATAAAAACTATCACCCCCCCAGCACTTCCCTTTAGCTCTTGCCAAAGACCTCTCAGAGCCAAAGCATGAATTTTACAGAGTCAGAGAAGCAGAGACTATAGAAAGCATCAGACCACCTCTGCCCTCTGCAGACCAGGGATTACTCCAGAAAGCCTAATCTTGGCTAACAAGAGAAAGAGAGAAATTTCATCCCCAGCTCAGTAATTTCTATGTCTCAGGTTACAGCTCGTACAGTGAGTGAAATGGATGGCAGAACAGCACTCAGCCATTTTCCCTACCTGTAAACGTATACAGGAATCCGAAATTTCAACAATGGCTTCAGTTTACATCAGTGAGGCTGTCAGTACCACAGAAAGGAATTTTCTTTCTTTTCTGGAATGGTGAGGTCAAGGGAAGATCGACTTTGATCAAAGGTTTTAGTCAGCATGAGTTGTGAAATTGCATCTTTAGGCAGTAAGCATGACACAGGACAGAACTACAACCACTCTAAAAAACATAGTTCACCCCACTTACTATCTTAGTGGCAAAGTGTAAGAAAGTGCAAAGGACTACTAAAGTCTGCATGCTCCTTGAGTTTTACTGGTGCTGTTTAAGGAAAGAACAAGCAACATTTCTGTGTAAAAGGATTTCCAAGCACTCATGACACCGGATTCCCACAGCAAGTCATAAAAAATGGGGAAAATCTCACTTGTCCAGTTGAATACTCTCTTATGGTTCACAGGTTCTGAAAACCCTGTATCAATACAGGCTGGGGGATGAAGAAATTGAGAGGAGCTCTGTGGAGAAGGACTTGGGGTACTGGTGGATAAAAAGCTGGACATGAGCTGGCAATGTGCACTCACAGCCCAGAAGGCAAATCGTATCTTGGGCTGCATCAAAAGGTGCGTGGCCAGCAGGTTGAAGGAGGTGATTCTGCCCCTCTGCTCTGCTCTGGTGAGACCCCACCTGGAGTCCTGTGTCCAGCTCTGGAGCCCTCAGCACAGGACAGACATGGACCTGTTGGAGAGGGGCCAGAGGAGCCACAGAAATGATCAGAGGGCTGGAACAGCTCTGCTGTGAGGACAGGATGAGAGAGTTGGGTTTGTTCAGCCTGGAGAAGAGAAGGCTCCAAGGAGACCTTATTGTGGCCTTTCAGTACTTAAAAGGGGCCTGTAAGAAAGATGGGGACGGACTTTTTAGAAGGGCAAGTTATGACAGGACAAGTGGTAATGGTTTTAAACTAGAAGAGAGGAGACTCAGGTTAGACATGAGGAAGAAATTTTTTACAATGAGGGTGGTTGAAACACTGGCCCAGGTTGCCCAGAGAGGTGGTAGATGCCCCATTCCTGGAGACATTCAAGGCCAGGTTGGATGCAGCTCTGAGCAATCTGATCCAGTTGCAAATGTCCCTGTTAATTGCAGAGGGTTGGACTAGATGAGCTTTGAAGGTCCCTTCCAACGCAAACTATTCTATGTTTCCATGAAATAAGCCTCTGAGCCAAGGTGCATTGCCTGCTAACACAACAAAGAAAATGATTTTATTATCTCTACGGGGTAAATAAGGAAACAACTGCTTCTAAAAACAGATTGGTTTCTCTCTTCACCCTTTGCTTGAGTTTTCAGCTTATCAGCTAGATGGAGTTAAACAACTATATTTCTAATACATTTTGCCTGTTTTTATTTTGTTTCACTCATATTTTCTTTTGGAATCCTTGTCTTTCTACAGCTGAGAAAATTAATTTTTAAAATAATGTCTACTCTGCCCACACAGGCATAAAGAATATACCAGGTAAAGTGAGTGAATGCAAATTATTCTATTTCAAAAACACATACAAGATGTATTAAAGCCTACAATTTTTTGTTGGTTTGTAGCAAAAATATAACACAGCTTTTGATTTATTGAAACCAGGTTTTGTGTTTTGGAACAGGACACACAGAAAGGCTCTTTCTTACAGTTCAGACCGGCATAACTGTTCTCAAGTATGATGGTCACATAACACAGGGCACATTCCCCAGCAGGTGCGGGAGCAGCCGTCCCTGCCATGGTGGAGGTGTCGGCCCAGACTGAGCTTCAGGTGGACAGAGCCCTGGAAGTCCGTGGCTGCAGGGAGCACCTCGCACCTCTCCCTGAGGCTGGGTGAGACGGTCATTCTCCCTGGTGTGCTGCTGTCGCAGAGCTGTGCCACCAAGTCGAGAAGTTATGGGAAGGAGTCAGCATCAGAAATGACAAGAGAGGTAGACTGGATCTTCTCAGAGACCTTGTGGCTTCAGGACCCCCAGACCCCAGCTGCAGTGGAGACACAGGCAGAGTCTGTCCCTAGCAGGACGGTAACTGCAAACTCTGAGGTGGGGGAAGGCTGAAAACGAGTGACCTCTGGCACGTTCTACTCCACCACCTGAAGGCTTGCAACTATGGAATAAGTTCATGTCACTCAAAGCTGAGGGTGACTCAGCACTGGAACAGGTTGCTCAGAGAGGTAGTGGAGTCTCCCTCAATGGAGATATTCAAAATGCATCTGGACAAGGTCATGGGCAACTGGCTCTATGTGGTCCTGCTTGAGCAGAAGGGGTTAGACCAGATGACCTCCAGAGGTCTCTTCAAACCTCAATCATTCTGTGATTACGTGAATCATAATATAACCAGAGTTCTAAAACTCTTTGTACTACTTTCAGTGTTACAATACAAAATATTGTTTGGAGAGAGATTTTTCTCTTTAATCACTAACAAAGAGTACTTACTCAGATTACTTCACTGTAGTCTAAATAAGAAATCCGTTAGACCTGTTCAGTTTTCACATAGCAAACACTCTTATATTCTACTTCTATTGACATTAAAATCAGCGGCAAGACTCCCATCGAGGGCTATAAAATACTGGCAAAGGTTGCCCAGGGAGGTGGTGGGTTCTGAGCAACCTGATCTGTTTGAAGATGGTCCTGTTCATTAACTAGATGTCCTTTGAAGGTTCCTTCCAATCCAAACTATTCTATGATTCTATGATCCACTTCAGACATGACCCCTCATATTAGCCAAGTAGAAAAATATTGAGGTACTGGAAAGAGTGCAGAGGAGGTGACGAAGCTGGTGAGGAGTCTGGAGCACAAGTCTGATGAGGAGCAGCTGAGGGAACTGGGGCTGTTTAGCCTGGAGAAAAGGAGGCTGAGGAGAGACCTTATCGCTGTCTGCAACTACCTGAAAGGAGGTTGTAGCATGGAGGGGGTTGGTCTCTTCTCCCAAGTAACAAGCGACAGGACAAGAGCAAATGGCCTCAAGTTGTGCCAGGGGACATTTAGATTCGATAGCAGGAAAAACTTCTTCATGGAAAGGGTTGTCAGGCATTGGAAGAGGCTGCCCAGGGAAGTGGTGGAGTCACCATCCCTGGAGGTGTTTGTTTAAAAGGGGTTTAGACAAGGTTCTTAGGGACATGGTTTAGTGCTAGAGTTAGGTTAGGTTATGGTTGGACTTGATGATCCTGAGGGTCTTCTCCAACTGAAATGATTCTATGATTCTAGATGACAGGCTTGATGTCAAAGTCACAGCAGTACAAGTTAAAGGTGAGTAAAGGTGAATACCATGGTTCGATCTTAAAGCAAAGCCAGAAAAAGTAAGCACACTTTGTTTAGTCAGCTTTCCTATATCACGAAGGATTTAGAAACCTGATGACCTAATTCAGCTGCTCTTGGGTAAGCAATGGACTCCTCACTGGTAACTGTGTTCCTACAAGGTTTAAAAAACAAGGCAGCTCAAGAGAAACAGGTGAAATGTTCAGATTCAGCCCAACAATTCTTAAGCCACTCAGCTAATTTCTATGATCAAATGCAATTAACTGTGCACCAACAACAAAACAGTCCTAGAAACAATGGTCATAAGGGATGAGCTTAAAAAATGCAGAGACAGATGCAAAGATTACAAAATAATTAGTGTGAGTCAGTTACCAAGTCACTCATCTGAGTGATGTAAGTCTGTTCCAAAATCAGGCTTCATAAGTCTACTGCTCACAAATTACTTGTTTACTGATTTTTATTTTTGTTTTATTGTAAACAAGATCATGAGCTTAATTAGATAGTACATTTACATTAATGTTTTACCCGAGTGATTGCAATCATCCCTTTGCTTTTACTAATCATAAAGTATTTTATTAATGTAACTTTTAGTAGTGCAATATGGAGCCATCATATTTACTGCCTGAGGAACAATTAAATGACCATTAGTGGAAACATGGCATTATAAAGGACTTCTCTTGCTTTTGCAGACATTCAGTCCTGTAAGGACCTAGGTATGAATTTTCATGTGATTTGTATGAACCTGAGTAGACATATCAAAGTGTGGGTCTGTGTGAACATTTTAATTTGAATCAGAAGCTAATTCATGCACTCAGTCTCCAGATCAGTCCCATTTCTTTGCTTTCACTCCAGTGTAGAGTTTGTACAGAGCATTTAAACTGTATTCCTTATGAAGCTAAAGTGGAAGTTGTGCTTTAAGAGTGCACCCAGTGCATTCCAGACTCCTATGGGTATTCAAACCATGGAGACAGGCTGGAGCTAGTCCAAAATACTCTCTGCACCTCGAATAGCACACAGGGTGAACAGCAGGGCTGTTGCATCCAACATTTCACTGTACAGATCTGCTCCTATTGCACCACATGGCTTAATAATGTAAGTATAACATCTGTGATTGCAAGACTGGGACCTAAAACAAGATTGATTTCTGCAAATAGGGCCTGAAAAAGAATATTTACCATGTGTGTGCCATCAGACTGTATGTAAATAGGATGTGAGTTATGCATTCAGCAAGTGTTCTGCTTTTCCCTCTAGAAACGAGTTTTACACTTGTTGCTCGCACATAAGAGCATTTGACTCCTAGAGACTGCTCATTATTCAAACGTTTTGATTTTGGAAGGTGCTCTCTCTTTGTCACACACACCCACAAACACATGCATGTTCACTTAAACACATTCAAATATTTATATAGGGTGACATTTAAAGTCATTATTGTTGTTGGCTAGATCTTCTACTTCAGCTTTTAAATAGCTCCTTAAACCATATACACTGTGTTTCTGTAATTGTTTTTCTAATAATATGGTTGGTTTCTTTTCTCCTTCAAAAATGAGCAAATAGAAGTCTTTTTTTAGCCTTCTTTTATTAATACCAGGTTAAGATTGAAACAATAATGGCAGCATCACCATTCTGTAACACAATTTAGCTACATGCAACAGAACCTCCTAGCTAATGAGGATTTTTGCTGCCCCTTCAAGCATAGAATCATTTTGTTACCAATCCACCAAGACCAGCATTTTGATACTAACAAGCCTAAAATCCATTATCTGGCTAGAAAACAAGGAGGAACCAAACTCTGTATGGATTCTACAATCTCAGAAATTTTTCCATTGCACAATTTGATTATCTCATCTCAGAATCTGGAAGAAAAGGTGTCTGAAGTGTTTTCATGAAAATCTTGATAAAAAGCGCCCTCATTGTCACCTTGTTCAAACTAATTGGCATCGTGGGCTGCGTGAGTGTTTTACTCCATCTTGTGCCTACTGCTGAGAGCTCATTAAACTGTAGTTAAAGGTGGCTCCTGGGAGAAAATAACAGCAAAGTTTTAAAGCATCATGGTTTTCAGTTCTATTCCTGTCAGAAACACTGGGTACAGCACACACAACTGTTGTGTCATGGTTGTCATGTCATCGTAACTACTCTGAAGTCACCAGTGCAAAGTGCCAAATCAACCACATTTTTGTTGGCAGGATCTTGGGGGCTTGCAGGGGGTTGCAGCCCCATCACCACCCATCTCCCTGTTACCAAGTACAGCCCCATCACCTGAACACGTACCAGGAGACAGGCAGTGCAGCACCTCTGCCACCTCCATGTCATGGCCGGGGCTACCGAATGTCCAAGGAGTGGTGGCATTGGTCTCTGAGTTGTACAGGCACAGCCACATCACACAACCTGCACAACACACAGCACATGGAGAGAGCCAAAGGTACCAGCCTCCCCCTTCCTCCCCCCATGCCCTCCATAAACTCATAACTGATAGTTATTTTAGAGAGCAAAGGGGGTGCAGAGTTGCTATTGCACTTTTGGTTAATTTTTTTCTGGTTTTTAAATGAAAATGTAACATTATTAAGAAAATGTTTTCATTTATGTTGTCCAGGTTTGTATCAAAAACCACACTTTTTGCTGAAAGCCAAAATGCCCAAAGTTCTTTGTTCTACAACAACAACAAAAGCAGGGAAATGTCTGCTCTTTGTGTCTGTGGTGTTGGATTTTGCTGGAACAAAACCCATGGCAATTTTGAGAACATCGCTAAGCATGTGCAGGTATTCTCAAAATGGTGCAGTTTCTGACTAACCCCAGTGGGATTTTCCATTAAAGGGAGAATCCAGCCTACTTGCAGGTGTTTGTAGCAGATGAGGGAACTATTCAGTCAAAAAGCAAATATAATGTAAAAGGAGTTACTAGAGCTAAAGACATCCCTAACGCTTCATTTCACTAACGCTTCTCAGAGATCACTGACCTTGTACCTAACAGGATCTTAACCACAGGAGCCAGATAGGCTCAATATTATCATGTCAATTTGCACATTAGCTAAGGATTAAGTGGGGTTTCTTGTTCTTTGTAAGCTTTTCCCATTTGGCCCCCGAAAGTGTTGCTTTATACAGCCAACTACCTTCTCCACCAGCTCTGAACACTAGAGCAAGCTTTAGGACTACCTGGCAGACACCAACATGAAGCAACAGCAGGAAAAAGTACCACACAGGATAGGCACCTTTGCCTTTTGGACAAATAATCTATTTTGTTGGAAGTCTCATTTATTTTGTTATCCTATAGAAAAAAAAAAGATAAAGCACACAGTTTCAGTACCTCCAGCCATAGATTGTTTTCTTGCAACCCATGGTGTTTTAACACTACTTAGTTCTGTCCCTTCACAAGAAGAGCTACACAGGGATTACTTTCAATTTAGAAAAGTATTAGTAACACATAAATTACACATCTGGTGCCTTATGAAAAGGAGTCTCAGGAGGAAAACTTAGCAACCAAGATTTCTTCTGCCCATGCATCACCTGTCTGTGAGCTGCTATTCTTGTTATTAAGCAGGAGTGCCATTTGACAAGCTTGACTAGTAGAAAGAGTTAGGAGTTACCCATCAATCAATGTCAAATCACCGTCCATCAGTCACTGCGTTGGTTGGCACCTTCATGTTGAATGTGAAATGACAAGGGGAAGACAGGGGATGTTAACAGTGCATCTTGCACATAGCCCAAGTTAGGTAAGTGCAAGGTACCTGGTGAATTCTCTTACGTGGTTCTAGTTGGTCACAGGACTTCTTGTTCTTGCCTTTCTGCTTTCTGTTGTTGTGCTTTGTACAATTCAGCAGCAGCTGGGCTTGACTCCAGCACCATCAGGGTTTCACAGAAAAATAAGAAAGGACACCTCATGCTAGTCAAACCTAAGATTTCCAATAACTGATTTCTTTGAGAAAATGCAGCAGCTCTCATCTACCTCGACTTCTGTAAAACATTGTGTATTAAATTTGTAAAGATACAGATTAACACAGGAACCCACCCTTGTAGGTAAAGACCCGGCAAAAGCAGGAGCAGCTGTAGTGAAAAGGAGAACTGTGAGGCTGGAGGAAGACATCCCACAAAAGCAGAGCTCTTCAGGAATGGATCCATGCCACCAGTTATAAAGGATAAAGAGAGAAGACATTGACAACACAAAGGTGGAAGACACTGTCAGCAAGACCATTGGACAACACTGAGAACTAGTTAAAAGTTTAAATTATTATACAAGGTAGAAAAATAAGGCACAGGAAGGTGCATTAGCGATGAGTTACAAGCAGGTACTGTCAAAATCATGGTGGCCACAAAAAAAAAGCAAAAACTGTTGTAGGATGCATTAACTGAAGTATTTTCAATGGAGACAGGCGAGTATTAACAGCGTTGTATGAGGCTTTAGAGAGATCTCATTTAGAGTAACAAGTACTATACTGGAATCCAGTGTCAGGTCAATTAATTCACAGTGAAGAAGTGCAGGGTGATGAGGGGAGTGTGAAGCCTGTCTTACGAGAGAAGCCTGAGAGAGTTTGGTTTGTTTAACTTCCCAGATAAAAGCTGAGAGGAATAGGATTTCTTTCTATAAACATATCCAGGAAATAAATGCCGGAAGAGCTACTTAAACCACAGGGGAAAGAAGGCAGCAGAATAAAAGGGTATAAATAGGTCATGAATAAATTTAAGCTATAAATTAGAAGTTTCCTAACAAATGAAAAGTAGAGAGTCTTGCCATAGGAGTAACAGCAGTAAAAGATTAATTGATTTTAAAATAGGAGGGTATTTTTCTAACAAGGTAAGATATGTCATGGCTGCCTGCAATAACAGAGGTCAATGGTCAGAAACTCCTGTACTCCCTTCCTGTCCTGTGTTCTCATGAATCCTGTGTAGTAATATCTGTGTAATTTGTACTGTGGCTGGGGAACCATCAAAAGACTATGTTCTCCAGGCTGTGTAAACTGCTGATGAAAAATAAGAAGCTACAGTGGCTCTTCTGTGACTTCTAATTTCCCTAATGCTGGTGCTGAGACCCCAAAAGGGTTCTACCTCAAAATGCGTACTTGGCACAAAAAATATGCCAACAAAAAATTCATGGAATTACATGATCTCATAAAATAAATCAGGCCAAAAGGGACCTTATGAGGTCCCTAGTCCAACTATTATCTCAAACCAGAGTTAGTGCTGAGATCAGACCAGGTTGTCAGGGCTTTATCCAGTCAGGTCTTGAAAACTTCCAAGCACAGAGGCTACACAACATCTCTGAACATCTTGCTCCACTGCTTGACTGTCCTCATGGGGAAGCATTTCTCCCTTCTAACCATTGTGAACCTCTTATGTTTCAGCTTACACCTGCTGTCTTTCATCTTCCCACCATGCATCACTGTGAACAGCCTGGCTCCATCTTCTCAATAACCTCTCTATAGGTACCAAGGGTCTTCTGTTAGCTTGCCCCAAAGCCTTCACTTCTTCAGGGCGAGCAAGATCAGTTTCTTCAGCTTGTTCTTATATGGCATGTGCTCCAACTTCCAACCATCTTAATTACTCTTCTTCTCCCATTTTGTTATCGCAAGGTCTCAAGAACAACATGGACATGACAGTCACTTCCTAGAAACACCCCTCATGCAAGAGGAGAAACTCTAAACTGCACTTTTACACCATCCAAATACTTCACATGCACAAACCAGGGAAAGACCTACTGCATGTCCCATCCTTCCAAGGATTTCTCTGTAATTTATATTCCCAGTATCCAAGTGACTTTCCTCAAAATCCAGCATTTCAGCATTACTGTGCATGACCAGAAAGGCTGACTTGTGGCTGCACAGCTCTGATCACTTGTGTTTTCTTGCAAAACAAACAGCAAGCACAGAATTGCAACTGAAGAATTAGAGCAGAGAACGAAGCTGGGAAGACAAGCATGGGACTTGGAGAAGGTGCACATTCTGAGCATTGCTCAGTTAGGATTCTAATTATATATTTTTCTTCCCCTTTAAAATAAAAACTTCGACACTGGATTCAATGAACACTAAAACTACATTTCTAGATCGAATCAAGTAATCCAAAATGCCTGTATGTTCAGAGTCAGCTGACTCCAGAAATCACATAGCTGTGGATGCCACTGCCTTTTGGCAGGAGGCATGAACTATCAAGGCTTTAGAAGTGTATAAGAGGGAACCTGCAAACTAAAAACAGACAGGTTTTCCTTGCCTCTGAAATGAAATCTGATAAACCTCCACATTCACATAAATACATAAGATAGGAGGAGAAACAAAGGACTCAAAACATCCCCTGTCACAGCAGGTGCTGACTACTCCATACTGCCTCAGTTTTGTTCATTTGAGTTCAGCAGCATCTTCTGTTTAAATATTTCAGCTGTTCCTCTGCTGTTGCATGTTACATCTACAGAAACACTGCAAGCCTTGAAGCACGGTGTGAAATGTTAGAGCTAGTTTATGGGGACGGCGACTGGTAACTTGGAATCCAGAAGTGAGACCAGCTCAAGCTGTTCTCGTTCTCCCCTCTCCGAAGGCTCCAGCTGCTGCTGCCAGGGCTGGCAGGGCTGCGGTGAACAGGACAGCTGCAGCGCAGATATTGCCATCTGCACAGCCACAGGTGGTGCGCAATTAGCCAAGCACATTTCCAGGTTATACAGAGCCATCTACTACCTCCTTCTCTAAAGTACATCTGTTCACTGCTACAATTAACTAGAAACAAATCTGTTTCTTAGCTAAATATGTCCATTTATTTGCACCCATCCCATCATGCAAACACTTGTAGGATATTACTGATGGTGATGCTTCACTAATCCTGAATTACAGACCAGTATTACTTCAGCACCATCCTTGCTTCTAAAGGTTGAAGTCCAGGAAGGATTTTTCTTAACAGAATCACAGAATCATAGAATCATAGAATCATTTTGGTTGGGAGACACCCTCAAGATCATTGAGTCCAACCATAACCTAACTCTGGCACAAAGCCATGTCCCTAAGAATATCATCTATGCATCTTTTAAACACCTTCAGGGATGTTGACTCAACCACTTCCCTGTTCCAGTGCCTGACAACCTTTCCTGTGAATAATGTTTTTCCTAATATCCAATCTGAACCTCTGTTATTAGCAGCGGTTTGCAACGGAAAGATTAAAAAAGCCAAAATATTTAGCCAACATGAGAATTATGCACAGAAGGGCTTTTCTGTCCTGAAATTCAACGCAGTCAATTTCACTAGTTGTTTCTCAAGTTTTCTAAAACATTAGACTTGAGAGACAAGAAAAAGTCATAAAACCCAAATCACTCTGAAGTAGCAAAATTTTCTGCCTTCCAAACAGTCTTGACATCTCATCCCACTTCAGATATAAGAACAGATGAAAGCCAGAAAGCGAAAACAAACCTTTCTGTTTATCTTACTATTTTCTTCTGAGTCTCCTTCAAAGCATAAATTATGAAATTATCTTACGGGATGCTAGAGTCATTAGAAATCACAAATGGTCTTGGCATGGCATTGTATTTAAAAGAATAGAATTGATTGTCAGGATTATACCACCAGTGCTGATGAGTAAGTTATGTTCTGTATGCAGAGATTTAGTATGAACTATGCTTTCAGACAGGATAAAGAAAAAAAAAGTAGTACAATATAGTCATGTAGCAGAGGATGCTACAGACAAGCTGGAGGCTCTAGAGCTACAGGATCATAGTCTGTGCTGAGAAAGACATGGTATTGTAATTATTCAGTTGTAGGAAATATCAAAATAACTGAATTGTTACTCACTTCTGTGGTGTTCTGGCAAAAAAAAAAGAGCCCCCAAAAATCCACAAATCAGTGGTGAGTATGTCAATGTGGAGATTCAGAAAACTAGGTGCAATTCCATCCATCATTCTCCTCCCACCAATCCCTAAGCAACCTTGACCTCAGTTGTCCTCTCTATAGATGCATTAACTGTAAATCAGTCGCATCACGTGGAGACAGACGGAGGAGTGAATGGAGCCCCAGGCTCAGCCATGACGTTTTCCTCTGCCTTTACAATGGGGTATCTCAGCTTCTCCTGTCCCCAGGGACATACATATGAGGGTTATGCAGTCGTATTTACCTTACACAGAAGGGAAGCTTGTAAGAATACACACACAAACACTGGAAATACTCCAGTCCTCTAGGAGTAAGCGTGCAAGCACCTGAGACAGACAAATGGGTAGAAGACAAGAACCCAGCAAGCTCCATTTCCTTGGTTTGCAATGTCAAGAAGCAGATCTCCTCACAGAGTTGAGGAGGAACTTATGAAGCTCTCAGGTCCAGCCTCTTCTTTTGTAACATGTCCACAAATCCCTTAAACTGTGCAAAGCCATCCAATGAGTTCTGAGAAGGCTGAAAACTGTAATGCTGCAGAAAAGGAAGGACTCTTCATATGAGCTCTCTCTACATGTAGGTCTCACAAACATGATCAAACACCTCCTTTGATAAAGGAGGACCAAATGCTTCAGAAGAAATCAAAATTGACTTGTACTGCTATTGATCTTGTTGTGTTCTAAGAATACTTGGCCTGTAGATATTTGTTGTTCTATTTTTAATATAAACTGTTGCTCAAAAAACTTGTTTAGTGCATAATTAAGTTGTAATCAACTGAATTCTGCAAGCAAGAGAAAGGTAACTTTAAAGGTCATGTATTCAAGTATTTGCCATTACATTAGATAAAGCTCCCACTAGCAATGCTATATTCTTTGCTTCATTTACAGTCCTCAGCAGTCTACAATACAACCTTGTGTGCTGGTTTGACTGAGAACGATTTAATATTCTTCATGCAGTTTGGAACCTTTCTTTTTCATAGCTAGCAGGCTTACTATATATATATATATTTATAAATATATATATTTATATATATGTGTATTTATATATATATTTACCAGTAGTATATTAATATTTTGTTATTTTCTCCCTTCCCTTTTGATTCTCTCCCTGTTGGCGGGGTGGGAGTGGAAGGGGCCTCGTGAGTGGCTATCGTGGTTGTGTTGCTAGCTCAGGTTAATCCATGACACCGTGGCATCTGTGTTGGGAATCTTTTATGAGACCACAGAGGTGAAAACTCAGATAATAAAGCAAAAATCCCACCTTGCACCCAGCTGCTAAAATGAAGTCTAAAACCAAGTCTGTTACTAGCAGAGAACATATTTCTTCCAGACTCTAGGACAAATTGCAAGACGGCAGTGTGTTTGGTTGGTCATTATTTAACCATGAGACTCTGCAGATCTCTCCTTCCTCTTCCCCATAGATGCCACACTGTCTTCATTAGTGGTCCTGCAGATGAGAAGTGACAAAGGTGAAGCAGGAGGCAAAACTTTGCTGAGCATCTCTGCCAGAACAAAAGCGTCTCTCACAAACTGTAAGTATGGAAACCAGAGGAGGTGAATATCCCCAAAGGAGTGGGTGGTACATGTCTTTTCTTTTTTCTTCTTAGAAGTGACATGCAGCATTGTGTGAACTAAATGAAAGAAAAGACTTCTCACCATTACAGCTTCTTCCAGGGAAAGTAGTAGCCCTGGGTATGTTATTCAGCAAGCAGCATGAAAGCCAGAAATACAAGAACCAACCTCAGAAACATGTTGTGCTCATTGCAACAATAGGCTCTCCCAAAAAACACTGCCTGCCCCCTTTTACTGGTTAGTCCTAGTCAGTCCAAGAGGAATGAAATGCATGGTTACAAGTATTGAGCACTCTCAGAATCACAGAATCACAGAATCACAGAATCGACTGGGTTGGAAAAGACCTCAGAGATCATCGAGTCCAACCCTTGGTCCAACTCTAGTCCGTTTATTAGATCATGGCACTAAGTGCCATGTCCAATCTCAGTTTAAAAACCTCCAGGGACGGCGAGTCCACCACCTCCCTGGGCAGGCCATTCCAATGCCTGACCACTCTCTCTGTAAAGAATTTCTTTCTAATATCCAGCCTAAATTTCCCCTGGCAGAGTTTAAGCCCATGCCCCCTTGTCCTATTGCTAACTGCCTGGGAGAAGAGACCAATCCCCACCTGGCTATAACTTCCCTTCAGGTAGTTCTAGAGAGTGATGAGCTCACCTCTAAGCCTCCTCTTCTCTAGACTAAACAACCCCAGCTCCCTCAGCCTCTCCCCATAGGTCTTATGCTCAAGTCCCTTCACCAGTCTTGTTGCTCTTCTCTGGACTCGCTCCAGCACTTCAATGTCTTTCCTGAACTGAGGGGCCCAGAACTGAACACAATACTCCAGGTGTGGCCTCACCAATGCAGAGTACAGGGGAAGGATCACTTCCCTTGTCCTGCTGACCACGCTATTTTTGATACAGGATATCTGAACTGATCAAACTAACGAACCAACCAAAAGCTTAAATAACAGAGCAGGAATACATTCTCAGTTTTCCCACAGCAATGGGACACAAACAGCAAGATTAAAAAAAAAAAAATATATATATATATATAAAAATATATATATATATTATTTTTTTTTTAAGAGAACTTGATAGAGCAGTACTTTGCAAAAGATCTAAATAATGCATGTACTGAACAAGAGAATTTATCCTTATTCCTGATAGGGAGGGAAGTGAATGAAACAAAGCCAGGTGTAGTGAGCTGCCATGCAGAATCAGCTGTTCAAGTAACAGAGGACAGACCACATGTTCTGCAGTGTCTGCGGAAGGTTACATGGACACACGCAGACTCTGGAGGAAAAACATCTCTTTTCCTGAAACAAGTTTGTCAGTTGTTCGACACTTGCTGCAATCTGCTGCATTCGAAAGGACAAATTTTGGTTTTTCTCTATAACTTTCAATACTCACTCTGGTGTTTATGTTGGGGGGGAAGGAAGGGACTCACCCAAAGAACTGAGAAATAACTCCATTCTTCTCCAGAGAAGGATCAAGAGCAGGGGTTAACAAGCTCCTAAGAGCTCCTGCAAAAAAATGAATGCTGTGGCCCAGGTGCAGAGACATAGAGACTTTGCAAGCCCTGTCCTCCACCTAGAAAAAGGGATGAACACCAGGAGCAAGGAGTGTTCGACACCTTGCAAGATGAGAGAGACATCTCTATTGCTGTTCAGCTGCCTGATAACGCAAAAGCACATAACAATTTTCTCTTTTTTGTGCCCTGATATGTCCTGACATGTTTATTCTACAGATGCAGCTGCCTCAGCTGAGCTCACTTGTCCACTGAAGCTGGAAGTGCAGTTTGTATGAAGGCAGGGCAAGAAAATTTTTGAGAGCTTTCACAATGGCTCATCACAAGCACCAGACTGGATTTCATTGAGAGGAGTTCCACACATGGAAAATTCTCCTTGTCATCGTTTCTCCAGCATGCACTGTCACTTAAGTGACAAAGACAACATACTGTGTATTACCCCATACCATTATGCTGGTGGCAAATTTACCCTGGAATTTCATTCCAAATGCTAAACGGTGGCTTTTCTCCAGAGTCTGAGTGATTCCCTGTTTCACACCCTTTGCCTCCTCCTTCTGCTGATGTTTGTTTTAACTGCAAAAACACATAGAGCAATACCATGTGTACAAAGTAATTCCTTTGACAGCTTACAAGCAGCCCATCTATGACTTCATCTAGGCATTGCCTTTATTTAACTCTCACAACTTTCAGAGTCATAAAGCCTGGTTAGATCCACCTTCCTGGGCAAAGTTACTCTTCAGCAATAAACCCCACAGGGTGCTGGGCCTCCAAGGGAGAAGAGACATTCCTACCAGCTGTCTTTGCTCATTTGGAGCTGCTTATGGTTGCTCAGGGAGTACTAGCCCTGACTGGTGAGCAAGTAGTACAAAGAGCAGAAGGTAAAACAAGTCTGTTCTCATGCTGGTTGTGGCCATTTGAAACCCTTCTCATGGGCCATCTGGGGATTCTTTAAAAACTTCATATGAGATGCTGTCTAATCAGAAGCCCCAGTGTGAGCTGAGATGTTGTAAAATAAATTGCTGAGCCAAAGAACTGGAGAATAATTTGAAAAACAATATTTTACTTACAAATGTGCTAGTGAAAAATGTCTAACATTAACATAGAGACATGTTTCATCATTAAATCATAACCAAGTGTGAACTGAAAGTGACTGCAATGGAGCCACATTGCAGCCACAAGGTTTGGGAAATCTGTCCTGCGTTCCTCATTAGAAGACTGAGCAAGTGGAGGCTTGGAAACTTCCACAAAATACGGGCTTGAAACAGGTATGAGCAGTTGACAAGCCATGGCCTGTTAAATAAAGGAGTTATGCTAGATAATCAGAAAGGACTCCCTAGCATCAAAATGTATGAATTTGCGAGAACATTGCTCTTAGCTTAGCCACATCCCTGTTAGGTCATAGGATATGCTGGATAAACTGGACAAGTAATCAGAATATATGTTTATTGGATCAGATTCACAGTTGATAAAAATGAACCAAAGATGTTCATACACAGTAATTGAAGACTTGGCTTTATGACACCAGATAATGAAAGCATTATCTTTTTATCCTTTATGGCCAGTATATTATAGTTTATTTTTCAAATGCTCCAAGCTATTAAATATGATGAGGAATTAATAATTAAAATAAAAAATAAATAAAAAAAAAAGTAAAGCAGTAAGATAATTCTACTGAGCCAAGTCTTATATATGTAATCGATGTTCATCTCATTACCAGGGACCAAACGTTGCTTGTTTTACTGACATCAATAGCCCCATTGATATAGTGCAAGTACATCAACAAAACAAGGTCCAATCTCCAATTACATGATTATGTGGTATCTGAAGCTGAAACAATATTGTACTAATTTTAACGGAAGACAAATTCTCAGGAACAGAAAAATTGTAATATGACTGTTATTTTATGGAATTAAAAAATTAAACACGGTCCAATATTTTGGGTGTAGGGAGTTTAAAGCAGCAGAAATCACTACAAATCTTTACCAACATTTCTTAAAAAGTTTGTTAAAAAGACATGGAACAGGTAACTCTCATTTTTCTCTGGCTGAAGAGAAGCCTTGTAAAGTGAGACCACTTGTGGAAGCTTTTAAATGGTACTAAAGATGGTAATCAGTGTCCTTTTCTGAGATAAGTGTAAAGGTCTGGAGTTCATTTTGTTCTTGGTAAAACCTCATCCAGTTTCCTTGAAGGTCAAACAACACAAACCACATAAAAGTGGGAAGCAGGGCCAGGGAGGAGGAGATGCTGCATCTATATCAGATAATGGCTCTTTCTTGTAGCCCACTTTCTTTTTTCAGTAAGTTTGAGCAGAGCACTCAGTTTTACTGGCCAGTCTGAGACTTAGCAGATTTTTTGCAGTATCAGACTTGATAAAGTATTTCTTGTACAGGCTCAGAGTGATAGTCCTGACTGGTGGATTCAGGCTTCAAAACAGAAATAGAAGGAATAAGCAGAGGAGACAAAACAACACATGGGCAAGAAGGTGAGAAGGGGAAACTCAAATCCTGTGTCCTGTTGTCGAGGGTTTAGATTGCAGGGTGACAATAAAACCCTGGCAGATGTATTGTTAACCTCCTCTCCCCCCACTTCCCCCTTTTGCCCTCCCTCTCCCTGCTTCCCACTCAGGACAGGCGATTGGGAGGGAAAGAAGGACAGAGAGAAGAGGGTTGGAAAAATTAAAAATGTTTTACTAATGCTACTAATAAGAATAGAGAAAATAATACAAAATATACAAAACCAATCTTGAAAGTCTCAGCAACTGCAGAGTCAACACCCAAAGTCCTGGACTGGACTCTGCAGCCAACTGGAGCTGGATTCATTCTCTCACTAGGCCTCAGTTCGCAGGGACGACTAGCAAGGTCCTCTCCTAATGTCGGCCATAAGGAGAAGGGAAAAGGCAAAAGGGGCGAGATCCTCGTGATCTCCCACTTTTATATGAAGTATTCACGTGAATGGAATGTTATACACAGTTGGTCAGTTTCTTGGTCACCAGTTTCTCATTGCCCCTCTCACGAGATGTCCATCCATGCTTATCAATAAGTTTGCATTCCATTGCTATGTTTACCAAAACATGTATCTGGTTCTCCAGGAAAATGCAGCTAATATGAAGGCTTTAGCTGACAGGCAAAATTCACTAAAAGAGAAACTTGTTTTTAACAAAACCAGGACACCTGTATGATATACGTTAACAGATGTTTAAAGTCTGTGAACAGAGCACGTGAGGGTCAAACAGAGCATCCTGGTGAGTGCCAAGGCGGTGTGTGATCCCCATTGCTGTACAGAAATTTCCCAAGGGAACATATTAATGCTACTGAAAAGGAGAACTGAAATCCAATCAACTGCCCAAGGTCGCACCGCAGAGACATCCTTCTTCTCTAAATTAGGTGAAGAGTATGAGATTATGAGTTACTCCACCCATCTGTAACTTGCGATACCCTGTATTTCAAGCCATGTGTCCCAGACCAGTGAAAAGCTAGCCTGAAGGACAATCCATGTATCTTATGGAATCATTCTAAAAAATTGAATAACTATCTTTTCCCAAGGGTGTTTTCTGAAGCTGCAAATAGCAGAGATTGAAAGAAGCTGTAAAGTGTTCAGACTTGCAGGCACCTTTCAGAAATATCACAGGCTGTGTTTCTATGTCTGATTAAGAAAAAAATCTTTTTGTGCACGTCCTGATTTTCAGAGTAGAATCCAAATAGGCAGCCCTTACACTTGAAAAAGGATGCAGAAAAACAAGGGTCTCAGACGTATCCCGCGGATAGGCAAACTGAGGAAAAGTTAATTTTCAGTGCTGATTTTTTATTCTTTCACACCTAAACTATATGACAAAATCAACTTAATTTCAGAAATTCTGAGTTCTCACCGTTTTCCCTACATTTCAGTGGTAGCTTTCCAAGATGAAGATCTGACTTTAAAAAAAGAAAAAAGAACAATTGATGTCTGATTCTGCAGTATCTGCATATGGTGTGGCTGCTCTCAATGTTAGGAACAGGGTTCAGCCAGCTCTTTAATAGCCAAAGCTTTTCACTGTTATTTGAAGATTCATATTTATGCTGAACTCCATAACCACATCCTCAGAATGCTTGGTGGTATGCTGAGTTAGAATGGAAATAGATGCTTTTCCTGCTGAGTACAGAAGTAAATCAAAAAGAAGCTATAAAATGAAAGCTTTATTGCTGACTAGCAAAGCTATTTCATATTAAGAAATTAGTATCTAAAACTGTAGTCATGTTGTGCAAAATGTTTGGAATACTTTGATAAGAAGCCAGTGGTAATGGCTTTCTTTAACAATTTAATTTATTTTATACCGATTGTGCGACCAAACAAAAACACAAATTCTTGGCTTTACATGTATAAAAGAAAACATAATGAAAAGCTGCAAAAGGCCCTGTGAGTTTGTCAGTATCTGAGAATGCACAAAGAATCAGCAACAGCAAAGGGTCTGAGCAGAATGAGGGAAAAGAATGAGAAGCTGTAAGCAAGCAGAATGTGATACTGACAACACCAAAACTTGGCTAAACTTATGTACACAGGGGCAACTGCCATCTGCATTGCATTTTCAAACATTTATGAAAGAGTTTTGCCTTGCTGATGAGTTATATTCTTTCTGTCATGATAAACAATGAGCTAATGAACTTACAGCAATGAGTCTGTCTGATCTCCCCACCTTTTCCAAAAGATAATAAACCTCAAAATCAGGTGAGGAGCCCAAAGGTTGCCATCTCAGTAGTTATTCTTATTACACTGTCATCAGAGAATGACAACTAAGAGCTGAAGTAGGAAGGAATTCTTGCCTCAGAGGTTTCATATCCTAAGGGCTCACTTCTGCAAAAATTAATGTAAAAATAATTATTTGGGGGTTTGTGTGGGGTCAGTGAGGATTTTTATTGGTTTGGGGTTTTGGTTTGTTTTATTTTTTGTTTTTTAATAGCATCGTTGTGTTTCATGAGAAGAACCTGAGGTCAGATATTTGGTGGGGGGGGTTTCCACCTAATATTGCACACTCTCCCTCCAGCAAACAAGCAAACAACAACTTTGACACACCACACACACAGAAGTTGCTTGCTCCAACTGCAGATCCAAGGGTGTAGGTGACCTGTCACCTAAACCCAGCCTCTTGAATTTCTACCTTTCTATGCACGTTTATTAAAGAATAAAAACCCTGCTGAGACTTTCTGTGGGGAAAGTCAGGAGACCTGCAGCAAGTCTGGTTCGCTTCTTATTTATACAGTCATAAATCAGGAGTAACAGCATGGAAGCACTGATGAGCACAGCAGGGAGTGGGATCACACACTAATTTAGCATCAGTATATGGCAATCAGGATTCCTTCAGGACCTTCCATTTTATTTGTTATATTTATCTCTGTCATTTCGGCATCAGAAAACACAAGAGGTTTTTTTGGAAGAGCAACAGAGGCACGAAACAGCTTAAAGTGAGTGAATGGCTACACCTTAGTACAACAGATGGGAACATGGCTCTGTGTGACCAAACATCGAAGCTCTGCAGAGGCTTATCCAGAAGTTGTTAAACCTTTGAGCAAAGCTACCAAAGATCGTCCACCCTCCTCTCTCTTTCTCTCACAGGTGTGGGATTTGCGACAGAGCTGCACGGTGATTTTGACTTCCACGCTCCACAGGGAAAAATACTTCAAAAACTCTGTATCTCTGCTCCTCCTCTTTTGGGGAAGAAGTCATACCAGCTGCATACCCTGATGTCTCCTTGACTACACCTCAGCTTCGAAAAGAAAGGGCAACAGGTGCAGGTCTAATTAACAGGCTGACAACATTCCTATTTCTCTCTGAAGAAAATGCGAATAGCAAAACTGCTTTAAATAGAGCTTCAGAGCAGAAATCCTTCAAGTTTACTGGAGAGGCGTTTAAACCACTATTCAACAAGTCTTGGCAGGGAAACCAAATCCTGGACAGGCATGGGCTCTTTGGAGTCAACAGGTCTCTAAGGACTCCAGCCTGTAATCACTCACTGCTCTGGGATCTATAATGGCTGCGTGCAGTTAGACCTACAAGAGTTGTATGTTTCCCCTTAATGAAGAGTCTGAGCTATAAGAAGCAATTTGGGGTGCAGTATTCAACAGACTAAGGTCTTGCTCCAAAGAAGAGACCTGAGGAAGTGTCAGAATTTTTACTTTTAAATATGCAACTTAGGCCTTACTGCCCTACTAGGAAATACCTGCACTTCATGGACCACCCCAAGCACAAGCCTGAGGTGCTCATACTTCTAGCATAGGCCACGGAGGGAGTTGGGTGCTACCACAAGGAAGTACAATCCTCATATGCTGGGTAGAGACCCAACTCATTGAATATAAGAGACAACACTAGGTACAAGGTGCATCAGGTCTCATCCTCAAGCATTCTCGTGCTTCAGCCCGGACCAGAGCTGGCAGTAGATACCTAGCACTTGCTCATGGAAGTAGGTATTTTTTCCTAAGACCCTACCACCAACAGTAGTGCAGATGGTCACTGTTGGGAATCAAGAAATCCCCATTCGTGCTAAGCAACTCCAACCATTAAAATTCATATTGTCCTGGTTCTTGTATCTTGTCCTTAGCAAGATTCATCATCTGGACTTCCACATCTATTGGCTGTAGCTGCATTCTTTAGGCATTGTCCTCGCTCTCAAGAAACATGGATTTGAATCCCATCAGAGAGCTACCCTGCCATATAAAAGAGTGCTCTGACTTCTTTGCTGGTAAACAAAAGCAGGAGTGGTGTTAACCCAACTATATGACCCTCTGTGTTATGTGAGGGGCAATTTCTGAAAATGTCCTTTCTGGGTAAAATCCTCCAGCTAACACTGAGAAATAAGAAAACAGTTTATGGCTTCCCATGGCACTAAGGTGGAAGATAAGCAATGAGCTCTTCAGCTCTGAGAAGACCAAGACGTTCCTGGACAAGATCCATCTAACTTTTAGATGGATTGTTGGATAGATGGATGGATGGATGGATGGATGGATGAACAGATAGAATAATAAGGACGGAGCCTACCCAACTGGCCAGCAGATGAAGTTTTGAGGATGATCTTTTTAGCTGTAGTCCTTCCAGCCCCATAAAACTTCGTAGCACTGGGGGAGCTCAGTTGTCTATTATGACACCAGGAGTTTGGAAGAAGAAAAAAAGCTGAACAACATCATACTTCAGACAAATTGACTGATGATCAAACCAACCTTCCTCCTGCTGAGCAGATCCAAACCCATAATCTTCTCGATCATAGCCTGAAACATAGTTCTCTCACTTCCATTCACAAATAGATGTTGGAAGGAGGAAGCAACTATCAGTGGCGGGGGGATTTTTTTGTATTTTACTATAGTCCTGGCAATAAATAACGCTTTTGACAAACTGCAGATTCCTAGGCATTCTTGGAACAGTTGCGGTGCCAAATCTGGTAGAGTATTCAATCCACTTACAAAAGGAAAAAAAAACAAAAAGGCATTTATTTTGCCCTGGTTCATTCAGTCATTAGAAGACAATAACAAATGCTGCATTCCACAGTCTGCCTTCAGGCTAAACAGCAAAAAAAACCCAGCTGTCTTGGTTATAGAGGCAATGATTTGCTGTTCTAATTCTTTATTGTATCTCATCCTCTTTCTTAATCTATAGCAAAGTAGGGGGCATCTCCTTTGCATTCTGTATCTATGCAGAAAAAGAGAGTGAGCTGAGGAGTCAGTGCATCTCACCTTGCTCCTTAAAACCAAAACAGCTTCCATTTCTCCCAAGACAAAGCAGGGAGGTCACTATCACTGCTGTTAGCAGTAGTGCTTTTCTTCAAAGTCACCTTGCCCACCTCTTTAGAGAAAACTTCCAGACCCCTCTCTGCTCTCCCTGTTTCTAACCTCAAGCTACAAGGGACTAGCTGAGTTTAAGAACAATGGCTGCTTAATTTTTTTTCCCTGTGGCCCTTAGAAGTTCATGTGAAGTTGAGTTCCCACTGTTAAAAGAGCCTTAATTGCCAGCCTACTTTGGCGATCTCATTGTGGTCCCACCACAGCAGGTACTGGACTAATTACTACAGGCCTTCACATAGGATTTGAGTCAGTATATTTTTTCAAATCATCTTTGTGTTGCTGAAAACCTTCAAATTACAAATGAGAAAAATGCAATTCCACCCTCTACATTCAGTCTGAAATTTCTGACTTATCTGTATATTATTTCACCAAAGGCCAAATCCCATGCTGGCAGACCCTGTTTTTCTTTCCACTTTGCTTGCGTAAATCCCAGATCATATGAATTCAGTTCAAGTTGTCTTTATGCTGGAGACTGGCATTAATCCCACTTTCTCCAAGTTTGTGCAAAATTGAAAGGAGGGTTTGGCCTATGGGAGCTCCTGTGCAGCACCACATGAGCATATGCTTTGGAAGACGGTCTGAAAACAAATTTTCAGTGACAACCCTGCCAGAACAGCTGGAAGATAATGCTAGAAAGGTTCAGTTCCCCTTTCAACCCAACCCAAATGCATCTTGAAAGACACCATATAGTCCTCTGAAAACATCACCCAGGTTGTTGTTATTCTTAGAGATGCATATGTAAAATGACAAGCCAAGTGAGAGTGTTTTAGACCCTCTGTTGTCATTTTTCCATTTTTCAAATTTTCCATGATCACTTCCCACATAGTTTATCTGTAAAAGGTTCAAGGTGCTGAGTTCTTTGTTTGCAGTCATTAGGAAATCAAAGACCGCAACCAAAAGGAGCTATCAGTGAAACCCAGGATATTGTTTCTGGTAGTACACATTCTCTGGTATGAACAGCAGTTCTTTCTTGCTCACACGGATGTTAGAAAGTCTAGCCTAGGTAAGACCAGCTTGCTTAGAAACTCAGTTTCAAGAAAAAAGGAAATGATGTTACATAAGTAAAACTCAGAGCACAAATGAAAAAGTCATTTTCGCCTTGTATTAAGTGCTGACTGCTAACAACTGAGACCAAGGCCTCACAATTCCTTCCTCTTGTTGACTGTGCACCCTGCATCACCCCAGATGATACCCATTTGTTTCAACAACGTCTTTCATGCTGGAGGATCTAATTCTGCTCATGCTATGAGGATTATTGCAGCAAGGCAAAGCTGCACTTGTATCTAAGTCTATCAGTGAAATAAGTCTTCAGCTCCCTCATCTGAAAATTCAACATTTCAGTTGTATTTTCCATTTCTGTTGGTTCTGAGTAATTTTAAGTGGGGGAAAAAAAATAATCATCCTTATTTCAATATCTTTATTTTTTAAGGAACTACCATATAGGAACAACTAAAAGAATTTTTCAATTTTTCCACTACTAGGAGTGAAAGAAGATGGGGCCAAGGGAAGCAGGAGATGGAGCAGGAAGGTATAAGCCATCCTCAAAGCAGCTGTTCCGAGACAGAAACAAAAAAGAAGACTCTTGTGGCATCTGAGAGTGTGGGGCCAGACAGTCTCCACAGGTTGTTACTCTACCACTTTATCACCATTGCCTTCAATGGTTTAAGTCTGAATCCCTGGAGGAATCTGGGGTACATGTTTTAGGCTTCCATAGTAAAGAATCAGAAAAAGTTTTTTAAAAAATAATTAAAAAAAAAATACAAATATAAAACTAGCATCCAGTTTCAAAAAATGTCTTTTATTTCATTGCCATAAAATATTGATGCAAAAACCTAGATAGATGCTGAAATGCCAGACTCGTCTCATCTGCTGCTGTCATCGGGCTAATTATAGTGGTTTCTGAACCTCTGTAGTTAAGTAATTGACAAGGTTTCCATTATAAACCTAATTTTTAGAACTCATCTGTGAAAAAAGCTCAATTTTGAGCTAAAACTTACAAGTTAAATAAAAGAAACGACATGATTTTGCAGACATAGAACATTTATTTTATGGTGGAGGAAGAAAAAATAATGCAGCTAATAATTTTTATTTCACTATGTAAAAAAACAATAATTAGTTACAAAATGTCTCCTGCACTGCATTTGCATCTAATGGTTTTTGTTATATATTTTGCTACATAACCTAATCATGTCCATTTCAAAAAAAGGGACTGAACACATTTTGAAAGGTTGGCATATAATAGCTGGGGGAGAAAATATAAAACACACGCAATTCATTCTAGTAGAAATAACGAGATCATATTTCAAAAAATGTTTAAGCTTACATAACGGAGCTTTAAGGCATCCACTATTATTTTTCAGATTTCACATTTGAACCATTTGAAAATATCTACCTAAGTGTTATTCCCGACACATTTACAAGTACTTTTTGCAAGACAATGTAATACAAATATGATAAATAGCCCTATCTGGCCGTGCCTTTCAATATTGGTATAATTTTGCTGAAGTCAAAAAGCACCAGCCTAAAACACCGTTATTTAAATATATGCTGATGGCAGAGCCTTCTCACCAGCAAAGCCCAGGCTCAGAGAAAGTGAGGCACAAACCTACTGCTTTTAAAAAGAGGCTTTTTGCTCAATGCTCCCTTACAGAATTAAGCCCCTTTTCCTGTGTCATGAGCAAGCAACAGGCAAGATATTTAGTCTCTTCTTTTACCAATCTCTTGTACGTTCCATCTTGGGCTGGAAATTCAGTTATTACAGTGACAAGCACTAAATCAATGCTGGTAATCATTTCTGCAAGGCATCAAGCACTAACACATTTCTGACTAGCAACTCAACACAGAACTACTTTTTAGCAAGGTTTTATCTTTGAAGGAGCTGGATTGTAAAGTGAAAGTTCACTAGTCCACAACTTCTGACTGTCTTAAAAATATAAACAGTAGATACAGGTATTTTAGTTGCTGTTCTTTTGTTGTACTTTACACTAAATTGTTCATTTTCTGTGGAAAAACTCAAAGTGACTGCTCCAAAGAATACTCGTTAGTACTAACAGTCAGCTTCATCCTGAAATCCAAACATCTATTAATCCCAGCGATTACATGACCCCAAAGCATTCATCTAGTACCCTCCACTGAATGAGCGAGTGCTCCTTGCAAAGACAACAGCATTCTTAAAAAACTTTACTAAAAGTCTCTATAAGCTAAAATAACATTTTAAGTATCAGGGATTCATTTGAATACAAATATACATTTGATTTTAAAGTATTATCTATATGTTTATCGGAAGTGTTTTGTGAAGGAAGATACACTGAGCCTGGCGAGACTTCGATGAGCTTATTCTGTGCATCTCAACAAATCTATTGCTATCAGTACTTATGGTACAATGTGGTGCTTATTTCATTTAAAGAACTGCATGTAGGGAAAACAGGACAAAAATAAGGGACTGGACTAATAGCTGATTCATCGCAAAATTAATATTCTGAAAGTCAGGGTTTACTTTTATTTGCAATACCAGCCCAGTATATGATTATGAGCATTATTTGTGCATTAAATTATTTAATAATTATGCAAAAAGCCCCAAAATTATGCAAGTTCAAACCCATTTTTCTTTAACCTTTGTCTAGTATGTAAAGTAAAAAAAAATCCAGTCTTTGCATATTTTGTCATATTCCCCAAAGACTGTAAGCTCTTTTCCATGCAAACATTTAAGTAGAAAACATGAACAGATGTTATAAATAAAAATCCCACATTCATGTAATAAGTCAGGTACTTGCCTTTTCTTGGTGCCCAGTTGCCACTCTTTATTCTTTTCTTTTCTTTTTGTTTTTTTTTAATGTGATTACTCCTAGGATCTGCTTTCCATCATAAGATGATGAACTAAGTCCTGAGTGACAGGTGTCTGTCCCACACTGGAGCAGACTATGATGTGACAGCAACCTTTCTGTTTTTTTAAATTGTACTTCTGTACTTGTGTTCAACAAGCTCTCTCTGAATCTGTCCAGGTTCTTTGTGACTTGCCAGGACCGAGGATGCTTTGGCCAACAACAGATCCATCTACCAGGTCTGCAGAGCAAAGAAAAACCTTAGAGGTCCTATAGCTGGTCAAGTCTCTGATCAGCCAGATATAAAGTTTTGGGGGTTGATGAAATTCATCCTCAAGCCAAGTAAAAGTAAAAATGCATGGGTGAAGGTGGTGATTGTATTCTTGGCTGGTAGCTAACAGCAGGGGATGGAACAAACTGCACCTTCCTGGCAGTTCATTGATGACATCCTTGCTTTTGTTGTCAGTAATGTGCTACTGTCCTGTCCCACAAGCAGAGCAGTAAGGGTGCATGAGATGTGCCTGAGAGAAGAGTCAAAGTTACAACCTAACACAGCAGGTTAAAGATTTTGCAACAGGACACACTTGTACTGGAATGTATAATTTTCGGTAATCCTGAGCTTTCTATGGTGAAATGCCAATTTCAACAAAAAATACATTTCGACAAAGTGAAATAATCCAGCTAAACCTCAAATTTGAATACTTACATTTAACTGGATTTGCTTCTTCAGATCTTTGTATTATAAAGTAAATCCGGCAGTAGCTTTCAACTAAGAATTAAAAGATACGTATTTTGTTGAAACAGAATCTCTCAAGTAATCCAGTATGAAATATATACAAAATTTCCACTCCAATAGAAGTTTCAGAGTATGTCAGTTTTACACCAGCTTGTAACAAGTTTTGAAAGTGCACCCTTCCCCACAATAGAGGAATTTCCATTTTTGCTTAGATCTACACTCTCTTCCTTGAAATAAATAAGAAATACATGCACACACACCTTTCATATCAGTAATGAACGTGGCTGGAGGATCAAAATGAATACATTTGTTTTATAGGTGCCATCACTATGTTCAAAACTCCACGCTCCAACAAATCTCCACTGCACTAGGTGTGTTACATGCCTGTCCCTGAGGAGCCATCCCTGCCCCTCAGGAGCCATCTGCCAGTTTAAGACAAGACATATCAGCAGAGTAAAACAAGCAGGAAGGGACTATGTGTTGATGGTGGCCCAGACAATAAAAGCATCCAATTGAATAGATTGGTTGCTCCAAATATAGAGAGTGAGAGGAGGGTAAAAAAGAAACTCAGACTATGAATTAACAAAAATTTGCAGTCTTGGATAGAAAAAATGACTTTTCTCCTTTGTGCCAAAAGAGTTTGAACATTTTGGAAGCGTAAGTGCAGGGTCAAAGAAGCTGGGATGGGGCACTGGAAAGAGCAAAACAGGGAAAAATATGTTGAAAGAAGGCAGAACAAAGGAGGAAGGGAAGTGACAAAGAAACACAGCCTGTGAAATATCAGCCTGGTGTCACAGCACTCCTTTAATGCCAGAGCAGAACTCTGTGTGTTGGGAGAAATTCACAGCAGGTGAGCCATCCAACAGCCAGCATTTCACTGGTGCCTGGGCTGTGAATCCACGGAGACTCCCCTTCCCACCTACACCAGCTTCTCAAAGTCAGAGTGTGGGTGAGAATACCCAATCTATTGTCCTAAATCTGCTCTTCCTTGATCTGTACCTGAGATCTGGCTGAGGAAGTACTGGTTGATGCCACCCAAAACATCCATGGAACACACAAACAATCAGACAACATGGGTGGTTGTGGACCAGTGCACAACCCCTTGTCATGATCCTTTAATATTATCTAGGACAGTTACAGGCAATGGAACAATATTTACTCCTGAAATGAAGGAGGTCCCAGCAGATTAGCAACAGACAAGTAACAACAACTGAAACAGGAACCCCCCCCCATGAGACACAGCTCTACCCTGAATAAGCCATAGGTCCAAAGAGTCCTATCTCCAGGAAACTTTCTGTAGCTGGTCATCTCAAGTTATTTGATAATGATATAGCCAAAGATGAAGACATGGCCAAATATAGTGGAGCTAAATCTGAACTGGAGAGTCTCTCATGGGGGCCATTTTAGAGACACGAAATAGTTCTTCTTTCCTCTTCAGTGATGGTTGTGTTCTTACTTATCAAATACAATAATTAGAAACCACAAATCTTGACTCACTCTAACTTACTTGAGTTTGACTAACAGATTGGACACAAGATGGGTAACACCAATTCCAGTATATGAATATTTGCCACCTGGATCCACTCCATTTCTGATTTGAGTTTTTAGTGAGAAGAAAGGGAGCTGCAACTTCTGTATCTTTGACTCTGTAACCACGGAAACCAGCACTAATTGTATGTATCACTAAGTTTTAAATGTATTCAAATTTAACACATTATTCTGAAAGTATTGAGGATATTTTTCTTTTTCTCTCTCACCTTAATATGTTGCAGTTTGCCTTCTGGCTTATTTGGTTTATAAGCAGTTCCACTCATAAAAAGATAAAAGTAGGTAGGTGAAAATTACAATCATTTTCTTTTTTGTAACCAAGAGGTAGAGTCATGTAAATGTTTGATCACACACTTCCTACCACTGCTGTAATCAAATGTGAGGGGTTATATTTCATGTTAAGGAGGTGAGAGAGAAAGCAGAAAAGTTCTGCCGCTGACATTACAAAAGATCAGCATCCCCGTGAAGCACCGCAGTGATGGCTCCTGGAGACAGGAATACTCAGGAAAGGAAAAAAGGAGGAATGAACCCCATGACTTTATCATTCTACCTATTGCTCTACCTTAACCCCTATAGCTATGTACCAGAGGAAAAGCTGAACAAAACCTCTGAGTAGAACTGTTTTCCCACAATTTGCAACTGATTTTCTAGTGTAGTGAACTGCTAAATCTCTAACCATGTATGTACTGTTTTACCAAATTCCTTGGCTAATGCCTGAAGGATCCTGAACCTGCACATACATCATTTAGTCCACTAAAGTCAGAGATACATTCACAGACCACTTCACACTTTCTTGCCCCAGCTGAAAAACCATCTGCCATAGACAAAACTTAATGTGGAACCACCAGAACAGTGGAAGGCCAAAGCTGTTGGACCAAATGCTTTCAGTTATAATCCCTTTGTTTTGCATACCAACATCTGTGTATGGAAAGGTAACACTAGTGCATTAAATCCCAAGTAGATGGTTGGTAACAAGCAAGTCTTGGCTATGACTACACAAGTAAACTGAGCAGCGCCTGGGACTGATCCCAGGAACCAGGACTCAATCACAGCAGTGTTAAATTGTGAGGCATGTCCTCAGGATGTTTCTGGCCAGAGCCAGGTAAAGCTCTTTCAAGCAATTTCCAAAGACAACTCAGGAGCTGACACAAAACCAGGACCTTTCCCAATGCACAGTTTGGATGTGACTATTCTCTTTTGGAGACCAAAGGCAGTTAATAGCATGGACACAGGTCATTAATATGAAAAAACAGCCCCAAGCATGATTTATTAGTATGAAAGTTATCTCTGAGACAGAAGGTTTAATCTGAACTCCATGTGTGCTCAATCACGCAGAGCAACAGGTTAAGTTCTCCATGATGTCTGGCTGCTGGTCTCCATCGAAGTTTCACAAAACAGTAGTATTGATCAAACCTGAACTAAAGGGACTTCACAGCAGCCTGACAAGGCTACTTCATCCTTCAGAACTGTATGTTCTCTAACTCTGCCCAGTTTGGTGTTCATTTCCTTGCTCGGGAAACAAAAATTACCCATCCATGGAGTCAAACAGAGACAGAGGGCACTCACACTTGTTTGGGTATTTAAACAGAGGTAATTAGTCTTCTTGGGCTCCTTATCTAGTCAACGCAGAGACACAGATCTTTCCAGAATGTGATTCAAATGAATTGTTGAAATTCATCTGCAGCAGAGGGCAATTCAGGGCCTTCCATATTAAAAAAGCCAGGGCAAAGTGAGCTTCCTAACATGGGATAAATCCAGATGCCTCCCACCATACTTGGATTCTTTAGAACATTTTAAGATAGAGTTAATCTTTGATCATTTATTAACCTAAATCAAACACTTTATATTTCATAATCAAACTTCAAGAAGAAACTGCTCCTTTAGAATGTCACCTCTAGCAGACGAGAGAGAAAAAAAAGGGTATCTTTAATAAGTAAAAGCCAAGCAAAAGTCTTCTATTTAATGGCCACAGGCAAATTAGCTTTAACAAAATCTGATTTCCTTAGAAGGTTTGCTTTGCTGTGTTAAATAACATCCATGAAATCCAAGAAGAAAGAAATACCCAAGACTGTCAAATGAAAAAAAAAATAAAAATAAAAAAGTAATAAAGAAAGGGTTGCCTCATTTTATCTTGCCCAGTTTCAGTGAAGTGACCTCAAACATGGTTGTGGTTTTCTGCCTGGTCTTGTTGTGCCAACGTTGTAAATCAAAGATCATTTTTATCCAACAACAAAGTACTAAACTGATCAATTTCCATTTCAGGAAAATAACAAATTTGAGAAGCAGAAGTAGATCTCCCTGAACTGAAGACACCAGGTAAAATATAGGCCTTTACAGGCCTTGTCCTTCTTATGCTATTGATTTGCTGACTCGCTCTGAGATGCAACATTAATCCTTGTTTACTTACATTTAACAGTAGCTTCCAAGATATTAAAAAGCAAGCACTATAATGCATCCCCTGAACGCTATGGGATCAATTTAGTAACCTCCGGGAAAGATATATTAGGACTGCACAGGCCTTCTTAATTATATTACAATAGTCCCTAATGATGGTGGAAATTTTGGAGACAAGCAGGTTCAGCTCATGTTCCAGGGTGGGCCAGGGATGATTTGTTCTCGGTGACAGTCAGGGCACTGCACTGGCATGTGAATGGGTTAATTAATTCCTGAAAACCCAAGCTGCACTAATTAAAAAACTGTAAAGACACAACGCATTTTTAAATAACCTGAGTTCTGCATGGGGTAGCAGTAGCTGAGACCATTGAATTTCCTCCCCATTTTGAGGGGCCAGATGAAGTGAATGGTCTGATGGTTTCCACTCAGCAGCTGTAGTATCTGATTTACTTTCAGTATGTAGCTCTGTGCAAAAATCAATTAGGCTCAAATTCCTCAACTTAAGAAAGAAACAACTAGGAAGAAAGTAGAATACACATCTATACCATCACAGTTGGTGTGAGGAGGAGAAACAAGGAATGACTACCCACTGTTTCTTACTATAAAAAATTTAGAAACAACTAATACATTTACCAGGTGATAAGCTGAGAATAAATTAAGAGAAGTTGTCCACCCCCCGAGAAACACACACAAAGCAATAATTAAATTATACAGCTCAATGCCACAGGATACAGTGGTTTATAATCAAATAAGGATGAGACAAATTCAGAGAGAATCCACCAAACACAAATGACCCAGAGGCAGGAACTCCATGCACACACCTGTTTTACTTCTGTACTTCTCCTAAGCATTTGTTACTAGCCAGTGACCAAGATAAGAGGCAGGACTTGTACCTGTGTAGTTGTGCTTATGGTTCTCTTAGTTTGTCATTATCACATCCTCAGGACATAATAGTAGGAACTGTTTGTACTTACTACTGCCACCAAGGGGAATGCAATGCAGTTTTGAAGATGATTTCCCCTCAGCCATTCGTCAAGGATGTGATTATTCCTGAAAAACTCCTAGATGACCACACATCCTCTGGCAGGTCCACAACAAATGCTGCTTTGTCATATCACTATGCCAAAGCTTGCTTATTGCACTTAAGAACAAAAACTCCTCAATTGGTAGGCATTTATATATGTTTATTAAAGATTTTCTTCCATATTCCTAGAACACTGAAGTCCTAATCTCACTCCCTTACTATTCTTCAAAATATAAAGGAGGGTGGGAGGGAGCAGGGAATGGAGTTTGGCTCCTCTTCACTTAACAAGGCCATCTCTTTAGAAACCTTGAGGTAACAAGCTGGTCTGCAAATAGAATCACTGCTGTGTTGTGGAAACATAGAATCATAGAGTGTCTTGAGCTGGAAGGGACCCACAAGGATCATCGAGTCCAACTCCTGTCCCCGCATATGACAAACCTAAAATTCACATCATGTGTCTGAGGGTGTTGTCCAACCACTTCTTGAATACTGTGTTGTTGATAGAAAACAATACTGACCTTTCGTGAACTCTTCTAAGGTCCAGGGTTTTCCAAATCCTTTCAGATTTTTAGATTTTCAACAATTTAAGTGCTTTGCTTTCAGCTATACTTTTACAGCAAAGTTACTCAAATGATAGATTTAGTCAGACTGAATGACAACAGTCTCTGAAACTACGGTCCCTCACAAGCCTTTAATTCAGAAGGGTTTACCCTCTGAATTCCAGTCCTATTACCTATTCACTACAGAATGAACTGGCTGCCCAGACTCACTGATATAAACCCAGCTTCTGCACTCACCCCTAATTATCTCCAGAATATCTGACAGCCAACTGAGTGCAAAACTCATTGGTATTTCACCCCGTTACAGGAGAAAGAAATGGGCCCATTAAACTGGCTTCTTAGTCTAAGCACAGCACTATTGCATCTGTGTAAACTCTTATTTCCACCACCACAAAGCAAACATTGCTTTTGCAGCAATAGTTTTGCAGCCATATTCTGCAGTGCCATTCAGTATTTCATGCCATTGTCTGCAATACATCCTCCTACAAAAGCAAGCTCAAGTCCATCCATGCCTGAAGCCCAATTTAGATAATGGAATCTTAGCAATCCATCCCCAAAACTACCAGAATCCATTGTAACACAAGACTGTTTCAGGGAGGATTTATAGGTAACAGGTCTTCAGTAGATGATGGTGTTACCCATCTGTGAATTCCCATTGCTGTGCATAATTAGGAAGTATTTACATATGCTACTGCATTTTGCTGTTCTGAGGCACTTGGAGGATACCAAGCTACTGTATCATAAATTGTATTGTTAAAGCAGATGGAGCTCCTTGCTCAGTTAAAACTTACAGTTAGGCATAATTAGAGGAGCTTGTGCAGAATATTCTTTATTTCTTTAACAACTTATCAAGTTCTTCATATTGCAAAGCAATTCAGATGAGAGGTCTTTTGAAATGTGTCTCTAATAAGCATTTTTACACTATATCTTACAGACAGCTCAATCATTACACACTGAATTATTATTTCCCACTCTTGTCTGGGCTCAGTTACACTGCAATTCCCCTCCCTCTTCCCCTCTTTTAGAAAAATTGCACAACTGGCCATTTCTCTAGCATTTTCCATTTAAGGATCTCAGAGCATTGCCACTATGAAGTATCACAATGCTCCTTCAGGATAACAACCTCGTTAGCTTCTGAAGAAATTCAGTGCAAAGAGATTCACATGAAGGTCTTTTAAAAGTTGCTCAAAGTTTGGTTGCTTTTCTTCTTTCAGCTCAAATCGGCCTCATTTTCAGAAGTGCAGGTCAGTCACAAACCTAGACAGTGGAAACTGTGGGTGCTTTATGTCTTAGTCACTTCTATAGGGCTGGTACCCTGACTAAGCTGGTGTTGCAATACAAACCTGCAGAACATCATTTTGTAATTCATGGTCAGGGACTGGGCTGGAGCATCCTAGATAAAGTGAAATTTCTTGGGTATTTTAAAAAGAAGTTAGGAAATCTAGTAAGTTCCCCACAAAGGATCAGTTGTGCCAGGCTTCACCACTTCACTTGGTCCTGCTGGATGTGGTTGGGGAGTTAGAGCCTCTCTACAGCACACCCCCAGCACTCAGCTGCGTGTGACCTGGTGCAGGCCAACCTAAAAGCTCATTCCATGCCTTCAGCAACAATGCACAGCAACCAAGAGGCTTTCCAAGCAAGCACTGGGGAGTAGGTGCAGAGCAACAGATTCTGGGGGAAATCACTTCAGATCCTGCATAGCTAGCAATGATAAAACACAGCTAAAATCAGCATTAAATCCATACTGGCCTTACCTGCACTCCTGTTCTAGAAATATTATGCAGAGAGAGCCTAATTGGATCCAGAAGGATTTGTTTATTGGTCTTGGTGATGTGTTAGAAGTTGAGCTGGACTAACAAACAGCATTTCTGGATTGGTGAAGTGCTGAACCTAAGTTGAGTAGCCCCACCAGATTCAGGTAAATCTTCCTCTTCTGGCACAGACAATTCACTGCTTGGGTACAGACTACGGGCAACTGAGAGTTGATGTAGAGAGTCAGTGCCATGGATAGAGTCTCCTCCCTCCTTCTGTCTGCTCACCAGATCTGGATGAGGACCCTTCCCTCCAAATCGGGAACTGCAGCCCAGCTGCCTCCCCCTCTTAGGCTCCTCCACAATTTAACACATTTCGACCTTCACACAAGTCTAGGGATGCAAGCTCTCCAGAAGCACAGAACCAATAGGAGTAACAGTGGCAATGTCCTCCTGCTCCCAACCAAAAACACCACATGACATCTTAAGATGAAATGACATCGGTTTTACAAGCAAGATTATCAGATACTAGCTGCTTCTCAACCTGCATGAGCAAACCAGGAGACTTCGTGCAGGGATTCTGAGCACGCTGTTGCACTTTCCTTGGCAGAACTAGTACTTTGAGGCTTGTCGTCTGTTAAGCCCTCAAAGATGCATTTGCATTCAAAACAAAAATTGTTTCTTCCACTTGATGCTTCTGGATATCTGTATGTGAAGCTGAAGGAGATGCCTCCCTCCCCTCTTGGAATATCCAACAGAGCATCTAGAGAAGCTTCTGCCCAATAAAGAGCCACAGCCTTCTTCCCAGGTGACCAGCTCCAATGGGCAATAAGTGCCCTCTAATAAGAGGCTTAGTTGACAGGTCATTTCGCAAATGAAAAACACTTTTTTGTCTCCTGAGCAGAAGCAAGCCACTAGTTTGGCACAACTGCAATTCGAAGAGAGCACTCTCAAGTCCATGCTCTTCACTGAATAGCCCTGTGAGTCACATCAGTATGTCTGTGTCCTGAGAAAGGATTAGCACAGCTAGGCCAGCATCCCCTAGGGGTATTAAACCAAATTGAAAGTAAAAGGACAGGAGGAGGGTGAGCCCAGACAAGCAATCAAAACGGACTTTGCACTCTGGTAACTCCCAGTTTCCACTCTACCTGAACAAAATAATAAGCTGTGTAAAATACTTTAAGAACTGCTGGGAAAGACAAGCAGATGAAACGTTCAAGTCTACACAAGCTATCACCACATCCCACCATAATCATGCTTTTCCCATGGTCCTGCTGTGACCACCTGCAACTCGTTAGCTAGTCTCTTGGCATGGGAGAAATGCCAGTTTCTAGTCTCCCACCTTTGTTTCTTCTGGTACAACTTAGTCAGGAAGTTTTGTCACATACTACCACAGCCTTTGAATGCACATACTGTATCTGACTTACCCCTCCTGACCCTTCTCCAAAAGGGTTATGGCTTTCAATTTTGGGATCTGCTTAGTGGCAAAATCAGCTGCTGACAGAAAATGATGCATACAGCAGTACTGAAACCTAGGGGAATAAAACAAAGCTAAGTGGCCAAGCAAAACCAACAGAGGTAATAAAAGAACAAGATGATTTACAGTGGAAGAAACAATAGCAACTTGTCAAAAAAATATGTGAACTCATTAGCCTCTCCTTACTCACAGTAAGGCGAATGTGAGGTCACGTATCAGCATTGCTAACTACTTCAAAGGTCACCCTTTTAGAATGCACACAAGCCACAGAAAGCCTGGATTCTAAAATCTCCTGAGGCTTACACCATGAGCATAGCACCACCAGTGATGAAACTCAAATTATCTGCCTTTCCAGTTCACAGCCTCCTGAGCAATGGTTCTTCTACATCCAGAGACTATGTATAGCAATTTCTCCCTTCCAACAAGACGTCAGCCTATTATCTTCCAAAGATTCCCATTGCTCCTCTTCAGGCAGAAAAGTCTGTAAAGATAACTGTGTTGTGAGTTCTCGGCACCCTGGTCTCGCTAATATTGTTGGTGGCTTTTCATCTTTGTAGCCTTTTCTTGCTGTGGCACAGTCAGATCCCTTGTCACAGACTGATTTCTCTCTCTGGTCACATAGCTTCTTCCTATTCCAGTTCTTGCAAACTAACTACAAAGATTGCTCATACGTCACCCTCCTTTTTCTGATGAAAATATCTTTTCCCTCCATTGTGCATGAGATGTGTCCTTTGGTCCCTCTGCCTGCTCAGAACTTCTTCCTTCCCTTCACACTATGCACTTATCTTTCATAAGTTGCTTTAAGCTCTGCAGCAACCCCAAGAGCTGAAAATCTCACCAAACATCACTGAAGAACTGCTTCCTCCAGTGTGAAAAGCTCATAAATGCCAGATATGCCACTGCGTGCAATGTTGTCTGCTCACCTCCCTCCACTCTCCAGCTCCTAAATAATCCTCCCACTTCTGGGAGAGGAGATGTTTTAACTTCTATAACCAGAAGCTGCTCACCACAAGTGTCAAATTAGCAGTAGAGACTGCATCTTGCTGAGTTTTTACAACTTTCAAAAGCTCTGTCCCACCGTACCTTCTGTCTTTGGAAATGAATTCTCACCATTCACCCCCTCAGCACATCTCATCGATGCATTTTCACAGGTTAAAGCTGTTCTTGCTTCTCCTTTATTCCCTCACAACAAAGCTCCTTGCCCCCCAAACTACAGGCTCATTTGCTCCTTACACATTAGAATTTCAAGGTCTTTACAAGGGCAATTTTCGATTTTCCTTGCTCTATACAGCACAAAGCACAGCAGCTCCCAACTCTGTACATCACTGAGCATTGCACAGTGTAAGTCAAGTCAAGTAATGAATAGAGCTGTCAATATTTAACTTACTGAGCATTTCCCTGGGCTCCTCAACACGCCTCTCAAAAACTCTTGCTCAGAGGTTCTTTCACCATGAAGAAAGCTCATCCATTTGATCAACTCATTTTTTAGACTTTTCTGTGGCATGACCTGCAAAACACCAAAACGGTATTTCTACATCAGGTTCATCATCTCTGAATGCAAGTCCCTCTGCCTTTTCACTCTCTTTAAGATCAAGGCAGCTCATTGAAGTGTGAGATATCCTAGTCTAATATCTTCAGCCTTTTCTTACCAGCCATTTCAAGTTCAATTAGTGGGAGAGAAGAAGGAACAGTACTGACATACAGGACTGACTTGAACAGGCTTTCCTCCCTTCTTTCCCCTACAGAGAGGCTGTGCTTAGGAAAAAGTAGGCAGAGAGAGAACTTAAAGGAGAGGCCTTGCAGGAGGACATAGAGGTAAAATATACACACAATGCACGTGTGTCAGAACATGTCTTTATCACAGAATAAGTGAAAACAGATGAAAAGGACTATAAGACGTCACTTAATCCATCGAGGCATGGTCACATATACTTAAGCTGTCCTTTCCTTTCAATTTTCCAGAACAAAATAACAACATGCAATTTGCTGTTTCTTTTCCAAAACAGGACTTCTTTTCTTAATAATTATGGTTATATCCATGTAATCCTCTAGGAGCTGTGAGCACTCGGAGAATACCCAGACCAATACAGTGGGCAGGAGACATTACCTGCCAACAGGCAGATTCAGAAAGATGGATTCCTTCCCAGAAAAATGGGAATTCCTTCAAGCCAGAACGGCAGTCAGATTTAAAAAAGCAGACCTCATGAGCAAAACAAGGCACAAGGAAATGAAAAACAAGGGAGAGAAAAACTTTCTCAGGTGTGTTCAGCAACCACACTTCAAGCTCTAACACAATGGGACTTTTCAGCTTGAGGCAACAGGGAAGGCAAGGAGGGCTGATTCTGCTGGTCCTACTGCTCACTGATGCTCTGCCGGCATTTTAACAGGGAAACCCCATGGAAATAATCTCCCTTCAGCTTGAAGCTTTAGTGTCTTTATATGAGGCAACACCTAAATATGTCAAAGCACAGTCTGTTATTTCCTATACAGAGAACCTTTTAACAAAATTAAGAAAATCAGTCTTGGTCATAAGGAACAACTTTCTTCAAATTGGGACAGTGTTTAAAACACTCTGAGCTAGATTCACAGTGTATGCAGGCTTAACCAGAATTTTGAAGGGAATTACACTGACTTTCACCTGCTGAACATCTGGCTCTGCTTTTACCTGCTGTCCTTATTGCAAAATCATCTGTTTCAAAGGAAAATAGTTGTTTTTACACAAAAAAAATGCATTCATCTTTATAGGTTCATTATTGTAGCTTCAGAGTAGGACCACACAATCACCAATAAACATGGGAACTTATTTTTCCATGTCTGATGTCTGATCCTGCATAAATAGATTGTTGTTTAACAAACAATCCTTTGTTTCCTAATGCTTTGTTGCCCAGGGGTTAATTTTGGCATGCCACATGCTAAGGGGATATGTTGCTTTGAGTCAGAGAACAGTGGGGTTGCTGTTTGTCTGGAATGCAAAGAGAAAGGAGCTAATCAGTAACGAAAATAAATATTCAGCCCTATGCTTTGCCTTCTTTGATGCAGGGCTGATTCTGAAGGTGGCACTTCGTCCTCTTGATTAAAAACAAACACTGATACTGTTAATACTCAGCCTACGTGTTGTCATATCAAAATGATACAACACTGTAAAACACTGAAGCATCATATCCAGAGGGAGGATCTGCCCCATTCCATGGAACAATGTGTGAAGTTTTGCAAGCACAGCCTTATCCTGACTCACCAGAAAACCATGGGAAATATATACTAGATTAGAAAAGACTTCCCCCAGAAAGGGTCAGTGGATTGTCCCACTTGCCCATGCAAAGGGTGAAACCATCCGGAATCAGGGGGCAAACAAGACAAGCAAAAAGGCAAATGTTAACAGCAAAGGAAATTGTAAGATGAGCCCCATGACTCAGGAGCTGCCAATGGATTTGGTCTGCCAGACTTCCAGCTCATTGCACATTAGATTTGTCCAGGTTGTCAGAGCCAAGAAGATCTGATTTGGTCATGTCCATTTGCCTACTCTCCATGTACAGTGAGGTAGCTTTTAAGAAATCCCAGCATCTGTGGCAGTTTAGCAGGAAAGGGGATCTAAAAATAGTTTAACAGGAGCAGGGATCTAAAAATAAGAAAGGGAAAGAGAATCCTGGACCCTTGTATTTACCCAAAAAGACTGTAAATCTTCATAAGATGATTTCCTTCTGTGGTAAAGCCAGTTCTTTGGAGAAAAATCAGAAGTCCATCATTTCTGCAGTAGAGGCAACATATTCTGCTCAGTACAAGGGTAAGGTGGCATCAGAATCCAAGGCGATGCCACATAAAAAAGATGATTAAGATCTCCAAGGTGTGGCCCTTTGGGATTTGTTTTCAGGTGACCAAGCTGGACTTTTTGTGGTGCTGGCTTTGTAAAAAGGCATGAGGTGGGACCAGGTGCCCCCACCATTTAAGAAATAATGGTTTTGGCCTTCAACTAACGGCTGCTTTAGCTAACAGTCAGTTCGGTTGCAGTGGGGAATAAGTGCCTCGCTGAAGAGCTGGTTCCCTCTGTTTCTCTTTTGGGGCAAGGAACAAGGAAACGGAGAAAAAAAGGACAAGGATGGGGAGAGGAGGATCTAATTGCTTAAGTGACTCTAAAATGGGATAATATCCCTGTGCTGGTCTTACACAGGGCCTATCAAATTTCAGAGCAGTCTAAGAAAGTAGGTAGATTTTGGACCATGCAAGCAGTCTGCCCTCAGGAGCCAGGAAGGACTCTGTGGCCTTCACTGCAACAGAGCCCAGAGCCCGCCTAGGTTGTTCACTATATATATATTAACAAGTTAGACGGACAACAACCTCCAGAAGGCACAAGTGCCTTCTCTCAAGTATTTTAAGGATTGGATGGAGTCTTGCTTCTTGGTCCGAATTACAGCATGTAGCCCATCAATTCTTCATGTTCTCTACTGAGTAACAACGTCTGGAGTATGAAATCAAGAAGGATGAGAGAGGTCCCCAAGCTTGACCACAGTGAGGTTCCTGCAGCCCACAACTGCCCAGCTCCAGCTCTAGCTCCATTCCCGTTCCCCAGCACAAGTACAGTGACAAATGTCTCATGCTTAGGGTCATGGTCAAGTGTGAGCTCTCCTGACTGACCTGACTCACGGTCTCACATCGTGGGAAATGCACACAAATGAAGAACCCATAGCTTCAGGGCCATGGTGCATGGGTTCTTGCCTCCCCATTGTCTGCTTTCTAGCTTGTTGTTCCATTATTCTGTCATCTTGGCATCCACAAGGATTTCCTGAGCAATGTGCAAACCAGTGCTACCCCCTGACACACCTTCGATTAGCTAGCGTTGGGGCTGTGCTTTGAGATGAGAAACATCTAAAGCAGTGCCATGGAAGCTAGCAGACACATCCAAGAGCACTCCCGCTTATTCCTCCCCCTCTCCTGTCTGTCCCCATAGTTTTCCGGCTCGCCCAGCAGCTCTCGTATTCCCCACAATTTCATCTGAGGCAGCCACATCCTCGAGACATGCCAGGAAGGCTGACACTACAAAACCACTCTACTTGACTTTCAAAGCCATGCTGCCTGTGGGGAGCTATCAAACACAGCTGCTCTGGGAACGCCAGCAAAAACAGAGCGAAGCAACAACGTTACTTGGACTTCAAATCCACCTGATATTATTTTCAAACAGCCATTTTCCTGGTTGATCTTTTAAACATTTCTGAAGATTTATACACTCCTTGAATAGAAACAGCAGCAGCTCCCACTCTTGAGCTCCCACTCACCAGTGCTGCTCTGAAATCTGAGCTTTTGCACTGAACTGTCTAAACTTGAAGGACTGGACCTGCATCTATGAGACAAACACTGCTCACAGCTTTATTTTATATAAAAGGCCATAGTACTTCATATTTCTTGAAGCTGCTTGGCTCCCTCCTGCCTGCCATATGCATGCAGTACTGAATAGCACTGTGGGGTATGTTTACCCTTTAGGGTAAACCCAAAAGGCCAATTCAATCATTAGGAAGTAAAAGGTTTCTACCATCGGGCAAACCTATCTGGGAGTCAGTGGCTGATTTCCAATGGTACGAAGGGTTTGGACCAACTTTCATTAATTTCAGGGACAGCTTCTTGGCTAAGTCCCACACACTTCTTTGAACCGTCTTAAGTCCTTCATCCCCAAGGGAGGAATCTCTTCAGGCAAAAATTAGTGCAATGAATAGAACATTCAAGCAAGCTCCTTGAGACTTGCTTTTCACTGTATGTTTGCCCAGTGAGGCCCTGACATAAACATGTAGGTCATAGACAAAGCTGCAGAACAAATAATCAATTATTACTTCTGCCAGCCTCAGGACTAATCACTATACGAATATTTGTATCACTATGTCTGCCTTCTGCTTTCCACCTCTGATTTAATATGCTCTTCAAGGAGAGGATTTTGAAAAAGAGCTTATGTAGCTTGTCACTCCACTCTGCCAGGGCTTTAAGGAGAGCTCAGCATCAGTTCTTTAGGTACCTTGAAAAATGCCAGCCCTGGATATTAACCTATTTCACTTTTTTACCCTCATACTTCAGAGTTCTTCAACACCGGAAAAGAACATCAGTAGAGTTTTAATTTCCTTTTTTTAAAAGAACATCTTCCTTCCTGATGCTACGAAAAGGAAAGGATACAAGAAACAAAGACTGAATGTTCAATTTCACCAGGGCCTCAGATGTCCAGCCAGTTATCAATATCTCTTCCTTCATGTACTTTTTATTTCTCACATCTTTACTTTTCCCCCCCTCGTTTCACCCTTTCTTCCCCTGACATTACAGGATCTCTCCTATAGCACCATTCCCTAACTTGTAAAGGAAAATTTTTGCTAACCATTAGAGAAGAAATTCTGATGCTGCTTTCTTTAGTGCAAGACTGCAATACTCTCCAGAAGTTCAACTGATTGAAACATTTAAAATAAGACATCATGTTATGTAGGAGCAAGTAGGAAATGCTGTAGATAACAGTTCTCAACTGGCAAGAAGTAGATGTGTTGCATCTAGATACACAATGCTTGTTGATGGGGAACTAGATGGCTTTCATAAGGATTTTCTGCTGGGGAAGGGGAGAGTAGATGAGATGCAAAGGGAGATGTTTGTAATCCTCCATTAGCACTGCAAACATAGCACACTTGCCCCAGGAGGCACAACATGAAGGACATGTACCACGGTGTTTTCCTTCCCTCCTCTTTGCAATGTCCATGCCCTCTAGATCTTTCTTACTTCCCTCTCTCCTTCATTTGTCTCTGGAACACATATGCTATATTGACACATCAGCAATCTTGCCTATTCTGCTCCTAATGCCATCAAATTTTGTAATTATATAGGAAAAAAAAAAAAAAAAAGAGTTTGTCTGGCACAACTTGTTCCTTACAAACTCATTCTGCTTCCCATATTCATTTAGCATGCTGCAAAATCTTTCTGGAACTCATTATTCTGGATTAGGTGAAATAACAAGTTATGTCATGAGAAGCCCCTACAAAGAGTAAAATAAATCAAAAGGGGAAAAAACTTGCAGGTAGTGCTGTGAGGTCAGTCTGAAGTAATGCTTTCATTAGGATCTAGAAGGGGCTTATCGAAACCAATGCTAGCAGGAGTGTGGGTGGTTTTGCAAAGGAGTTACAAGACATAGGGGAAGACTTGAAGCACAAAACTGTGCCCATAGGCCTGAAGAGTTCTGCCACAATCACACGCACCAGGCATCAAGATTCACAGAGCTCACTCCTGCCAGATGCTTGGCTTGTACCTCATGCATGAACAGGACAGTGCCATGGCTTCTGCTCCGTGTCATGACCCGTTCACATGAAACTCAACTAGTGACCCAGATCCACCGAGAAACTGCACTGGGCTCACAGGGTCACAGTGCAGGAGGAAGGCAGCACCGGGGATGTGACATCTAGTTGAGTTTCACTGTTCCTCCAGCCCAGCATCCCCCATTGCATGAACAGATAGAGGAGGTCTCACCCACTGGGGGAACAAAAAGCACATTAAAATGCAAGCAAGCAGCTGTCCCAGAGATAAAACTAGATCCTAGATTCATTATTTCTATGCAGTGAGTGATCTAGCACTGGTACCGCTCAGGAGTGACTCCACATACAACATGAAGATCAGTCAGGCCCAGCACCAAAACCAAAACTGTAATTAGAATAGAAGTTTTGTACCACAGCACTGACCTTATATAAAGTATTCTTACAATTAAATCAAACTCTACAGCAAAATGTTTATGCCATACAGTAATTGCACCATCTGCAAGATCTGCAATGATGGAAACCCTTTGAAAAGGTTAGAATTCTAATTCTCAAATGTGATCCTATTAATGGACATTTTATCATTTAGATAGTGAGTCGGGAAAAACACTCCTTTCCTTTCTTTCTCCCCTGCTTTCCCAGCCTTCTGCTGCAGATGTGAGCAACAACCGCTTATATTTTTTTTTCTTGTTTGAAAATTCTTCTCTTCCTAGTTAAAATGACAATCATGAGACCATTTGAAAAGTAAGCTTAAAGGCTTAAAAAAGTAGTAGTATCTTGCACTAAAAAGAAAGCTTTGGAAAAATATCAAAAGCCGTAGGGTTTCATAGTGAATAAAAGCTAGAAATAATACTTTCTTTTTTCTCTTCTAAATGCTATTTTGCCAATTCAGAATTTAGAATTCAAAACTCTACTTTATTCTCAGCTAAATGAAGCATAGAGGCATACAGCCCTAGCTGGGGCTAAGGGTATTTCAACAGGGAACACATATTAGTCTGCCATCTACTCAAACCACAGCAATAGCCAGTTTTTTGTCATTATTAACGTGCGGAGCTGCATTTCCCAATGTTCTTGTAGGAATATGAATCACATTGACATTCAGCAGGATTTGTGCTCCCAGATAATATTTGAAAATTCTACCCATAAATATTTATATTGAAAATATTGCCTGGAATACATCTCAATAAAGTCACTGTCCCAGTTGCACAGCGTAACTCAAATAGTAACAGCAAAAAACAGACTTTGCACGAGCAAGCCACTAAGGTAGGTCTCACTGAGAAGGAATCATGGAATCATAGAATAGTTTGAGTTGGAAGGGACCTTCAAAGCTCATCCAGTCCAAATCCCCTGCAATGAGCAGGGACATCTTCAATGAGATCAGGTTGCTCAAAGCCCCGTCCAGCCTGACCTGGGATGTCTCCAGGGATGGGGCATCTACCACCTCTCTGGGCAGCCTGGGCCAGTATTTTGCCAACCTCGGTGTAAAAAATGTCTTCCTTATATCTAGTCTGAATCTACCCTCTTTTAGTTTGAAATTATTACTCCATGTCGTATTACTACAGGTCCTAATGAAAAGTGTCTCCACCTTTCTTATAAGACCCTTTTAAGTACTGAAAGGCCACAATAAGGTCTCCCTGGAGCCTTCTCTTCTCCAGGATTAATAACCCCAATTCTCTCATCTTTTCCTCATTAGAGAGGTGCTCCAGCCCTCTTTCCTGGGCTGAGGGCTCCAGAGCTGGATGCAGCACTCCAAGTGGGGTCTCGCCAGAGCAGAGCAGAGGGGCAGAATCACCTCCATCAACCTGCTGGTCAAGCTCCTTTTGATGCAGCCCAAGATACAATTTGCCTTCTGGGCTGTGAGTGCATATTGCCAGCTCATGTCCAATCTTTCATCCACCAGTACCACCAAGTCCTTCTCTGCAGGGCTACTCTCAATGCCATCATCCCCCAGCCTGTATTGATACCAGGGATTGCCCCAACCCATGTGCAGGACCTTGCATTTGGGTCAGAGCCCCATCCAGCCTGGATTTGAATGTCTCCAGGGATGGGGCATCTACCACCTCTTTGGGCAACCTGGGCCAGTATTTTACCACTCTTGTAAAAGATTTCTTCCCCATGTCTAGTCTGAATTTCCCCTCTTTTAGCTTAAAACCATTACTCCTTGTCCTGTTATAACGGGTCCTTCTAAAAAGTCTGTCCCCATCTTTCTTATTGGCCCCTTTTAAGTACTGAAAGGCCGCAATAAAGTGTCTCTGGAACCTTCTCTTCTCCAGGCTGAGCGCAGTCTAGCGCAGGATGACACAGTGTTTGAATCACCTCATTACAAACCTGACAGACAAAAGCAGAACAGAGATGCCCAGCAACTGGTATTCCAGTGCCGTTTCAGCACAGCATTTAGCGTACTAATGACCAACAAATAACAGAGTCCTTCCTCATAACACTAAATGGAGGAAACTGCACTCCAAATAGGCCAAGCCCAAATGCTCACTTTATTTGGCATTGTACCTGAGCACCAACATTGTTTTCCCTCCACAGACAGGGCTGGCTCTGCCGGAGGAGTGTTCCTGTGGCTGCAGGGCTCAGATCGACTGTCTCACATTTGTACTGTTGTGCAGGACTCAGAGAAATGGTAAGCCAGAAAAACAAGGATTTCTATCTCCAAAGACAGAGCAGACATAAAAGGGATTTTACAATGTTTCAGGGATACACCTGAAGTGCTGTGTGCTGGGGTGGAAGTGTGAAAATAGAACAGCTGGGAGATGGCAACAGAGGAGAATGGGGCAAAGACCAATTCACATCCCTCCAGGTGGCCCTTGAACATCAAAGCAGAGTTTCGGCAGCAAAATAAATGGCCTCAAGATGTGAAAAGGGAGGTTTAGATTGGATATTAGGAAAAATTTCTTCACTGAAAGGGTTGTCAGGCATTGGAACAGGCTGCCCAGGAAAGTGGTGGAGTCACCATCCCTGGAGCGGTTTAACAGACATGTATCTGTGGTGCTTAGGGATATGGTTTAGAGCGGGACTTGGCAGTGTTAGGTTTACAGTTGGACTCGAGGATCTCCAAGGTCTTCTCCAACTGAAATGATTCTGTTCTAGTAGAAACTACTGGAGGGAAGCCTTCATATCAGAAAAGTAGTCTGGTGGAGATTTAAGCAAATCTGTGTCAAATGGACACAAAAGCTGTGGAACTAGGGAAGTGACAGCAGGTACTGGAAACAGCAGATCTTTGGGTGAATTAGAATTGAGGTATCAGTCTTCTGGCAATACTTGCTTAAAGTTTATATATCCTTCAAAGTGAGGTGAGAAAGAAAAGAATAGTGCACAAGTATTTCTCACATGTGGTCAGGGTGAAAACCCTTAAGAAAAACCCTGGAGAGACCAAAAGACAGTAGCCCAGAGGCTAAAACTGTGGAGAGATTGAAAAACCTGACCAAAGACTGTTGATGAATACATAAGATGTCTCCAAAGCAGTGAAACTCCCTCACTGACTTGATTTTCAGTCAGCAACAGCACTGTAAAGCAAAGCAAAGACCAGCAAGCAGCTTTCCCATGTCAGAAAACAGCCACAGACTTCACACATTGATCACACACAGAAAGTGCTTTCAGAGCCCCATCATCTCTCCTGCCAGGACATCGCTGCCTTCTGGGGGGAATGCAACTGCATGTACTTCTAGGGAACAGAGAGCAGAAAAGCCTGTCCCAGTAACAAACACGCAAAAAAGAGGAAAATTCTTAAGCACAGAAAGACAACTCTCCTCTGTAAGACATATTCACAAATTCAGCTTTGTCCCCAAAACAAAGATACTAAGCTTGTTGTATAAAATAAACATCCCAGCACTCAATGCATATACAGAGCAGTGGTGCTGGTCAGTTATGAGATCTTCAGGTTTGGCTCAAAGGCCACAGCGAAGGCAAAGGGCACCACTGCCCTGGGTGCTTACTTGCTCCATCACCACCTGTGTGCTGGGTACATGAAAACACTCTGGAGCAGCTCAGGTGCAGTAACTCAGGGTCAAAGCAGCTTTTGCAGCCCACACTAAGAGGCATGGCAAGTTCACCTCTGCTGTGGCTAGTTTACAACAGATACCGAAGTCAGTAAGTGAAAAGCCATTGGGTATCTCTGCACGACACTGCTGTGATGTCCTGACAGAGTTTCTGCAGAAAAACAGTGGATGCCCAGCAACATAGTGTCCTTTTGCTAAAAAGCAAGAATTTCTCAGTTTCCAGGTGTTGGGTTATTCTTCTACTCACCATCCAGCAAGAGAGACAGGTTTCAAATTTACGTGTGACTGACTGGATTACCTGACTGATGCACTTATTTCCCTCAGCAAATGAAATGAAGAGAAATGTTAATGCTCCATAAGTGTGCCTGGCACAGCATACACTTCTCATCCAGCCATTGCCTGTGTCACATGCAGCAGCAAATGGGTTTGCTTTCATTGAAGTCCCAACTTCAGTATCGCTGTTGCTCTAGCAAGAGCTACCCTTTGCAAGCTGGTTGGAAAAATACAAATATTTTTTTCCTATTCTAGTTGGCAGCTCTTCCTAGCCTAAGTGACATCCACATTTTACATAACCCTTTCTCTGCACACCTCAGTGCTAGCTCATCTCCCAGCATTAAAACACCTTTGTCTCATACCTACCACTATTTTTAGGGGGCAAGCTTTGTATGTGAGTTCACCAGGCCAAGGTGTCAAGTGGACCAGCCATGATCCCTAACCATGCTTGAAGAAGTGCTTCTAAAATAGTTACTGGGAGCAAGAATGGACTGATGCCCATATCTCAGTGCAATTGCCGGGGTGACGTGAAACAGCCAGGTTACACATGATTCAGATACATGCTGCAAGCACATCACCCTGTTGCAGTAGAAATAAACTTTCACAACAGCTACTTGATAAGGTAAAGAGTATGGTGAAAGGGCTGGGAGGGTCAGAGTTAAGATTTCAATAAATGGGCTGTAACATGCAGCAATAGCAGCCATGAGATCAGTTATGTACCGTTAAGAGTGGCAATTTTTCATTTCCTTGTTTTTTCTGGGTCTGCGTCTACCATGTGGCTGCCTGAACAAATCAACTTAATGGTGTTTCTCCATCTGCTGGGATACAGCGTGATAAGCTTGTATAATTTGTAAGTTAATTATTTACATATGTTCCTGAAATTGGAGGAAAAGAGAAAACCATATGCAGGGAATGAGCAGGGATGTAGGAGTTAAGCAACACCACAACGGCATTCACCACTGATCTCATAGCAGCTCGGTGAAAGCTTGGTGGCTCCTACTGATTTCCAGGAAAATGGTGTGAGGTGAAAGAAAGGAATCTGAAATGCAGTCACCAGGTTTCCAGCTGAGCGCGGTTAATGCACAAGAATCCTAAGCTCAGTTACTGAGTCCAAAGTTACACCCCTGGAGCATGAAGTTTTCCAACCAGGCATCCCACGGTCCTGCCCTTCTGCCATAGCCTGGTGGCCCTGGGCATCCTGCTCAGATAGACCCCATGGGCCAAGAGCTCCTTCAGATGAAGGTGCTTTTGGCAAGGAGGCGTTTTTCACTGGCGGTGGATGTGTTGAAATACCCATCTGTTTCATTTTACATCATTTCCACATGCAGCACGTTCAAAAGCCTGGTGGAACAGACAGAGGGATTTGGGCCACAGCTGCTGTCCCTTGCAAACACCAAAAATTTAAGAGTCTCATGTGTCCAAACTGCTTTTAGTCAAGGATTTTGTTTTGGTTTAGCAACAGCTGATGTCCTGAGTTCAGGCAGAAGCAGAAAATTTATATTTTCCAATTTTCTCTTTGACATCATTTGCCAGTAGACTCCAGGGGGATGACAAAGCTGACTTGCTCGCTTCCTCGCTGCACAGTTGCATCTAGCGTGAAGAGGAATCTAAACAAGTTGTCAAAGCTCTTACAATTTCAGTTTTTACTTTTTTTTCTTTTTTTTTTCTTTTTGGTGAAAGAAACATGTTTCCACTGAAACAAAATACTTTCCCTAAAACTCCTATAATGCATTATTAGCTAATTTGACATCACTCCATCCTACACTGTAAGTAGCAGCTTTCAAGACCACATTGTGGACAAGACAAGATGTGTCTGGACCAGGCTATGCTGAGGTGATGCTGTCCCTTGCCACAAGACAGGATGCAGAGTATTACAGAAAGAACATTCTCATAAGGAGCCTGGCCTGCTGAAAAGAAAGAGAAAATTATATTGAGTTAAAATTACCGCTACAATGGCGCGTCCCCATTTGAGTTTTATTCCTAATGCAAATTTCCCACTGAAACCCCTAAAACACATCTTATAACCGATAAGCAAAAAACAATACTGAGGAGACAATGCCATGAGAGTAGAGAGGTTTTCTGTAGTTTTTACTCAGACAAGAAATTCTTAACAAGACAAGTAGCACCATCCTCTGGACATCAGAGGGAATGGAGCACAAAGCAAACCCTCAGGTAGTGCTGGGTTCAGATTTCCCACTCCAAGGAGTTAGTTCCCTGTCTCTGCACCACTTGCTGCAGTTCTGCCTGAGGTCTCCACCCACACCATGCTCGACAGTCTCACAGATTTAATTCAGTATGAAAGAAAAGCCACTGTAGCAACAGATTAGAGTTAGAAGAAAGAAGAAATCAGGCGAAGAGATAAAGCAAAGAAAAAGCAATGTATATCAGGGTGTGAGCAGAGCTCTTCTAAGAGCTATTTCCATACTATTTTACAACCTGTAGATCACTATCATACTCTCCAGATTAACACTGAGTCATTGAGTCAAAGTACAGCACAGAATTAATGTATTCCGAGATTTACATTAGGGAAAGCTTTGACAACACGTTAATATCAAAACAAATCTTGGTGTTTTCTCTGAATTCTTCATTTAATAAGATAAGGATCTTGCAGAGAAAAAAATTCAAGCACTTGGAATACTTACAGCTCAAGATGATTCCTCTATCAAGAGATTTTAAAAGATCCTAATTTCTTTCTCAGTTATTTTGATGGTTTTAGTTTATTTTAAATCTGTTTTCAAATTTGCATGCAACTGTGTAAGAACAAAGTAAAAAACAGTTTATTTAAAAAAAAAATAGTACTAAAAAAAAAAAAAAAAGGAAAAAATCATTCTTGAACAGAAATGACTGGATTTTTAACTATAATAGAGGAAAAAAAAATTAAATCATCAACCTAATTGGAAAAATCCACAGGAAGATCCTGGGAGTATTTTATTAGAGAGAGTCGAGAATTCCCTCTTGTCACAATGATGTCTTTAATGGCATCTATCTGATTGATGTTATCTACTAAAACAACAGACTTTGAGGCCTGATACCACTCATGTAAGACACGGAAGCAGAAGTCATGGAAGAAATGAAATCCACAGCTCTGCAGCATACAGGAATGCTATAGAGGATGCAGGCATTACATTGGGGGATTCCCAGAAACCTCAATTTGTGAAATCTTGGCGCGAGTTTATACAATAGCTGCTGCAAAACAAAGCACATTTTGAATATGCAGGGATAGTGATTAACCTAGGTCAGAAGGGACTGTAAGATAATGCTGGTAGGTTTTCAGACAGTGTCAAGGGAGGAAGATCATTGGGAGAGGAAGGGAGGAAGGGAGGAAGGGAGGAAGGGAGGAAGGGAGGAAGGGAGGAAGGGAGGAAGGGAGGAAGGGAGGAAGGGAGGAAGGGAGGGAAAGAAAATTTAAAAAAGGTCTTTTACTTGCAATACACAGCAGAAAGGAGATTTAGCATTTAATTTTCCTAACTACACTGCCACTGCTAATATCTGAGCAGGGATTAGATGACCAGCCTGACAGTTTGGTGTCTTCCTCTGTTTCATAAGATCAGATCCCAAGCAACAGCATCGTCCTTATCAAGAAAGGTAGAAGTATTTCACACCGACAGCTGCAGTCTATTCTGGGACATGTTCTTGTAGATGCTGAGGGTCTCCAGCTTTGGTGACATCAATGGGAACAAAAGATGCTCAGCTGGGCCCATTCAAGGAGACAGCACTTGGCTTTGGCTCACAAGCAGCTCTGCATACTGATGATCACTTCTCCTCTCCCATTAGTCCTTCCTACAGGGATGACCAGCATGGATCAGACTAGGGTTTGGGGAAGTTTCCTTATGAGCTTACCTCAGTCTTTGTGTAATGGCAATAATTAATTCTAGTAACAGATAAGACTGTTAAAAACTGACTTTGCAGTATTTATATGTGGAAACATACATTGGCTGTAGAAAAAAGCAAAATCTTATATTCACAGATGCAAAGGCATTTTGCCCAACTTTGAACTCATTCAAGACGCTGCGATCAGGAGCAGAGCTGAACGTGCCGCAGCCCTGGGAGCTATCGCTTCTGATAGTGCTCAGTCACCCAACAGGAATGACAGAAATGAGCAACTGCCCTTCTTTCCTTCAGCTTTCCCAATCTGTGCTGCAAAAAGTTATTCTCTGAGCCAAGAAACACAGGCTTCAGCCAGTTAAGAGTTTCTGCCCGCAGCAGCCTGTGCTATCATCACTGTGCTCCAATCCCACTCCAAAATGAGATACTTTAGAGGTGCATTCCTTGCACCTCTCATTGCATCAATAAAGATGTCTTAATCTGCCAGGTAATCTTGCTATAACTCCCATCCATTCCTTGCAGATCAGATCCTTAAATGGAAACCAGCTCAGAGTACGATCATCTCTTCATGCAGTCAGCCTAAAAATAAAAACCTAATTGCAAGGGATTTCACACAGTATCACAGTATGTTTGGGATTGGAAGGGACCTCAAAGATCATCTAGTCCAATCCCCCTGCTGGAGCAGGAACGCCGAGGAGAGGTCACACTGGAACATGTCCAGGCGGGTTTTGAATGTCTCCAGAGAAGGAGACTCCACAACCTCTCTGGGCAGCCTGTTCCAGTGCTCTGTCACCCTCACTGAGAAGAAGTTTTTTCTCTAATTTAAGTGGAACCTCTTGTGTTCCAGCTTGATCCCATTACCCCTTGTCCTGTCATTGTTTGCCAATGAGAAGAGCCTGGCTCCATCCTCGTGGCACTCACTCTTTATATATTTATAAACATTAATGAGGTCACCCCTCAGTCTCCTCTTCTCCAAACTAAAGAGACCCAACTCCCTCAGCCTTTCTTCATAAGGGAGATGCTCCACTCCCTTCATCATCTTTGTTGCTCTACGCTGGACCCTCTTCCAGCAGTTCCCTGTCCTTCTGGAACTGAGGGGCCCAGAACTGGACACAATATTCCAGGTGTGGTCTCACCAGGGCGGAGTAGAGGGGAAGGAGGACCTCTCTCGATCTACTAACCACCCCCCTTCTAATACACCCCAGGATGCCATTGGCCTTCCTGGCCACAAGGGCCCAGTGCTGGCTCATGGTCATCCTGTTGTCCACCAGGACCCCCAGGTCCCTTTCCCCTACACTGCTCTCTAATATGTAATCTCCCAACCTATACTGGAACCTGGGGTTGTTCCTGCCCAGATGCAGGACTCTACACTTTCCCTTGTTAAATTTCATTAGGTTATTCCCTGCCCAACTCTCCAGCCTGTCCAGGTCTCGCTGGATGGCAGCACAGCCCTCCGGCGTGTCAGCCACTCCTCCCAGCTTGGTGTCATCAGCAAACTTGCTGATAGTACACTCTAGTCCCTAGTCTAAATCGTTAATGAATATATTGAATAATACTGGCCCCAGTACTGACCCCTGAGGCACTCCACTAGATACTGGCCTCCAACTAGACTCCGTACCATTGACTACCACTCTCTGGCTTCTCTCCTTAAGCCAGTTTGCAACCCACCTCACTACTCTATTGTCTAGACCACACCTCCTCAATTTAGCTGTGAGGATGCTGTGGGAGACTGTGTCAAAGGCTTTACTGAAGTCAAATGATATGTGGTGTAACAGTTGCAATCAGCACATCTAAAGAAGATGAAAACACAAGGATTTAGGCTGAGCAGTAGCTTCAGGGAGGATGAATGTACTGTTTGCAAAGCTGAAAGAAAAATGCGAACTTCTACCCAACATGCAGAAAGCATGACAAGTGCCCCATTAATCATATAATACTTGTGGGTTCTTCTGCTATTGATGCTGAGCTCTTACATACTGCTACACTGCTTCTAGATGGATTTGTTTTGCTGAAGTTAAAAAAGCAGCCTGCCCACCTCTCATTTCTTTAATGCTGCTTTGTTCAGCCTTCCTTTACAATGGCTTCCTAAAGTCTCATTAATAGCTTGGTGTTTTAAAAGAGAATTACAGTATTTATTTTAATCACCTTTTTTTCTAGAATATTTTGGCCACTGAAAGTGGAATCGCAGCCTCAGGGGCACATGGGTTTGGGAAGATAACCATGTTTAACTAGTGCTGGAAGCCTCTGGCCTCAAGCTTTACAGCTCATGACATACTGAGATGTGAGAAAACATGATATAGCCTGGAGGGATGAGGGGCCCATTTACTAATTTTGGTCTTTGAATGATGCACCTTCCACTTGGGAAGAGGTGTACAGAGTTCTTCAGTGCACAGTTCATACACAGCTCAGGGACGCAGCAACGTTTAGCCTGAATACCCTAGGATGGAGACACACAAAGTCATCTCTCCCACAGCCCTGTCAATCCAGAATTCTCCAGGCAATATGTCACCCAGATCCAGCCTCCAACTGTAATGGGGCAATTGCACTGAAACACAAGACCATCACAAATCCAGTGGTCCCAGATATCCTAAAAATGTTCCCAGTGATTTCTGTTCTTGTCTTTGGCTGAAAAGAGCTGCAAATATTTCTGAGTACTTTTCTAAATACCTAGAATTTTGCTATGTAGTAGCAAACATTACAAACCAGAGGGGCAGAGCTTGAAATACCAACAAGAGAACAGGAAATGAAACAGATGCTCATCTTGCTCCTGGAAAGGACCACTGAGATGGACCTGCTTCTGCAGAGTCCCAAAGTTCAGAAGATCCACAGTCAAAACCCCAATTCCTTCTTCTGCAAAAAAAAAAAGCAGTCTGTAGCAGCTCTGCCTTCACAGCTCCACTCTTGGCCTGGTCTGACCTGGATGGAGCTGGGGGAGGGAGCAGAGGCAGGAGCCACAGGGTTGCTGTGCTGATGATGGACCACCAGGCCTTTGATCCAACAGGCATTGCCACTTCCCCAGTTTATGGTTTATGTTCTCCCATCACAAATCTCACCTTAACATCTACCTGAAGAATTGCAGCATCTGAATTCCCCAAAGGGACCTCAATAGGCATTCCTTCTGCTAGACTTCTGATACATTTAGAGCTGTTTTCCTTTTCCATCTTCAAAAAAGCAGTTTGAATTTCTCTAGTTTTGTGGTTATTTTATTGTCCATTGGGCAAAAAGTTCCAAATATCATGATTCTTCCATTGCATTTTCTGCACAGTTACATTGAAAAGAAGTTTGTAATCTCTAAGGATAATTTTTGTCTTCATTGTACCCTGCCCATGTAGTTATTCATGACTTCTTATTTGTTACTGTTGGAGTCACAAAACTCTAGATGATGCTAGTAGAGTTGCTGTGGTGTAAGTAAGGACAGAATTTTCCTCACCCTAGAAAACTCCTGTAGTTTCATATAGTGACCTTTTGCAAATCCTTTCCTCTCTGCTGGTCTATCGAAATAGATACATTTCCAAATGCATGGCATTTGAAAACCAAGAACTGTACATATGCTATAATTATGCTTATTTTGTCAAGGTCTGTGCTGCTTTTTTAAATGCTTGCAGTAGGCCCCAATCCAGCATATCCTATAAGGCAGCATCAACTTCTGAAGAAATAGATTAATGTACTAAATACATTTGCTTGCTACTCTGCACAGGCACATTAGTGAAATATTCAGCAGTGAAACATTCTAGTATTTTCCATGAGTTATTCAGAGCAGAGCAACATTACAGCTCCCACTGGAGCTGTCTGGGTGCATGCAGCACCCCAGCCTGATGCACCCAGTAAGGAGAAAGGGAGCCCCATAGTGGGCACTGGCCAAGAAACTGAATGTTTGTAGTTTTGCCAGGCTACTCCAACAAGCCTCCTTCTCATAGCCTCCCTCTCCTAAACAGTAAGATGAAAAGGATTTATCTGTTTACCAACTGCAGGTCAGAATTCCTTTGAAATGTCTGTGTCTACTTTAGGAAAGAAGAAAAAGTTAATACATCCCTTAACATCTCTGCACAAGCCTTTGTGTTAATTTTCTCTTGCTATTTTGTATTTGTCAGGTCCCTTAAGAGTGTTTCTATATGCATCTAAGCACACCACAGCCTAAACACAAAGGTTTCCTGTCTACCGGTAATTTTGGTAATTCTCTTCTTATAGGTACTAGAAACATTGTGTCCTTTGACATTTCAGTGATGCATTATCCTGTTGTCTGGAATACAAATGTGAGCTGAGAACTGATTTTGCAGCAGAAATTAGATTAACATTTTCTTGGAAATCTGTTCAACCCTTTTTAAGTTCTGTTTCCAGCTTTTCCATGGGCAGAATTTGGCATGATTACACATCTTTCAACGAGATTACTTCCACTTGAATGTTACCTTACAGAAATGATTGCTACAATGGCCAGGAAAGTCCTGTTTAAGTGAAATGGCTTCTATTATGTACCTGACCTTAAGGTAACTCTTGCTTCCTCTAAACAGAATGCGCTAAACCGCACCAATCTCTCTAAGAAGACCCATTAAAACCAAAGACTGCTAGTGTACTGCCTCACTTTGTATGAGCATTATACATTGAAGAAACAGATGTAGAGGTGTAGGTTCAACATTTTTTTTGAAAGCCTATTTACACAGAAGGTGAACGGAGGATTTTCAGACTAATATCAGAGCCCCGCTGCAGGAGGGTGCTCTCTCCCTGTCCATCCCATGGGTGAACCCTCACTCTTCCAGAGAAGAAACCTAACTCATATCCCCTGAACTTTCCTCTGGAGGAATTTATTGCTCTCCACTGATTGCCTGGGTCGCCTCTCTTAGAGACCCTTGATTTAGATATGGAAAGTTAGGCAGTGTCTACTCCATTGCCTCCCCAAAGTCATGCTCCATGTTTTTATTAAAAAAAAAATAAATCACAGATGTGGTTATGGCACTGATGTTGTAACCACAGTCTGATTTAACTTTTCTCATTAAAATCTTTAAGCAAACAATAAAGCAGGTCTTCCAACACATTATAAGAAACTGTGTTCTTCTAGATAAAAAGAACTCTCCTCTACTTGAATACTTCAACCTCAAAATCATTCAGTTTATTAAAAAAGTGGTGAGTCAGGTTCATACTGTGGCTGTAGCTATGTGCTTCTTCCCAAATTAATGGCATACCATATTTTCAAAGTCCTATTTCAATGATAGTGATACAACTTGCAGGGGGTAGTTAACTGACCTGACATATTTGAAGAAGTTAATGAGAAGGAGTACATTACTTTTTTTACAGCAGCAGGCTCAGTAGCATCGGTCGCTCTATAATCCCACCTTGTCTGGCACATGTGAGGCATGTAACTGCAGATTAACGCTAAGGGAGGATTGGTTTTGCCCAGATCTCAATTCACCACTACCTATAAGCACAAGTTTCAAAAGCTTTCTGAATCTTGGTCTCAATTATAAATTAAATAGTGTTATAGGAGGATGAAGGGAAGTTTGAAGCTTCCAATTTAAATAGCCTTTGCAAGTAAGATAATTCAGGCTTGCTTTTCACCTGTGCAGCTGTATGCAATTTCCAGTCAATAAGTTGAGCAAATGGCATCTGCTTGCAATAAAGCAACCAGCAACAGCCACAGCAACTGATAAAGAAGCAGAAACATGTCCTAGCAGGGCCTGCCCTTTTCCACAAAAGCCTTCCGGGCCAGGCTTATGTAGGGAAGACCACACACATACACACACACACAAGGGAGGAAACAAGTTCCCTGTGGCCGCAGGGCTCCTGCTCCTCCCAGCAGCACCGGCTTGGCAGCCGGCACCCCTGGGGAAACCAGCACAAGGTGTAAGAGGTGGCAGCAACCACCACTGTGGAGCAGTCAGGCATGGGTGACAACACCAGGCTGCTCTCTGGTGGGGGATGTCACCTCCCCAGGGCCAGCGGCCCTTTTCAGCCCTCTCGCACTGTGCACAAGATGGCTTTTTTCAACTCAGCCTCCTTTCCTGCCCCCTTGTCAACGACCACTCCTCCTTTCCTTATTCTTTTATTCAGTTTCTCTTATTTAATATACTTATTACAGGATTCAGCAGGTCTACACCTTCCTCACCATTAAATCACTGAATGTCCTGAGTTAGAAGGGACCCACAAGGATCACTGAGCTCAGGTCCTGTCCCTGTGTAGGACAACCCCACAGTTCACACCATATGTCTGAGGGCGTTGTCCAATCTCTTCTTGAACACTGTCAGGCTCGGAGGCATGAAAAACAAAAAGACAGTATAACATGGCTCATTTCTGGTTCCCATTCTCCTCAGCTGTCTCAGTGTGACACCTCTAAGACAGTGAGACTTTGCAATTTTGCTGCTGTGGCACAGAAAGGACCCAGATATTTGTCAGTGGCATTATGCAAATAGGCAAGATGCAACCCAAGAATGGGGTTGTCCAGGTTCTGGTGTCCTGCACTACTGGGCAAGAAGGCACGCAAACCCATGGTGAGACTGGTGTCTTCTTGTGCCAACACAACGCCAGCTGCTGACTCTGGCATCACACTTTCTCAGCCACTTGCGCTTGCGGTTATGAGTCTTAATCAGCAGTGAGGATCCAGTCCAGCGCTTGGTTCCCAAGCAAAAGTCACAGCAAAGCTGGAAGAGGCAGGATCAGCCCCCTGGGAGTTTCAAAAACAGCGCCCTTCATTAACTTCTCAGTGGCTGCGGTTATTAGAGGAGAAAAATCATCTCTTTCAACATCACAGTGAAAAAAAAAAAAGTGAAATACGTAGACTTTGAAGTGGTGGGGAAGCGCCATTATCCATGCACAGACGGCAGTCTGGCGTTCATTACATGTGATAGGGAGCCTGCGTGCAGCGATGCAGGTAAGGACACATTTCTTGCAGGGAGCAGGAGCAGCACAAGCTTCACACTCACATGCCATGCAAACTACATTTCATACAAGCTGGCCAGCTGGCTCTTACTGTCCCCTGCTCTAGCGAACCATGGGGCTTGTCCTTCTTTGGTCTTTCTTCTTTCTAGGGCATCTCAGTGCTGTTTGAAAGTTTATCACACAGGCACGTGGATTGTCATCCAGCTTTGGCTTTCTCCATTCAGCCTCTTAGAGCAAAGTTTTTCTTCTGTTAGCTTTTGTCTCCTACCCCCTTGAAAGACTGAAGTCCTTAATCTAGCTAGATTTTCTGGCATCCCAAATCCCTAACAGCATAATCAACGGCTCTGTTTTTTACAAGGATTACTGGATTAATCATTGACGTCCCATATATTTTCCCTGCTCCTACTACTGTTTCTTTGTTCACTCATAGGTTTATTATAAATTCTGTAATGTAGGCAGGACTCCTAGAAATGCCAAGCTGGCTTTTGAAAGTTAAAAGCTGGGCCAGCTCAAACAACAACAAAAAAATGATTTCTATTTAGACAGTCCAAGAAATTCCAGTTCCTACTAATTGATAATAGAATATTGGCTGGACAGATGATGAACAGTAATAGTAAAAGCAAAGGTTTTAGCTTTATCATTGCATTTCCTGGTTACTCAGAGTTTATTTTCTCCCCTTGGAGACTGCATCAGCACTGTTTGCATTGGATACCACAGTTAGCCTGCACGGCCTGACACCAAAGACATTCATGAGGATACAGTCACTAAAAGAAATGTCACAAAGAATGAGAAGACTATGACTGGGGCTTGACATATAGAACTATTCTCTCATTTTCTTGGCTCTGTGGATTATTTGTTTCCCTGCTACAAGCCTGGCAGCAAACCCACCTACCCACAGAGCCCCAAACAGCCATAAACCCTCAGAACTGGGGATAGCTCAGTTCACTTGAAAATTTCCAAATCAGTGGGCACGCACTAGAGGTACAAGAGAATATACCCTTTGTTACATCCAGTGGCATTAAGGACAGCAAAATCATCACTTTCCCACAGGATTCCCTGCTGGAGCAGATCCAGGAAGGAGGATTAACATGCTTCCCATCTTCCCCGAAACTACACCCATCCAAAAGGAGTTCAATCCCTCTGTCATCCTCTGCCAGCCCCCACCAAGCCTCCCCACCAGCCTGTGAGGAGATCTGACGGGCCATGAGATCTCAGGGGGTTGTAGGGAAGCAATTACAAACGGATTTTGGATTCTGGATGAAAGAGCTTGACAACAACAGCTCCAGCCTTTCTGATGGGAACACAGAGAAGCCAGATCCTAATCTCCCCGTCCTGTCTTGACAGTGTGATCTTGCGTCAGTCACTGCCATCCACGCGCTCAGATTTCTCCAGCACTAAACAAAGCCTGATAGTGCTCATTTACTTACAGAAGTGCGGAGATGCAGCGTGGATTAACTGGTACTTGTGTGGCACTCAGACGACAAAGCCACCTTATGCTACTAAATACCTGCAAACCCAAGCCACCTCTGGACAGCCAGGTTCAAGGATGGGTTCAGTCTATCATTCCCAAATATTACTTTTCACCTAAATGATAGTGATTTCAGCCATTCCCAAGTTCAGAGCTTGTTGGGGACTAATTCCATGAAACACTTTCCACGAAAGCCTGAAACAGGCTTTTGACCTTCTTCCATGAAAGTAGAAAGATTAAACACACACATTTACCAGTTTGCAAAAAACATTCCAACAATGTTCCTACTACAGAACTGTTCATCTTAATTACTGTATTATCTGTTTTACATGCTAATTGCCTCCCTATGGCATACTGGGGAAAAAATCCAATTTTGTAAGAAAAACCTTACAAGTTTTGTTTGTTTGTTTGTTTGTTTGTTTCCCTGGTTTAAAATAGAAAGAATTTCAGCAAACTGTACTTTCTCTGCTTCATTGGGATTCAGGCAGAATCTGAGCTCCCCCTGCTGTTTGCCAAAAACTGATGTATGGCTGAGCTGTATGAATTCCTTATAGCGAGTTTTTCTGGCCAAGAGGATCCTGCTATTTGGTCTTTGGCTTGGGCTGCTGCATGGAAAGAAATAAGTAGCTAGATTTCAGTCAAATTCTGTTCATACAGTCCCACCTTTGAATACGGAAAGTATTACTTTCAGAAGGAGGGAAGATAGTTGTACATAAAAACAGCTATTTGATGTATGAGTCAGAAGAGGAAAACATTTACGCAAACCCAAAAAGGTGGTGACCTTAAGCCATCCACTAATCTGTAGCCAGAAGTGGATCCAGCCCTTTTATAGTAGGCAATATTCCCAGCAACACTCCTAGGGCCAGAGCCAAGGCTGGGTGATGCTGCAATTACTACGTCCTTCACGCAAACAGCGAGTCTGCCCATGGAAAGATATGCTTTATTTATGTGAAAATATTCCGAGCTGAGGTTGGTGGAAGAAAGCCCCATCCCATTGCCAGAACAGCTCTGAGTCAACAGGGTGCAGACCTGCACTAGGGATATCAGCGGTTTGGGGATACTCACCTTAACAGAAGTGAACTGAGTACGGTTATCATGAGCCAAAGGTTTCAAGCCCCATTATTAAAACGCCTCTGGCACCTCAGTGTGTGGTATGAATTCCCCTTAGATTAACCAGTCATTGCCCTCAGCTTTCAATTCACTCATCAAAGAAGCAGACACCTGAACTGCTCTGAATCACCCTGTGGAAGAGCCCCTTGTGCTGCCCAGACGGGGAGAGCGTGGCAGGTCCTGGGTCAGCCGAGACACACTGGTGCCTTCAGCACTAGTCCTTGATCTCCCCACTTCGTTTGGAGCCTTTGAAAAAATAGTGTCTTTTACTGATGTCAACCCAGAGGGGGGAAAAAAATACCAAAAAAAAAAATTAAAAAAAGTTCTTCTAATAAAGATTCCCAAATGCTAAAATATTTTCCTGTTTTTCTGGTTGTATGTCAGGTCTCATTAGGCTGTATTAATGAACTTGGTCCAGGCAAGTTTTGGCATAGTTGTTGTTTGTGGTTTTGCCTAACACATGTGAAAGGGCAGGTTAAGTCTGGCTTGTGTTCAAGTTAGTTTAATAATCGGAAAAGTTGGGTGGGAATTTAAAAGGAGAAATGGCTCACAGTTTGAGATTCAATACTTGCTCTATTACAAAAAAAAAAAAAAAAATTAAAACAATATTTTGCACTTCAGTTTCTTCCTCTATGACAGCACAGCGATCCCTGATTCTCTGAATGGGGATTTGATATGGTTTTATCTACACTTGGGTTTCATTTTAAAGGGCAGCAATCAGAAGCTACCTCACGTAAATCCTGCTGTGCTGTTGATGCAGAAAGTCCTTACACCAACACAGGCCTCTTGGCAGAGCCTTGTCATTCCTAGAAAGTTTTAGCAGATTAGATACATCTTTGTGATACGAGCAGAAAGGTCACACAGCACTTGTTTTCTTTGGAAGAATTCCCCAGTTTCCAAGTATACGCAGCACAAAAGCAGCTGGATACAAGCAGCAAACAGATATCCAGATCAATGAGGGCTGCCAAAGCAAGAGCTTGGTGTCATCGGTATTCTTGAGACCTCACCCCGGCTACCCTGGCCTCTACATTCGTGGAATATCGGCACCAGTTTCTGAAGAGAATAAAGTTAGTGACGCTGAGAGAGGAAAAAAACAAACAAACAAACAAGCACCCCACAACTTCAACTCCTACACTTCGTCTACTGCAACAGAAAGATCGCACAGGAGAATCTGAAATCTGTAACAGCATCTGGATGATAACAGAGGGGATGAGTCAGCCACACATTGCTACTGCTTGCTTTGTTTATGTTTCCCATACCACTTTGAGTCTCTCCATTATTCATTTTTATTTATTTTACAGCATCGGGGTTGCAAAAACTGAGAGCAGTTACAAAAACAAGGTCAATGCCCCACTGAGTTTAGCAAAACTGTGCAGCTGAACTCTATTGTGCAATCCCTGTAACTGTGAGAGCCCAAAACAACTGCCAGATCACAACATTCACAGGCAAGGTTTGCTCGGTCTTCATGTCTTCCTGAGGAACCAGGGATCTTCATCCAGCTACTGTGTGCACCATCAGAAATCTAAATAATTCAGAAGTGCAAAGGTTTCCACTTCTCTCTAAGCAGTCAGATACACAGTGTGGGACACCCAGCTAAGACTGCAAAGCTAAACGAAAGCTGTTCCACTCAAGAGCTATGTCTGACAAGACTGTACTACTGTGACTGAGAGCTGGAAGTCTCTCCGATCCAAGACAACTGTCTTGCAGGACAAGTTTCTGAGGAGCATTTCATTGCCACACCATTGCTCAGGTGACAAACTCCTGGTGCCACAGGAAGAAGAGGTTTATCCCTACAACCCTGTTTCTATCTGCACTCTAAATCCCCCCTTATATACCACCACAGTAGGTCTCTCCAGCTTCAAGTGTTTCTCAAATCAATTTAGCAGTCTCACTGGATTAACATCTGTCATAACGCTTTGGTTTTACCATCAAGCTAGGAGCATTTCTCCATCCCTATTCCTTCCTCTAGCATGATAGCAAACAGCAGCCATTAGTTTTCTCTTACCAAACCTCAATTTATAACTAATAGGCTCCCTTCACCATTTTTCTACCCACCAACCTCAGCAGGCACTAGAGTTGCTTTACCAAGGCCTGAGCACCCTGGCCTCATTGCAGCATTATCACACACCTTTAACAGACCAACAAATGCGGCTACACCACACAGGGTATTGGCAGCACACAGAAGGACCAGGGAAAGCCTAGCATCTTTTAACACAAAGTCATTTAACCTGCCCCAGAGCAACACCACTGTCCTTTACCTTACACTCTTTGGGCAGTTGCATCCTGGTTTCCCAAAAACTGGCAGTGTAAACACAGCTGTGGACTTCTCCTGAAGCCTCATTATTACAGTTCAATTGCTGCTGGCTTTTTTTTTCTTCCAAGTTTCCAAATTACCTCCAGCCTCTACATTGTTATAAACTAATTAGGCTTTAATAAGTCAGAAAATGAGGCAGATTAGGATAATTAGGCCCTGTGATTGATTACTGGGGCTGTTGTGGCATACACCAGGTGAAAGGCAGTGAAGGCAAGAGTGGGCATTTGTAGAGAGTGGACAGGGTTAGGAAAACAGACACTCGGACTCGCACTGGAAAATATACGTCTTGTGCTAAACTCAGTCAATTCACATAAAAAACCTCTAGCATAGATACGTCCTTCTCTGGTTGCAAAGGAAAAGCCAAAGACTTAAACTTCTAAAGTGTGGGCTCTCAGAATTTCAGCAAACATACTTGTCTCTCCCTCTTGCCAAGAAGGCAGCATGTGGGGAGCCATGAGGAGAGCATTCCGTCCTCTACATTAACCTGTTGCACAGGCAGCACAGGAACGATGAAAAGCACAAGCCCTCCTCGGCTTTCCCTGCCTTGAGAGCTTCCACTGAGGCTTTGAGTCAGACAGAAACACCTGCCCCTGTGGCTCATCTCACCAAGCACTTGCAACCACCCAGCCAGAAGGTCTTTAGGCAAACACCCTATGAACGAAGCCGGCTCTGTGCTCGCATACGGGCGAGCCGTGAGTCATGCCCTCTGAATCTAGGTGTGCGATTTTATTTCCCACATGATAATAAAAGGGTAGTAACGCTCAGCTAGTCAGCTCATCACATCAGCGTAGCAAAGGTTTTATTTAATAACCTAATCCAGCTCTGAAATATGTCCAGATTTAAACCAGTTGAATGTCAAAAGTTCTCCAAGTGGTTATGGATGAGTCAGTTATCATGTAGCTTTAAGTGAATTTTGATAAAACGTTGAAAGAAAATTACTGTCCCTGCGTGAGGCAACACTGAGTAATAAGGAAAGTTTTCGACAGAGACAGCCACATTTTGAAAAACACCTAAGCTAAGTAGATAAAAACAAAGAATTTCTTCCATCCTTTCTTCTTCCTATGTATCCTCAACACAGTTGAAGGTTTTTAAAACCCATAAAAGTTAGTCGTATCTGGGCAGAATATGATTACAGTGCATCAAAGGTCTTGGCTTATCAAACCCTTGGGTGATCCTGGATGGTAAAATTAAGAAAGGGGGAAATTACAGCTCTGCTGGGACAAAAGAAGAAGTTTTGTTCCAGAATTAGAAAGTTGTATTTGGCAACATTAGAATTATGATTACTTAAATATGCCAAGCTATCTGTCCCTTGACAAGCACATTAAAGAGAAAATCTTTTAAGATGCCAGCCCTATAAATACACAGATTTATTAGGAAGCAGGTGAGTACTGATGAAAAGGCCTCTTATCCAAGAGCTTTCTCTGAAAAGTAGAGCAGTGAGGTGTGGCTATTCGATAAGATGAACTCAAGACCCAGGATCCAATCACTGAACTTACACGTTGCAGTAATCTACAGGACAAAGGTTTGCAATGAAATATAATTGCAATAGCCTACTCCTAGAAAACAGCTCTTAAAGGTCTCTTGGCTCACAGCACTCAGCTAAGGAACAGGGAAGCTGCTGTGCATCCCTCGCCAGCCTGCATGGTTTTGGGCACATCATCAAATACTACTTTTATTCTGGGTCCAGCACCCACATTAGAAACAATTCTAAATTGAGTTCAAAGTTGTGAACATGAACATCCCTGCTCAGCTGCCACATGAGCATCTCAGGTCAGGACCCAGCACCTTTTGACAAAACGCTGGGGTTTTGTGAGGTTGAGCAATTCCGGGCTTTGTTCAAACCTAAACCCAGAATCCAGGTGTTCAGTCACAGCTCATCCACAGGGAGGATCAGGCCCCTCAGGGAAAGCTGCAGCACCTGATGCTTTTCTTCCAGAGCAACAGGCTAAGGATTAACACCCTCAGCCAGCAAGTGGGAAACTGAAAGATAAATTATATCTTTTTAGCAGAAATGAAAAAGCCCTATATTATACATAGAAACACAAATGCTTGTACTAAAACAGAGCTATAGATGCAGTTCTACCCCAATAGTTTTGGAGTTTGATTGTGAGGAACAGGCTGGCTTTCAGTCTTGGGTCAGTTTTGCACAAAGCCATCACTGCTTTATGCCCTTTCTTAGCCAGCAAGCATAACTTTATTTTCTGCACTGTGGCAAGGCTGTAAAAGAACAGAAGTGTGTCACGCCTGTGTATTTAGGGCATTTTTCAAGGAACTACTATTTACAGAATTGAAAGACCTAAGGCTTAGGGGAGAACAACTGCTGGACTGCTACAAGGAAGTGGCTGGTACCCTCCAAGTCCTTTTCTGAACAGAAAAACTAATCCCACTCAAAGGTTAGAAGGGATATGCATTTCCCAGCCTTATTCTTTCCCATCACTACTACTACCCACCCTCTCATTTTGGAGCAAGGGTTTCTAAGTAGGCACAGGGCTATAAGGAGGTGCTTAAATTAAGGCTTCTGGGGCTGGGATTTAACACCCACCCCTGTTCTCAGCTGCTCTGACTAATGAGCTGTAGGCAGCTGTATGCTGAATACATTGACTCTGGGCAATTCCCTGCTTAATGCACCAGCTTTTTGGGGTCATCAACTTTTCTTTGCCTCAGTCCTCATCTAGAGAGACAGCATAGCCATGAGAGGACTGTAGAAGATGAAAGTGTCCCAAGAAGAAGATACTATGGGATCCCTTAGTAAGCCCCTTTTTACAACCCTTCATATACACTGGAGGCAGTGAGGGCTCTGGGTTCTACTCTAATCTCTCTTGTCACTTGATGTTTAGATGTTTAAATCCTTTGCTGAGTCTCTTCTTTTAAGTCCCTGTCACGAGGAGTTACAGAGCAGTGGGACTGACTTGTGGCACTCTTGGGCTGTTTCTGCAGCGCCTGTTACAAAAGGACCCATGTTTTCTCTGTGGGATGCTGCAATGCAATTAACATCAGGCAGATATGAAGAGGAAAAGGTTCTGTCTAGTTGTGAAGAAGCAGGTTTGGCCAAGGTTCTGCTAAGTCAGTTCCCACACTTGAGCTGAAAAGCAAATGCAAATGTTTCATAGTGCCCTGAGCAAATTTCACCAAGTTCAAGCAGGGCCAGCAGGATGGCTCCTCCAGGGAGCCTTCCTCCTCTGCTCCTCCTCAGCGTCTTCTCTGCCGCCTTATTTTGCTCTGGTGCAAAGGAGAGAAGCACCAAGAGCTTCCATTTTCCAACAGCCTGCTGAAAATACCTCCTTCCACACGAGCTGTGGAGAGGCAAGCGAAAGTGTGGACAAAAGCTCAAGCTTTTTTTTTCCCTTGTGTGTAGGGCTGTTTGTAATTATTAATCTCGCAACAGCAGAGGTAAATACGATAACTGCATGACTCAGGCTGTGCCTCAAAGGTCATTCTCAGTTCCTACCCCAAGCCAAAGGGGAAGAAGGAAAAAAGCCTGTTATATTCATGTTCTCATTTCTCTCTGGGGTGAGTCACCCTACCAGTTAAACGCTATAAAATGACAAACATTGGTAAATAAGATAATATTAATGATACTGATGACTCAACTGAAATAAACACACATCAGTCACAGCTCAGCAGCCTGAAAGAAACTTATGAGAAGAGAAAACCTGCTCAAATCAAAGACGACATGATGATTGCAAATCTGCTATTAATAAATATTTTTCTATGACAAAGCATTCCACGCAGTATTTATATTTCATTATGCACAACACAAACCAAGCGACTGGAAACATTACTCATAGCAATTGTGGAAAAAAACTGTGAGAACTCTTTTTTGTTTCTGCTAGGGCAATGTAATTACCTCTTTTTAAAAGCAACACACTTGGCTTCATACAAAACCCTTTCTTCCTCTACCCTGGAAGATTAGGATGCATTCCCAGGTTTGCACCTTTTTTCTAACACTAAATGTGAGACACAGCTTGAGTGACTGGTGAGCAGGGAGTCCCCAGCTCCCTAATTCAGCAAGAAACTGCCACCCGTATCTGTTTTGAAGGTGTATTCCCAATGCAGGGAGGCGAGCCTGCAGCAGCTGGAGTTTGACAGGACGGGTCTTCAGCTACCGGGGGAAGGACTGGAGGCTTTCAGCCCAAGAAGTCCCAGGTTTCAGGGCAGAGCAGCCATCATGGGCTCGGATTGCTCTTACAGTTACAGGTATTCCCCAAGGAAAGAGCTTGAGGAACAGTGGCACAACACCAAGACAATGAGCTTATCACCAGCATATTGTCACACACACATATGTGCCTGTGACCTCCCCTCTCCCAGCAATGAACTGAATAGACACGGCTCTTCCCACATGTGCTCTCCCTCCTGTATTTTCATTTTTCCTAGATTAACAACTCTCTCATTCATCTGATAGTATTTTGGTCCCCCAGTAGTGTTTGCAACTGTCTGGGAGAGTCCAAATTAAGAATACTGAGCCAGAATGAAGCCTAGGTATCACAGGAATTGGTGTGTGGGCTTTCACACAGGAGGCAGTCCTTTTTTCTGCTCCTGCAACAGCCTCTCCTTGTGATAAAGCCTGGAGATACAAATCCTGCCTCCCGATATGTGGCTCCCACTGAAGTCACCAGCAGGTGTTTGCAGACAGAGGGTAGAATTTGCACATAGGGAAGGATCATTTGCAGTTTGCTTTTCAGAGCAGTCAAGCCTGATCTGTTGGAGATATGCATGTGAGTCATCTCACACTCACTTTCCTCCCCTCCTGAACAGTGAGCAAACTTCAGTCTAACAACCACATATCTCTTCTGCAGCATCTTTATGGCTTCTTCCCTGAATACTTCACAGTCAACTTGGAGAGAGAGAGAAACTTTGCACCAAAATACTGAGCAATTTTAGGTCTGATCTTGCAGAACAGAAGCGATGGACTTCCCTTCCTGATCACGTATCCCAGAGTGTTTTCATTAGCCAGGATATAAATTTCTGGAAAGTTTAACGTCTTTGGTTGTAAATCAGAAATAACTCAGAGGAAGGCACGAGAGGATTTTTTTGTCATTACTAGCAATCTGTGCGATATATCACATAAACCACAAACTTCAAGGCGAAACTCCCTTCTCATCTAACGTGGTATAAATCCAGAGGTACATAGCTCAGCACACCCAAATCTCTCCAGTACTAAATTAATCTAGCTGTATTTGTGATTTAGGAGCTACAATGCAAATGTCACAGCATTGCAAAAGCACTGAGGACAACGAGCAGCTCTGCAGTTAACCTTGAGTCTGGGCATCTGCATTGGGCTCCCAGCTCTGTCACAGGCTTTGTTCTCTAATTCCCTTGATCCCAAATCAGCTCTGCCTCTTGGAAACACAGGTTATTGCTTTCCTCCCAACTTCTCTCATTTATCAACTCTTCATTACAGGAACAGCCCCTTAGAAGGTGTTTATGAAAATCCCTGACTAGAGTGAAAAATGTACTGTGTTAAACGTGCTTTTATATAATAAATGCAAGTTAATTCCTGCATGGCATAATGGTGACAATAAAAAATGTCAGTCTTCTTCCTTTGCTCGGCATTAATCAGCCTACTCTATGGGGTTTTTAAGCAAGTGGACTTTTAGGAGGTAAGTGTTATTGGCTATGTGACCTTGCAATAAAACTTTCCTTTGGAATTTCTGAATGCTTCCCCAGGCAATCGAAATAATTTCAATAGCTCTGTGTCCTGTCCCTGTCTCCCTACCCCCCAAGTTCATAAGAAAACAATTAGGTTCTGAGAAAGCATCTACACAGCTGAGCTTACAGTCCAAAGCAATGAGGAAATAGCTCCTCCAGCTGCTGTGAATTTTATGTAAAACTGTTACTGAGCACAGTACCAAATACAGCTTTTCACCCTTAAAAGTAGTTTCTCCAATTTAAGCTTTGGGACCAAGCATTTTGCCATCATTTATTTAATCTGCCTTGATCAAATGATTCTTAATAAAAACTCTGGGTTTCTGAATGCTCTGGATTTCAGAGCTGACCATTAATGGATACTAAGAGGAGTTACAGACAATAACCACAGCACAGGAAGATGATTAAGATGCCTGTCCCAGATGAAGCATTATTTTAATGTTGTGGAGGGTAGTGGGTAGGTGGTTCATGTCTGTTTTTCTTTGGGACCACAGAAGAATTTGCAGCACGAAGCACTGAACACAGATAAAATGAGCTAACATGGGTGGTTTATCATACTGGACTGGCACAAATGTTACAAGGGACAAAGGCGGTTACTGGGATAGCCAGGAGTGCCATACTGTGAAACAAGTACGTCCGAGCAAGGCTCTGCTCCATGGCCTCACCTCTTGGTCTCCATCTCACCTGTGTTGATGTGCCTCTAAGGAGCCCTCTCCATCCAAAGAGCAACAGATCACGTCACTTGCAGTAGACAAACTTAGAATAACTCCTTGTAATCTCAATGAAGAGATTTAAAATACTTTCTCTGAGGCCAGAAGCAAGCTGAGCAAAGGGTCTCAGGGGAGCAGATGGCATCATACCTAAAGTCCATCCACGACCCTCTTAAACATGCCCAATTCCTCACTGATGAATACTCAGCACTCCCTATCCCACAGTGGATTTATTTTCAAGAAGAGATGTAGGGAACCACTTTTCATCTTGAGAAGGGAATTTGGGGCATTACCAAGAAAACAGAGCTGCCCTGAGGTGTGCTGGAGTTTTGCCTGGGCAGCTCTTCTCCTCAGAAGGAGCATTCGGACATCTCAGGGCTGCTGATGTAATTTGTTGAGCAAACTTGGCTGCATATCAGAGCTGGTCAGAACATTTTCCACAAAGTGAGATTTCAAAACTGAAGTGTTCTTGTCAAGACATCAGGTTTTGAGAAAGTCTTGTTGGTGTTTTTTTACAAGAGAGTCATGTAATTTACATCCTAGTGGTTAGGACAGTGGCCAGGAGATGAAAGAGCCAGGTGAAACTCCTTTCCTTGCACAACTGAGAAAGAACTGCAATGAAATCTTCTGGCCAGGAAGATGGATGGGGCTTAAACAAGAGACTCTCACACTCCAGGCACTCAGTGCCTTAAAGATAGGGAACAAAAAGCAGTCTGAAACCTTGAAAATTACTGCAAAACAGGGTAGTCATCTTCTAAGTCAATTCTCCTACATATGCAGCAGGCCTGAGTAAAGTGGTTTCATGCAGGGAACAGTAATTGAAAACAGTCATTGAAGTGGTAAACAAAAACCAGAATGCTAAATTAATGTGCAGTAAGTGACCGTGTAGGTTTTCCTTCAATATTAAGGATTTAAACCCCACAGTGTATTCGCAATAACCCATTCTTGTTTTTAAAACATTTTGTTCCAGATAGCTCAAAACCCTGCTCCCTCCTGGCAACGAGAACAATAGTTTTCTATTGGAAGCTAAGGATAACTTGTTCTAGGGCGAGAAGTTCTGCAAAGTTCAACCAAGTGGCTCACAGGCAAATGGGTTCTGTAGCAAGAATAGTGGGTCAAAACCTTAGTTTTTAACTTCTTCTCTGAAGAAGAGCACCTCTAACAACACAGAGCCCCATAGCAACATGCTCGGGCATTGACTCTGCACTGAGTCAGAGGGAAGAATGCCATTTAATGACTCACCAGCACCACTTATGTTGCATTGTATAGCGCTAAATAATCTAATCTGTCTATCTACTCGAGAGCCTTTAAAGAGTGCTAGTATGCAATGTAAAGAGTTTTCATTGGCATACATGAAAGGCATTAAGAACTGGATCTCACCCCATGGAAAGCTGCCATCATTTCTACTGGGAGTTGGACCAGAGCTTATACATGCAACGCATAGTGTTTGGGAAAGCTTTTGGAAATAAAAAAAATAATAACAATAAAAAAAAAAAAAAAAAAAAGCAACAGCTATCAAAGACAGTGGTTTCTGGACAAAGTCCTGTTCTCAGGTATTCTTCATTATCTGTGCATGCAGATCTCCCTTTGATGTCGATGAGAAACCTGCTGATCAGGGGAGCAGCTCACTGACAGTAAAATCTCCTTTTCCAGAGGAGGGAGAGAAGGACAGTTTGTCCTGTAGCTATCCGGACAGCCACTGAGTTTCCCGGCACTTTCCTGTAGGTGGCACTGCTAAATTTTTTAACAAAAGTGAATTTTATAAACTCTGACTAAGTTCTCAATCATTCAGTAATCTTCTCCGAATGGAAAAGCTAAACCACACAAGCCATTTCCCTGTCACAGCAGTGTGCCTTGCACGGACACAACGGAGTCTGTGCCTGATCCTGCGTCCACAGAATCATAGAATGTCCTGAGTTAGAAGGGACCCAAAAGGATCATTGAGTCCATGCAGGGGAAGTCCAGGGGAAAAAGAAATGTAAGGTCAAAACTTGTATTTATGTCATCAACTGAATACTTTCCTGCTAGGAATTCAGTCCAGATGGAGAATTCTGGATCTAATTTCCTCTCAGGATTGCAGTTTTAGGATCTCTCCACTTTCAAGGTTACACAGTGATACTTGGATGTGTCAGGGCCCTTCCTTGCCTCCAGTATAAAACACGAACTCCTCTTTCAGTTCGTGGCCTGGGTCAAAAAATAACCACGCTGCCTATTGTTAGCTTCTACTAGCAACTTCAGTGCCTCACATACAGCGTTGTGAGAGTACTACAGGTGCCAAGATGCTCCTTTTCCAGCAGAACCATTTCTCCTCAGCCAACCCTAATGACAAATCCTGATATTTGCAGCAAATTAAAATAGTCAACCGTGGATGAAAAAATCAAAGTGGCAGTGAGCAAAAAGGGCCATCTGGAGGGCAGAGGGTAAATCCCTCTGGGGACTGTTCATCCTGCATCAACTTTGGGCATCCCATCTCAAACCCCTATGCAACAGAACCACAGTGCATCTCTACACAATGTACAGTTAATGAGGATGCATTAGAATCACCTTTCAAAACACCTCACCATGCAAGAGTCAAACCCGAATTGTCACTGGGCTGTTTAGCAATGGGCTGGCACTAGAAGGACAGTCCCATGCAAATACAAGTATGTATTAAGTGGTTGACAATACATGCTGGTTTTCCCGCTAACCCAATCTACCTAATATCTGATACGTAACCCATCCTGTGATGGTCAGTACTTTTCTATTCAAATAGTGTAGGTAAATTCATAAGCTTTCAGAGCCCTGAAGAAATCTTTGTTTCAAGAGCAGGAAGTCCCATGCGTCAAACATTATGTTACAAAAGCATCCTTCTCTTGCACCAATTGCAGATCTGTCTCCTTCAGTTTCATTGGCTCATTTTGCAATCAGACATAAGGAACAGTAATGAGCAGGGACACATAAGCTTTTGGAACCTCCTACCCAGAAAACCCTGTTTCTGTCCAGGCTATCAGTCCAGGGAAGCTTCAGGTTTCCCCTCCAGATATGCTGCTTTCCTTACTATGGGGAAGTCAGGCAGGACTTTGAGCATGCCCAAATTAAAGCTTCCCTGGTGGCCACATGCAAAGAAACATAGATATATAATCATAAGCCAGAGAGAATCGTGACTGCCCTCTTTATAACTCTTCTTTTGTTAACGGAGGATCTCTCAAGCCAACTTCTTCTACCAGCACTGAAAGAGAGAAAAAAAATCGCTCTCTTCCTCTATTGCCACTGCACTTGTTTCACAGACACTCAACCCAAGGACGCTGCTTGATTTCCAAGGTGAAAGCCCTCAACAAAATGATGCTGATGTATCTTGTAAACTCCCAGTTTTTACTATCATCGTGGGATTCAAGTATCTGGAAAGAGATTTGACTTATGAGAGATGGCAGCATTAGCAGCTCAAAAGTTCATTCATCCTCAAGAGCATATATATCAGCTGAAATGAGTTTCAAAGGACCATTCACTTGAACTGATTTACAGGTACGCCAGCAGACATAGAGACACTTTCAATGACATAATTTTAATAGGCTAGGAGCATTTTTGCTACTGCAGCCAAGATCAGGATATTTTTATACTGTTTGTCAGAAGGGAAGCTTTGCTTTGCATGCATTTAGCCTCAGGAACAGAGCTTCCTGACAGCATTGCCAAGAGCACATCATTTTTGCAACAGAGGCAACACTGCGAGAATGATGTGCTTCACTGGTCCTGACTGGAGCTCATAAATGCTTTTGCAGCCGTCACACAGGGGACCTGAGCCAAACTGTCCGGTGCAGGTGTGACAAGTGGCCATGGGAGCCCAGCACTGCCCTTCTGTGTCCCGTGGCAGGAGGTGGCTGTGTCAGGCTGCCCATGCCTGCCAGCGCTGGGGCAGACCAGCCCAGCTCCACCTACAAGAAGACAAAGGTGCCTGCAAGGCTGTATGCACGGCCATCGCAAGGGACGCTTTGGAAGTGGCTCTGGAAAAGGTGCAAGAATGCTTTACTTGGGAATAACGCATTTTTTCCACAGCCTCAGGGGTCACGAGCCACAAGCAGACAGTGGAAGTGCCGCCTGGGTGGCTGATGGTGTGGTGCATCATCTCACCAGCAAGTCCCACTCCTAAAGCAGCAATGTGAGCAATGACCGTGCAGAGCAAGGCTGATGGTGACGTGACGCGACACAGTTCATCGAGGGAAAGGGCAAATTGCATAATATTTCCCACCCCCTCAGCAAAGCTGGCACTTGATGGGGAAAAATGAGGTGGCACGGTTGTATTTTTCTTATGTGATGTTTTTTCCCTCCATTAGAAAGGGGAACTTTTCAGCCCCAGCATTTTCGCCTCCAAATTGAGTCTGTGGAACAAACTTTCAGCTGCTGACTCAGACAAACACCCAAGCTATGACTGCAGGATTTGGTCACTGTTCCATACGAAACAGGTAGTTGAAAAAGTTGTTTTCACTCACAATATGCCTTCTCCCCTGTTCATGGAAGAAGTTGCCAAAGCCCATGTTATTCTTCTGATGCTTCCTCAGACCTCTTCCCTTAAGTCTATCCATTTTTTTCTCTATCCCAAGGGAGGTAGGGAAAAAAAAAATAAACGTATGCTGAACATCTAAGATAATTTTTCATTTAAATTTCTCAGACGTAGAGAGGAATGGGGCTTAAGTCTAGGAAATTCTAAGCATTGCTAAGTAGTGACCATTTTTGTGGGCCTCATCTGTAACATTAAGCATTTTGCTGAAGTTTAACTAATTGTAGCTATGGATCAAATCATTGGCCCTGTGAAGGATTCCATAACCCACTGTCACATTTAAACTCACGTTAAGCAAAATACGTTCGTGCCATAAGTATTCTAATAGCAGACAGACACAGAGCCAAACTCGCTCCCAGATCCACTCGGCTCAGGCTGACCCAGCTGATCACAGAAATGCTTTACCCTGGAGCGGGGCGGGGGGAGGCGAAGATGAAAGAATAATTTCTACTCCAGTTTGCCTCAGATGTTTCAGCGCTGGGGTTGTTGTACAGCAAGACAAAGTTGGGTACTTGGATGGCAGACAGCCACAGCCCTCATCAGTAGCACTGAGGTGAAAATTATCGTGCTATAATTCAAGCCCTGTCATGCCTCATTGCTTAATTATATAGTTCTGATTACAACGGAATCATTTTTCTATAGTATGTCCCAAGCTGACATCACTTTGATTAACAACTCATTTATCTGATTACATAGTAACTCAATAACATTTTGAATTGGAAGGAAACCAGGAAGCCCTTTCGTGCCCATTCAGCTTCCTAGCTAGAGTGCATATAAGTACCCTGTAATTTCATCTTCTTTATTTATAGCATGAACAATGCTTTAATGACCTGGAGAGTGGAACAAGCAGTAAGGTACAGAGATTTGAAGATAATAAAAAACCTAAGAGCTGTGAGAGAAGGAGATGGACCCTACAGAGACCTGTAGTAGTCCTGCAGCTGGTGCCATCTTCAAGTTTATGTTCCTAATCATTTATTACAGAAGGGCTCAGAGGCCCTAGCTATGTCGTAGCCTTATTATGTTCAGTTCTGAGCAGGCGTCTAATTGAGGAGAGTCTGTTTCAAAGAACTCAGAGTCTTAGGCTTTGATTCAGCAAAGAACTGAGGCATTAAGTCTCTGACTTTAGGCTTCATTATCATACCTCCTCTTGCAACACCAACTCTTTCTTTTATGACTCCCGATGTTTCCCATAATATGGTGTAGTTCACATCTTCAAAGTCCTATAAAATATAAGTAAATTAAGCTTTAAAATTACCCCAGCAAGATCAGCAGACAGTTGTTTGAGAGGCAGAAACTGAGTCATAGAAATATGAAGTGACTTGCCCAATACCCCATCATAAATCATTGATAGGAAGTCAGAGAAATACTAGTTCCTAAATCTTTCAGCCCACCACACCTCACAATTTATTCTTGATTGACCTGTTTGCTTTAGGAAACTTCCTACATATGCCATTGGAATAGGAAGAGAAGAAACCCACTGTTAAAGGCCATGTGGCCCTACCCATGATGGAATCCAAGGAAGAAAACTATGAGACACAGCAACCCTCTTTCAGCAGAAAATCTGCTCATCAGAAGGGGCTGATTGAGATCATTACTGCACAAAAGTTCACTTATTCCATCACAATCCCCAGTGGGAGTCAAGGTGGCTGATATACCCATTGCTCGGTTTGTTCCTGCTCTTCAACTTGAGCAGCACCCCAGGGGACAGGGATGCCCAAGGCAGTGACTGGCCTCTACCTGCAGCCATCATATGTATAAATCATATATTCCAAAACTGTTTTTTAAATGAGATCTATAACAATATTTTTTAATGTGGCAAAGCTTATTTTTCATTCCATTTTGGTTAAAACAGTTTTGATAACAAAAATCATGCTTTCCTACACTCATGTCGACAGTTTTAGCTGATTAAAATAGCACTCCAGCTTGTAACATCCTCAGGAAAGGGATACGTCTGCTGCACGTGTAAGGTGATGTTAACAGCTGCCTCGCATAATCGTCCTTGTCAGCTCATGATTATTACTCCTCTGACTCCTAAATAACAGTTCTGTTGAGTTTCCAAGGCATTTCCAAAGCCAGTGCATGGCGTACACATTCTTGTCTACTCTGCATATAAATAGGGTGCAGATATTTCATTAATTAATATCTGCAGGTTACTCCGAGTTTCCAAGATATAGTTATATTCACTAAACCTCAAATCAAGCCCCTTATCACATGCTTCACAAATGCATATGAAATAAGCCATCCTGCTGCCAAAGTTCACCACCTGTGTGAGAGATCCAATGCAGCAGGTGTGGCTCTCATGTCACAAATTATCTTGGGAGTTCTTCAGTTGTTTCCTGGTCCAATGTCTGTTTATTGACCTCCCTGCAGTTAATCTGTGAATACTTCCTATTTTTCTTCTTGACTGCATGGGCATGGTATGCGGCCTTCTGCAAGAGAAAGGTATTGTCCATCATTTGGATACTCCACTTGTCTGGAAATGTTTTCCTAAATAACAGTGGAAATAAAATGCTGTGTATACATCTGTGTCAGACTGCAGCTGAACATGAAATGGCAGCTGCATGAAGCCTACAGTGACCTCTAAGAAATTTAGAGGGGCAGCAGAAGGAAAATCGTCAGCATTTTGTCATCAGCATTCTACCATCAGCATTCTACCATCAGCACTTTGAGAGTGCATGATGAGACACAAAAAACAGGACTTTATTCATTTGATTAACAAGCAGCAGGAAGAATCCACAAGAACAATTTCTAACCTACTTCAACGACACCAAGAACAGATCCCTACCGTGCAGCCCATTGCAGTAACCGTTACTTAGCCATCTCCACCACACAAAGCCATCTGGCTTTGGTTTTTATCCACAGTCCAGCAAGTGTCTTCAGCCAAGAGTGATCCAGCTCTGAGCAACTCTGGACAGATTGGGAATGTGGAGTGAGAACCATCATCACAGATTTCTGGGTCCACAGGTGATGGGACAAATCCAAACCAGTCATTCATTAACACCCCCTTCCTCCCCAAATTTATCAAATTTGCATTATTCTGAAGGGCTGAAGCCACTGAATTTGCTCTAGACATGCTCTGCTGTCTAATGGGGAATAAAACACAAATCACAGCAAAAACATGATTGTGAAAACTGATTGCAGGACCCGTCCTGCTTCACTTCTAGCCCAAGGCATCGATGCTAGGGGAAGAAAGCTATAAACAAACTGCACATAATTATTCCATTATTACAGTACATGCCTACTGCGTGGGTGGGAATTCTTCTCTTCTATCCCTAGCATGTTTCCCTGCCATGGCTTCCTCCACCCCTCGTCATCTGTTCAATTAAGTAAGGACATTACCTCAATGTATTAACGGGGGATACCGAAGCAATAGCAGACAATGTTAGAGGAACTTTTAGACAGGTGTGTATTCATCTGATTAAAAATAATAATAATAACAGTAATAATAACACTCCCACAACCTCCAGGTTCTTTACTGCTTTTCTTTGCCTTTCCAGCTTTACCAGGTGTGAGTTATTTGCATTTTATTATTATTTTTTTTAAGAGTAATAATTAGGGAGGGTGTGAACATAGAAGTACACTGCATCTGGCTACAACCTCTGCCAAACTTCAAGTCTTCCTTGAATTCCAGGGTTAGGATCTCTTGTAATGTGGTAGTGTAGAATTACGTATTTCTCAACCAGGGCCTGATTCTTTACTCATTCATACAGACATAAATTGGTGGTAACTGCATCAAATCAGCTGAACATTACAGAGTTAGGACTGCAAAAAGCAGAAGTTTTCTTGCATTTTGGAAACAAGGGGGAAATAAAATGAGAGCTTTCTTGTGGACAGATTGTATTTGCATATTTATTCCCACGAGTACAGAGTTTTCTTTGTGTGGTTAAGGAAAGGGTGTATTAACTGGACAAGAAGCTATGTATGGAATGGTGACCAGCAACCTCCCTAGAATATCCTAGTGCTTCCCTCAGCTGAAGGGCCTGGATAATGAAACATGAGTTTTATAAGTCTTGTTCTTTCAGTTGAAAAATGGGCTGGACTAACTCTTTGCAGGGAAAATGTTTCCAGCGCCTCCATGACCCCAGCCTCAGTGGGCCAGGCTTGAGCAGATGCTGCAGTTTTGTCCCTCGGGAGTACACTACCACATGCTCTGAATCTTAATTAGTGAATAGTCCTAAACGATACCTAGATCATCAGTGTTTCTGTACTTTTTGTTGCAGAGTTTGTGCTTTTCTCCCTCCAGTTTGACTAACATTACACCTATTGGGACGGGTGCTCTACAGGGACAGCTTACAATATACTCGCCAGCCTGTGGTGCATTTCAGCAGTTTGTCGTATTTTCTGTATTTATTGACCCATTAGAGCCTCTGTCCGGTTTCTAAGCTCTTGAATCCACACTCAGCATTCAGCTACTAGAGGACCATAAACTGATGTTATCATACAATAGCAGGGACATGAGGCAACACCTTGATTGGAACACCACTTCACTTTAAGAACGTTCACCTGTCAGGCAGGTGGGTTGTTAACTTCTTCAAAGATTGCATTCCTCTAGCAGCTCCCTTGCTACTGCACCCTACATTTTGTTGATATCTCCTTATGGAGTACAGGCTCATTTCTTAGCTCCAGCTCACTCCACAAGGACTGTCCACACTGACAATGTCCTGGACAAGGTGCTCCCACTTACAGTGTTGCACCACAGAGGTGGGTATCACAAGTAAATGATGGTCCATCCTTTCTCCACTGCCGTAAAGGATTTCACAAAACAGAAAGCAATGGCAAGACAATTGCCTGTTCCCTTAAACGGTAACAGAATCACAGTATACTTCTATACACACAAGTCAGCTTTCTTGCTCAAAAATGAAGAAAACAGGATTCATGCATTTTCCTGATCCCTCAAAATCTTTGCCATCAAAAGATTTTATCCATTAACAATAATTACACTTCTGAAGTAAGCAAAAAGTTCAGGTTACTTCTCATTTATCCAGTCCAGTATATTTCTGTTCTGTGAAAAGAAATAAAACTCAGTGCAGAGGAGACAGTTGTCCTGTCATGTGCAGAACTACTTTTCTCCATTAAAAGAGCATCATGTTATAATTAGCCAGTGAGGCTTTGAAATACAATTTTAGCCTTTAGCTAAAAAAAAAATCTACAGCCTTTTAAACTTTTGTGAACAGAATTATTTATGTTCCGATTAGGACATTAACATTTTGTTCTTCAGAGTTTGCTAGTACCAAATGAGACTTGTATGTATTATTTGCAAGGTGAACTAACATATTGGCAAGACTGGATAAGGAGGAGTGACTCAAAATAGGCCTGCTTTCAGCAGGGCTTCACAAGGCATCTTACTATCACTAAGATCTTCAAAAACCTTGCTCAGCTGACATCTAGAGCTACAGACAATCAGGTTCATGCCAGAAGGAACATCTTGCTTCTGACACTATCAAGCTGTTCAATAGCATCTTAACTAATGCCCAGATCCTGTCTGGGCAGGATCGAACCGAGATTTTCTCTCATTTGCCTCCAAGGTCACAAACCAATAGGTATACTCTAGGTATAAACTACACATGCGCATGGCTTCACAGCCAGGCCTCATACAGCAGACCACTGGTGAGAAGGTGATTTTATGTTTGCCACCATTCCATTTTAAGCCACACCTAGGTGATTGCCATTAGAATGGGGGCTATCTGCATTTATCTGCATTTATTCCCTTTTCCAACAACTCAGGAGGTGGAAGAACTAGAAAACAGGTGTCTTGTCTCCCAAATAACAGACCCAGCTCTGAATATCTTGGTACCAGTGACATGTCCCTCTCCTCAATGGTAAAGGATTGTGCTGGCAAGGTCTAACAACAGAAGGGGTCTTCATCACATACAGCCTATATTGGGACTGTCCTGGAGGAAGGCATCCAATTTAAGGGTTTAACCTCTTGGGTTTTCCTACCAGGTAGACAAGAACTAAGCCCCGTGCTAGGGGTTTAATGCCGCCCCAGCTTTGCATGGGAAGGAAGTCTGGGTGTCTAACCCAGGGCTGGGGATGCCACGAGGCAGCAGGGTGCCTGAAAGTTAGGCAATACAATGTCTGTGATCACATAAGGACTTAGCCCAAAGGGCCTCAGAGGTATTTCACAGAGAAATGAAACAGAGCCTCTGGCCATTGCAACACTTGCCATCAGAAACTGCAAATTCAGCTGATTTTGTGAGAAACTTGCTGGTGAACACCAACATTGGTATCTTGTGCTTTTACTTACACATGCTTTGAAACAATCATCCTCAACACTAGGCTGAAAATGTTGTAAACTCTTTATTTTTCCCTTTCCCACTACTGTTAATGAAACTACTTGTTAGAGAAAACCCTCCCCCAAGAATCTGTATTGGTAAAGTCAGTGGAGCAGGTAAGTGCTCTTTTCTCCATCTGACAGCTTCTTGAACATTCTTTTTTCCAGCCAGCAGCTGACAGAAACTGAGAGCAGCCTGATCTGGTACGCTAGGAACTTGGTTCTGGTTCTGGCTCTGACACTGACTGCCTGACCTTCACCTCCATGGGACTCTGTTTCCCTCCCCAAGCTCTGTCTTCCCTTGCTCTTGTTAGACTGAATTCTTCTAGAGAAAGACTGTTTCTAATTAGCAAGAACTATTTTACTTAGCTTAGAAGAAGCCTGATATAAACTGGAGAGTTTTAATACTTAAATGATGTAACTGCACACCTAGGGGAATTTAAAGAAGCCAACTGCTAATGATATACTAAAACATGATCCTCAGTCTGGAACTTCTTTTTGTTTTGGAGCAATATCAGGAGTCTGGAAATATTTCCTTGCATTTTGTCTGTATGTCTTGATTTTCCAAGTCTGGTATGAAAACAGCCAGCAGTAGCTGGATTTCAAGAAGGAGGCCTGTATAGCGCCAAGACAGACAATTTTGTGAAGCCCTCATCATTCCATTCACAAAAGATACCCAGAAAAATAGATAAGTCAGTAAGAATCTTCTAACACTCAGCCACCTGCAGGAGAGGCTTTCTGGGTGCATGGGAAGTCTGCACTGTCTCAACCTTGAATACACTTTCTGTTAGAAGTGAATTGCACAAGCTCAGATTTCCTCAGAAAACAGCAGTTTGTTACTGTGGGCTGCAAGAAGTTACTACAGCTCTGAGAAATATTCCAGATAAGCAAAATCCTCAGAATGCAACACAGCATCTTTGCTTTCAGCAAACGTGGCAGTCCTAACCCAGCTACATCTGTGAGTCAGGTTTGCATGACAGGCACCTGGTCCCCATGGGTGGGACTCGTTCACCTTCGCTTCACTCTCCAAAAGTTAAGCACAAAGGTCTGCTCTAATCACCTTAGGCTGGAATTCAGAGGCGGTTTCACCCCAATTTCTTCTTCCCATCTACTTAATACAAAAGATTCAATGTTAACTAGGTCAAACTTAGACGTCTTCTCTGTGACACACATTCATGTACTCTCCACCACCCACCCAGTGATGCCTTAGTCACACATCCTTGAGACCATACCTTGAAGTTGTTATCAAGGCCATCACGACTCTTTTCCCATTCTGTTGCTTGTGTTCATACTGCTCAACTGAAGTGCTTTCACACAGGGTTATCAGTCTGAATAAACTGAGGTGCAGGTCATCACATCTGCCTTCATACTCAGTGTGGCTGATGTTTTCAAGAGTTAAATTCAAATGGGAGATTTAGGTTAGCAATGGACAAATATTTTAAATTATAACAGTAATCCTAGCATGTCCTCACAAAAAGACCCCCACAGTTCCCTTCATATTACTCTTTCTGGAGTGGCTGTACTGCAATTAGATGAGCACAACTGGAGAAAAATAAACAAATTTTAGGCAGAACCTAGATTCTCATGACCCCTACGCAGGGCAGTGACAAGGCAGATAACCACAAGGTGAATCTAAACATTCAGCGTTGAACGTACTGTTCAACATTGCTGGAGGTCTTTTTATTACAAGATCTGCCCGCTGCAACACATTTTGTTAATGAACTATCATCTGTTTCTTTTACCGGTAATTCCTGATTTTAAGCAAACAGCAGAAGATTGGAAGCATGCTGTGAATTTCAAGCATTCAAAAAATATATCCCATAAAATCCTAAGATATGCATCTCATTGTGAGCACTGCTTTTACTGACAAAATTTGGGCAGGCTTCTACATCCAGGTAGATATTAAAGTCTTGGTTATCTCATATTTCTGAGCCATATGCCAGACATACTACATGAGGTTTTGATGCAAGTAGATCTATTAGAAAATTGAGGGGACCCCAAATTTTAATAGTGTGAAAGTAACTTTGGAGCTATGAGACCCATAGAAGCAACACTTTGAAGCAGCAGTAGTCAAATCAACAAATAAGGTTGCTGCTCAGTTGAACATGAGCATGCGAACAAACAGAAAAGGATTTGCATTTTTGAAGGATTAACTAAGTGGCATGATTTACCTACAAATGGTAGAAAATAAGCATGCAATTCACCAAGGCTCTGTCCTTCCCAAAAAAAGTAACCTCATCAAATATTGACTGAAGAAATGTTCCTTCTGGTCTTCTGCTCCAACTGAACTTTCTAGTTCAATTTCACCTGTTTCTCACAACCATTTCCCAGTATGCTTTCTTCTGGTTTCAGCTAAGGCAAAGTTGAGAGATCTCCAGTCTGTTTTGTTGACTTGTTTTTTTGTGGGCTTTACGGTACGAATAGGACATGGAGAGCTGGACAGAGAAGCCACAGGAAGCAAAAGATAAGAAATATTTACATGAAGGACTTAGCCTGGAAACTAAAAAAGTATCTTGTTAACAGAAAATATGGTAAATCTGGGCATTGCCTGTATGCACCAGGGGAAAAAACATTAGGCAAGAACCACCTCCTTGTTTTTAATCTTACCACCAAGAGAATCAGTCCCATTGTAGGCGTTAAGGGACTGAAAAACTAGCATGTATTATTGAGCTCTACTCTGTTTGCTTACTCAGAAGACAATTCCTTCAGCCGAAAGAATTACCAAGTGAAATAGTATGGCTTGTTTCAAGCAGCCAGGTGAGATCATCTGCCTGACCCTTCTGACCTTAAAAATTAGAAAACATGCCCTACATTCCAGATACAACTGTTAGGATCAGTATCTGAAAGCCAAGCCACTTATCACATTTCAAAGTTCAGGCAGCTAATCTGAAAATATAGTCTTTAGCAGCTTTAGGCCAAATATTGCTTTCATTACAACCCCACTGAAAGCACAGGGAGAGAATATATCCCTGGCATTCCCACCTGTCTCTTCACCCCCTACTAATGTCAGGGTGTTTCAGGCTATATCATGGTTCTCTGCTTCATAATCTTGTAAACTGTGTGAAACATCCAGACCACTGCAAATATTGGTTATTCCTGTTTATCAGAAGATGTGTTTTCATTTACACCTTTTTCAATAATGTTTTTCTTCATGGAGTACAAAGATCCGAAGATTTCCAAGCATGTGGGGGTAGGAAGCACCAGAAACTGCCCAAGACTTGACTCCTGGCTATGTGCACTGGCAATGACTCTGCAAAGCACTTAAGCACATGCTCAGCTCAGTGCACAGGTATGTCTTCATTGACTTTGCTAGGACAGGTATGTCCGGTATGCAACATGTAACAGGGCAGAGCTCTTCACACAGCAGTTCTCAAACGCTTCACTGTTATAATGCAGTTTCTGACATTCTCATGACTATAAATATTAATCCAAGCAGTTTAGTATCTGTTGAGTCAGGACGCCACTTGTAACCCACTTGGGGCATGACCTCTAGTCCCAGAAGAACTGTCCTAGAGCCCTGTGAGCATACAGGCAGTTTCTGTGGTGATTATATGACAGTATGTGGCCACTACACAAACAAGGAAAACCTACCCTCTCTCATTACTGAGGCTGGTTTGGGCACTAGTCCAGTTCTGCCAAGTCCTTTATCTTCCCATGTAGTTAGTAATCAGTTTGTTTCTACCTCACCCATATTTACTCTGGTAGCTGAGCATCATCTCAATAAGGTGAATAGCTCATTTAGTATTCCTTTTCCTAATGGGAGCCCGTAGGCATCAGATCATGTTTGTGCAAGACATTGTAGAATAGCTCAAAGAATTCAAGTTCTAGTTGACTCAGGTAGTAGAGAGCCTTGATATAATCTGCTGTATCTAAGATTAATTTGTTGCTGTCACCCAACGTTTCAGATTAGTTTTGAGTACCATTTTAGTTCACTGGGACAGAGCATTCCCATATAATTGAAGTACCCAATATAGCTCCAGTTTCAACCTATGACTCCAAGCACAACACAATATATTAACTAAGATGTTAGGTGTTCTTCCCCTTTTTTTCATCCTTTGTCTCTTGTTTTATGAATAGCTTTTGTGGAAAAGAAAATCTTTCTCTTGAGTGTTTATCAGCCTTTCATTGTGTTCTTGCAGCCTCTGCTCCCGGCCCCTGTAAATGGAAATGCTTATACCTGCTGTGAGCAAGGGAGACAATAATCAGACATCTCATACTAGGAAGCTAATAGCAGGAAAACAGCACAAAGGAAAATGTCATCTTAAATGACAGTATAACTGTCAGATAGTGGCAGAGGAGGACTGCTGGAACCAATAAAATGCAGTCTGCTGCAGTAGAGGCTCCAAATTATATATTTGTCCACAAAGGAAAATTTTACTCTTCATTCATGAAACCAGTGGTTAGAAAAATAAATTTTAGCACTTTCAAACACATACCATCTCCTATTTTTGCTCTTGTTTTCTATGTAAACAAGCATCTCCTTAAAAAAACAAAAAAAAACAAAAAAAAAAAAAACAAAAACAAAAAAAAAGCACCAAAACAAACAAACAAAAAAAAACACTGTGGGTTTCATCAGCTTAAGTGCCTACAAACTGTGCAGTCCTCGAGGCTCCATCCATGTTCCATGGTGAGACAGACTCCTAAAACACAACTCAACTCCAACCTAAGCAAAGTGGGGTTTGTCACCTGATGTTTTTTGCTCCCCCTTTAATTGAACGTGTCCTTGTTCTTTTATAGCTCAAGAGGGTAAACAGGAACACCCCCTCCAACTTTCTCTATCCCATTCATTAATTTGTATAGCTCTTAGTCATTTGCTCCTTAACAAAGTAGCCCTATTCTTTTCAGTTTCTTCCTGAGGGAAGTCTGTCCGTGCTTAATTATTTTTTGTTGCTTGTTCTCAACCCCCCTGTGTTTCTGCTGTCTCCTTTGTCAGGGCAAACTGCAGTTGGTAGTCCTGATTGTAGGGCTGACAATTCACACTGGCAATTCACACTATGCTGACTAGTTGTGCAAGACATTCAAGTTAGGGGAAGAGAAACTCCACATATCTTGTGTAACTAACCAAAGCCATGTAAATTACTACTGAATATGCAACTAGGACTGCTGTGCTTCCTGCAGAGGATGGGAACTTCTTGGTAGGCTTTTGTGTGTGTCCTGCTTCAAAGCCAAGAAGAGCTGAGGCTGTGGGAAGAAGCAGGGGTGCCCCCATAGGAAATTTAAACACAGCCTGAGAGAGGGTGCCTTAATTTCTAAGGCCCCTGCTTGTCCTTTTGCAGTGTCATGGTTGTCATCTCACAGTCGCCAGATTTAGACCTCCCACTGTAGCATCTCCATCCCCACTCACCCTGCCTGCCAGCCCTGAGACCAGAGCAGCCCCTACCACTCTCAGCAACCACCTCCAGAAAAGCCTCGTTCTCCCCTCTCGGCTCACCAAAACAACTTGGGCATCCCATCCCTGAGCCCTCTCTCTTTCCTTCTCTGATCTGCCCCCACTTAGACACAGTGGGGGGCTCAGACAGGTTGCACATCCATAGGAGGAGGAGGATGCCCCTCTGACAGACTTTGCCCTGGACTGGGCATTAACTGGGGCTGACAGGGCTGGTTATCACAATCGACCATGACCCTGACCTGCTCTTCCCACATAAACAATTTTCAGTCCTTGCTCTGAAAGACACAGTTAGGACATCAGCCACACTTCTCAAAAAAACTCTCTTAACGGCACCTGAAAAGAGATTTAAGAGGACATGTCCAATGCAAAACAAGGAGTTGTTGAAGCCCTCAAAACTGGGTTTCATTCCTCTTTTCTTTTCCCCTTTTTCCAGAAGCAGCTGTGAACCATTGTCTGACTGGATGCAAACGTGATGCTCTGTCCTGCTGCTGAGACTGAACACAGGCAGAAAGCACAAGCTGTTCACAAAAGATCGTCAGCCCATGAGTGACTTGCAGGGAAAAAATGTGAGTGATTTTCAGCAGCCAGGCAGTCCTGGGTGTTGATTATTGGCACCCACAGTGAGACAGCCACGGGGGGGGAGGCTTTTCTGTGAACCAGTAACAGGCTGGTATGACCCACATAAGCTTGTTAAATAACACGGTATTGACTCTGCCCCTTGGCTGGGCATCTTAGGTAAGAGTAAATTGTGAAATCCCCAACCCAATATTATCCTCTGACATTTGCTTTTGAAGAAGTTACCACAGAAACCTCAAAAGCAGGTTTCAGTGAGACACAAGCAGGGCTTTGGTCCTGCACTGGTCCTGTGCAAGAAAAGACATTTCATCCCTCCCGAGGCCCCAGTGCTCCATGGGGGTCCTTGCTCCAAAGGCAGAAACACCTCCCCATGGAAATCTCCATGGGACACAGCAAGACCACAGACCCCCACAGGGTTTGGTGGGGCAAAGGTGGGAAGTCAGTCTGAGAAAAGAGCTGGTTGGATATCCAAAGGAACTGCCACACATGTTTACAAACCCCAACCCAGGGATGAATAGGGATGATGAATAGGGATGGCAGCGGATGGCTGCAGGGGTTCCCATCTTCACCTCCGAGCCCTGCCCCTGCTTCGAGACAGCTCAGCTCTCGTGGGGCAGTAATTGAACCACTGCAAATTACAGCTTGTTGTATTAAGGAAAACCAAAGCCAGTGCCAGTTTTTCTGTTAATATTACTGGTCTGCAAACAGTGCTGGTTCAACAGCTTCCTCCTAAAGAGCTGAGACACCTTCACAGCTCGAATGAAAACTTCCGAGAGAGAGGTGGGGCAGACAGCCGGCGGCAGGAATCACTGCAGCCATCTCCGGGTAAGTCATCATTGCCTGTGAATCAGAGGCCTTACAAAGTGGATCTGAGGTGGGATGTAAAATATCACACATAACTCTAATAACTCTGGGGTTTTTAAGCCTCATGATGTATGGCATTCCCCCATGGCACAGACTAAATCCATGACTGCATGCTTTCTAAGAAGCTTAGGAAGTGATTGTATAAAATTAGTATTAACTAGTTTCACTATTATTAAATGGAAAATTAAAGCTTTCAACCCTAATCTGTTCAAAGTGGTTGCTACACGAACACTCTGTTATGCCTTCATCAACAATAACCGTCATTAAGGCTGCTCCTTAAAAGCTGGGGAAAAATGCATAATCTCTTGTATTATAATCCACTTTCCTAGAGCAGCCATGAATTCAAAAATCTATTAACTATGGCGTGTAAAGGAAGCAATTTCCTGTAAGATCACAGAACGGCTCAGCCATAAATAGAGCAAACCCTATCAATGAAGTTGCAAAGGATAATCAGACATATCCTGTCCCAGATTCATAATATCAATTTATGTGTTTGGCTGACTTTGCTTCACTGTCTGTCTTATAGTTTCTGGTTCTCATGTACCAGGATACTGAAGGAAACCAAAAATCATGAAAGATGTTTACTTTGCACCACATTTTGGTCATCTTAAGAATCACATATCCTACTCTTCCCTTTTCTCTTATTAATATTTTTTGAGGTCCTCAGCATTTACAGACTTCAGATCCACCACATTACCTTTAGCTGGACAAACAAACACAAACTCCCCCTCTTGGGCCTACTAAGACAAACCAAAGGAAAAAGTTGTTATTATTGTCAACAAGGTAAAGGGCTGCCAATGGAATAAGAGGCAGCAGCTACTGCTGTGTCAGAGCCTCAAAGAGTTGTCCATGTGCAAGAGGAGAAAAAGAGGGTAAAAGTACCCCAGGGCTGCGATGAGACAGCAAGCTGCCAGCCAGACCACAGTGCTCTATCTGAACAGAGCACAGTGGAGAGGGTCATCTTGCATCAGACCTGCAAATAATGAGTAAAGAATTAGTTTCCCCGCTTTGCAGATGAGAAAGTGGGGACCAAATTATCTAAGTGGTTCAGTGGTAGGACCAGGACTTTTTCTCACAGCCCCTGAACTATGTGCATAGTTTTACAGAATACTGTATTCTATATACAGCATTCAAAATAAAACAATAAGGTTCAAGACTTCAAGAACGAAGAACAATGCAGATTTTCTGTTCTAGTGAGTCATTGATTGCCTTCTTTGCTTGTATCAACAAGAAAGGAACAGGGTGGAAAAGGTTGAAGGGGAAATCTAAAATTCTCTTGAAGTTTCAGTTTCTTGTAATTATTAGAGTGCAAAAACATTTTGTTGGACAATCTCATGTTCACTTGCTGAACGTGGAGGCAGTAAGCTCTCAGAGGCAAGGCAGTCTACCAGGGACCCAGGTGAGCTTTTAATGGGTGAAGCTCTATGTTCAGTGGAAATTAATTGAATATAAGATGTTCTATATGAGACATTTTTGTCAGATTCTATGTCAGGACACACCTGTGTGCTCCCAGAATTGTCAGTCAGGAGTTGTTCCTGGAGTGAAACTCCCATACCGTTAAAACAAACAAGAAGCAAAAACAACAATGACAAAAATTGAAGAAAACCATCTAATCATACAGTTGTCATTCTTGAATTCAGATTTCTGAGTCAAGAGAAATGGAATGGCCTAGAATTTAAAGCTCCCATGTGCCAGAGTAATGCTGCACCAGTATATGTGAAATGTTCACTAGCTACCTTCTAGACAATGTCAACAAGCTTTCTCCACACTCATTTTATAGGAGGCCTGGTCCAAGCTGTCTGCCAAAGAGGCTGTGCAGTCAAATATATCCCAAAATAGCAAATCTGAGTATCCTGTGAAGTGTCACCGTGAGTAGAGGCTGTGACATATGGCATGTGTCAGCCCTTGGGCACCTCTGCCTGTGTTCACCTGCAGAAAACAAGGCACCAGGACTCTTCCCGATCACCTCAGCATAGCCCTTCATTCTCCCTCTACTCAGCAGAAAGCATTTTCCCTCAATATCCTGGCCTAGATTTTGTCATCAAATATCTCAGTGCCAACTTACTGTTGATGGAACATGGTCTGTTCTTTCATTAAAAGAGCTTTAAATAAATCTCTTATGTGAACACACCGGGTGCAGCAAGCAGGAAAAATCGGATTTTCAAGAGCCTTTGCTGTTGTTTTCATTAAAATTAGCAGCAAAACTCCCATTAAACTTGAGAACACTGCAGCCAGTGCTAAGCTACTTTAAAAATCCTGTCTGCACTGACTGAAATCTACAGTCTTACTCCAAAAAAACACAGTTCCATGCAAGAGGCTCAAAAGAACTAGACTGTGAAAAATCCATAAATTAGCTCATAGGCTAATCACCTCTTCAAAGTCATTCTTATTTGTTTCCTTGGAAATGAAAAAGGGCCAGGAGAAAAAGTCTCCAAGCTCATGAAAGTGTTCTCTCTATAGCTACATGAAAAAGATCTGAGGATTTAAGTAAATGATGAGTGCTCAGTAATAACCTCTTCAAATTGTGCCCTCTATGCTTATGTCCATGATTGTGATAGTTGGAGGAATAATAAAAATTCCTTCATTCAAGTGGTGCTGCTTGAAGCTCATTTTCTGCATGGAGGTCAAAGTCAAACCACTGTAAAACCAATAACCAGAGAGTGCTATGGTTGGTAGGAAACCCTGCCAATGGTTTTAAAATATGTTTGATGCTTTTATTTTGGTTTTCATCGATTTTTTTTCCTGTTCAGATTGTAAAATGGAGAGGATTAGACAATTTGAATGACTGGAGCTTTAGTCTGCCAGATGCCAAGGAGATACCTGACAACTGGTCAGTGGCCACTGTGAAATGAGTCAGTGGGAGCATTTTGGGGAAGTTTCTTGGGGAATCACTGTCTCACAGGATTTGAAAAGGTCAAAGTATGATGGCTTCTCCCACTACAGACAACACTGCGATTAATGCACTCCGGTTTAGATCTGTATTTCCCTTCATATTTTCACATCTTACAGGACTGATACTGTAGCATCTAATATCAGGCACACTGGCACAGAAGCTTTCAAATTTTTCTACACAACAGGCAAATACGGGGCCCATTTTAAAAAAAGCAATTTTGTTATTTTGCTAGTTGGTGATTTTCTTACATTCCCTGGTGGTTAAAGAGCCTGGTGGTTTTACTGGAGTATGAGCTCTTTCCACTCAATAGGCAAGTAAATCTTTACATATATTTAATTTTTAATATTTTCAGCCATGTCTAGTGCAGAAAAAAACAAAAGAGGAAAAAAAACAACACACAAAAAAACAGTCCTTGTTCCTTCATCCCACCAAGGCTTAGGTGTTCCCAAATAAGCCTTCTTCTATTCAAGCATTTGTAAGTGGCTACCGCCTGACACCTCTAACCAAAACCTGACCCAAGGGTTGGACTACCCTACCACTCTACCCAACATTATACTAAGGCATTCTGAAATTCCTTCTTCATTAAACGTATCATCTTATTTATCTCTTTTGTCAGACAAAAAAAGAGCATGACTGCCCACTTAGATAGTCCTAACAATGCCTCTCTAGAAAGTGTAGCAGCAAAATGTCCCAACCCCCCCCGGTGACTGCAGCTCCCAAGTCTTCCTAGCATGGAGAGGCCAGACCCCATAGCAGAAAGCCCAATGTCACCTGCTCTCAAAAGGGCCATTAATTGCCCATATCACAGAAGCACTTTCACGTTGCATTTCCCACAGAACTCTCTTTAGCACTTCTGCTCAGTCAGCCTGGAGGTCCTTGTGGCTAATTAAATAAAACTACAGCATGAGCTCCCACCCAGGAAAGTAAAATTAACCTCCCTGGTCACCTTTGCTATCCCTCAAGAGGCTTTTAGGAATGTGGAGCCACAAGTACCTGTCTGTTTGACAGAAAAACAATAGCAAGATGTCTGATAGTCATTCCTCTGCGTCTTTGCAAATAAAAGAAAAAATAAGGAAGTGTCCTCTGTGCGTTAGGAATTCGGTCCAAACTCTTATTCCAGTCCCTCTTACTAAAGGGTCCCTCGGTGGCGGAGCCGGCTCCGCACCGCCACCCTGTGTCAGTCCCTGCTCCACACCCACACCCCCCCAGGCAATGTGGCCACATCCTCCCCGAACAGGGAGGAGGTTTCATGAGCAGGAACCTCAGCCTCCTTCCATGCAGTGCCTTGACTGCTACTACTGGGGTGCAAGTCCCTCCATGGCACGATGGGCACCTAACCCATGCTGCAGTGACCATACACAGGATTGTCCTGAGACACCTTCTAACCTGCTGATGGGGACACCTGTGTGGGAGATACAGCTTCAGACCTCATCTGGTAGAGAAAGAGATGGAGGTTGTGTGTCCCACGTTCTGGCTGAGCATCTTAACCACAGGAATATCTGGATGCAACTCTTCGGGGGAAGTTCTGGTGTCATAAGTGTGCTCCAGGATGTCCTAGGTGACAAATATGAGCAGGAGGGACTGAGGATCATGGAGGGGTGTAGGCATTCCTATAATTAAAGCAAAAGCAGAAAACAAGAAGACGTGCCTAGAAGCAGAGACATTAGGGACTGACAGAAACGTTTTGGTGAAAACCTGATAGCTACTAGCTTTATGTAACTCTTCATTTGTTGGAAATGAGGAGATGAGTTCATTTAAAGTCTGAGCTTGCTCTTCTCTAGATGTGAGACTTGAATGCTGAAGTCTTCGTTGTGACTGTAATTAAATGGCTGGTGTAGTAAGAGCCCAACACCAACATTTGGAAGAGTCAAGTTCCAGTCCCTGCTCCAGTTAATGCCACCACCCAGAGATGTTGCTGGTGAACCACAAAGTCCCACCAGACATGGAGTTGCATACATACTCCAGTGCTCTACAGCCAGCCAAAAGCAGATCTGAGCCCTTGTGTCCCACATGCCATAACTGCTCCCCAGCACTCTCATCCTCTCCAAACATGGAGGCATTTGGTGTTATATGCAGTTTTCATATGCCATTTTCAGAGTCAGACTGGACCATCATAGCAAGACAGGTGGAAATGCACCTACCTTATAAGTCTCATTAATGAACAAGTAAACCATGGCCTGCTTACTCCACGGAGTTATCCAAAAATGTAAATATAGAAATCATGAAGGAATGAAGACATTCCTGGCAGAAACTCTTCCAGCAGCTCAGCACCTTTCTGCACTACCTATGTTTGTTTAGTAAAAAGAGTATTGGTATTGCTGTCTCCATAAATCACCCTTGCAAGCAATAGAGCTGACTACAAATGAGGTCATCAGTAACAGGCAAATAAACTATTATATCCATTCAGTGCATAGATATAAATGCATGTAGTCAGGCAGGACAATTAGGTTCCATGCATTATTACATTCTGTACTTCAGACACAAACATAAGTGCCAGATCCTGCCTAAAAATGTAACAAGATGAAATGGAAAGTGGTTATTGGGTTGAGGGGTACTATTCCTAAACATATTACACAACTACCTTATTTCCCGGGGCATTATAATTAACAACATAGTCCTGCCCACAGAGGTAAATACCTCCAGGACAGAGCTGGGAGCCATCACCAGAGCAGCACAAGAAGAATTACTCGTGCTATACTCCCTGGGGGACTTATGGGCATTTTTTCCATGAGTGTTAGACTTTGACCTCTGTTTCTTGTCAACATCCAGCAAATTTGGAGCAACAACATTGGAATCAGCCGTGTTCAGAAATGTCCAACAACAAATTCAGAGCTGTTAATGCACTTTCACTCTTCTTAAAGTGACATGGGTGTAGGAGAGGAGGGAGAAGTAGCAAAAACACAGTGTTTTCTCCCTATGCCTTTTTGATCTCGCCTCAACTCCTGCTCAGCTGTGGCAAATAAGCTCTAGAGATACAATCCTGACAGGCAGGCAGACCGACAAGCCGGCATGTGACATCTGGGTGAAAAGTTTCTTGCACCGTGGGATGGTAAGGAGCAGGCTATGTTTTGAAAGCAGACTCTTTGACACAGGGTCTTGCATTTCGTCTTGTTGTCACACTGTGTTACCACACCACATCACGCTGTGTGACATAACTGACAAACCCTGTTGTAACCTGCCTTAGCGTGTGTCATGGGAAGGCAGCGTTGCTTGCTGCTTGGTGCTTGTGAGGGCGCTTCAGGAAAAAGGCAATCCTGCTACTTCCCCACACCTAGAAGCGCACCAGAAGCAAAGTTGAACTTGAAGAGCTGCTCTCTTCCTCCCCATCCAAAATAAGCTCCAGTAAGTCATCACTTGTCCCCCAGAACATTTCAGAAATTCCAGAGCACATAGTGATATAAAGCCGCTGAAATGGAGTAACATCCCATGAAGAAAGAGGCCACCTGTTGAAACCTACTATTTCACATTTGAGTAGGAGGTGGTATGATGGAGCACACCACAGCAGAGTCCTGGCAGCGCACATCAGTAAGGACAAATGAACTTTTCAGCGCTGACTCAAGGCATTTCAGTGTTGTCTTCCACTGAAGTTTGCTCCACGAACCCTCTTCATGCCTTGTCATCTTCACAGTAGTGGTATCAGTTGGGAAGTGATACCAAAGAACTACTAGGAATCTGGGAACTTGACACTTTTCTTTTTGCTACATTCCCCAGGAATTACCAGTTGCCTCATTTTGTGAATGTGCCTACAGCTGACATTTAAGTAAGCACTCTCCTGATTTATCTTGTCCCCAGGGGATTTCTAACCTATGTGGACTATGTCTATGGATAATGAAATACATTGTCATACCACAAATTAAACACATTAAACTAAACGATTGTTTCTTGTACTCTTTCTCACTTTGTGAACTTCTAACCATGTATCATCCTCCTTGACATCTCCAATATCACAGACTCACCTTAAATTCAGAGATAAATTCTGTCACACAGCTTAATAAGCAGCATTTTAGAAAGCCCCTTTTTATATTCACCAAGCAGGTAATTCACCTCTGGGAGCCAGCTCAGCAAAATGGCAAGATGCTCCCTTGCACCTTGGCATAGAGGCAGATTTCATCCAGCGAGAAATTTTGCTTCCTCAGCAAACAGAATTTAACAGTAAGCAATGTGGGCAAAGAGTTGAGTTTTTCTTCTCAATATCCTCCAAAGCACATTTATTGTTTTGCAACAGGAGACATTAGGGAAAAAACATGAATCTGTGCAATGCAATGTAGAGACCGCCCCCCCGTGCCCACCTGTCCCACCCAAATCATCATGGTACACAGGTGAGAGCATCTGGCTGGTAACACACTCACTGCAGAAGAATTAAATATTCACATCTTGAAGTGGTTATAATTCAGGGTGAAAATTACAGCAAGATACAGGTCAAATTGTGTAGGGGAAAGGGACCTCGGGGTCCTGGTGGACAGCAGGATGACCATGAGCTAGCACTGTGCCCTTGTGGACAAGAAGGCCAATGGCATCCTGGGGTGTATTAGAAGAGGGGTGGTCAGTAGGTCAGAGAGGTTCTCCTTCCCCTCTACTCTGCCCTGGTGAGACCACACCTGGAATATTGTGTCCAGTTCTGGGCCCCTCAGTTCCAGAAGGACAGGGAACTGCTGGAGAGAGTCCAGCGCAGGGCAATGAGGATGATTAAGGGAGTGGAGCATCTCCCTTATGAGGAAAGGCTGAGGGAGCTGGGGCTCTGGAGCTTGGAGAAGAGGAGACTGAGGGGTGACCTTATTAATGTTTATAAATATGAAAAGGGTGAGTGTCACAAGAATGAAGCCAGGTTCTTCTCGGTGACAACTAATGATAGGACAAGGGGTAATGGATACAAACCGGAACACAGGAGGTTCCACTTAAATATGAGAAGAATCTTCTTCTCAGTGAGGGTAACAGAACACTGGAACAGGCTGCCCAGGGAGGGTGTGGAGTCTCCTTGTCTGGGGACATTCAAAACCCACCTGGACACCTTCCTGTGTAACCTCATCTGGGTGTTCCTGCTCTGGCAGGGGGATTGAACTGGATGATCTTTCGAGGTCCCTTCCAATCCCTGACATTCTGTCATTCTGTGATTCTGTGAAATTCTCCTACCCAACCCGCATTGCAATGCACTGGTCTCCACTTTGGGAGGCTGTATGTGTCCTCCAGTGTTTGTAGACTTGCACGTCTGCTTTCTTGCTGAATTTCCTCAGCAGATGATCCAGCACAATCATGACAGAACCACTGGCAGCCTGCCTAGGTCTCTCGACCTGCCTTGAACTTCGCACAGGGAACCACAAAAGCCAGCCAATCCCCGAGTGCTTTCATCAGGTGCTGAGAGTCCTTCTGTGCACCAGGGCAGGTGTTCAACCAGGTGCAGGAGCAGCCCAGCCTGACATCAGTGCCAGTGATATGGGGAGGAGAGCAGCTCACCCTCCGTGCACACGGCAGCCACCTGGGTGAATGGCTGAGGGCACTGTGATTAATCAGAGCTGGGATGTGCAGAGAAGCAGATTGGATTGCAGTATGGGTTACTGTTCACGTATTTGCAGAAAGGACAGTGGTAAATGTTTCCAGGGACAGACGGACACTACGGCAGTCCCAGCTGTATAACCAGCCACATTCAGGAGCCCCAGGATGCTGCAGCCTTGGACAGGCAATGGCAGAGAGGCGTCCTGAGGGCTGAGGCTTGGAGGGAGTGGGACTGAGAACATTTGCTGGGCCAGACACTGCATGGCAGCAGTGGGACCCTTTTCAGATTTGGGGCTGCAATGGGGGGCAGCCAGGGCTCCCCATCAGACCTGCTGCCATCACGGGCCACAGATGTGAGGCAAGGGCTGGGATGGCAAGCAGTATTTGACCCAAAAGACTAGACAGACACCAGCACTCATGGCAAATGTGGGATGGTGTCACATGTGGGATGGTGACACTGGGGCTGAGTAGCCATCTGCCCTCAAGAGTAGGACCAGGATAAGCACCTACGGAAAGAGAAATCCCCAGGTCCTGGCAGGCAGCCTGCCCTCTTCATGCTGCGATCTCGTCAGTTCACCTCAGAGAAAATGGCTGAGTGCTTTGGCCGGCACCCAGCCGGGACAACAAAGGGCGAGCGCAGGTGATTCACCCGCCATGCCAGACGGCTCTCCTTCCCCACCAGCGCCTGCCCCACTCTGCAGCAGCACCCCGCTCGCCCCGAGCATAGGCACCGGTGGCCTGTGCTCAGCAGTGGCCCCCTGACACCATTTTTAAGGTTTTAATCACCCCAAACTGTCCCAGGTCCAGTGTAAAGCCCACCCAGCTGACAGGACCCTCCCGGGGCCCAGAGGCTCCCTCATCCCCAGAAGCACCTGGGCCAGCCCCTCTCAGCCATCGCCTGACTGCCTCACACAGCCCCACTTGTGTCCCCAGACTGTGTCTCTGATGGGCTGTTTTGGAGAATGGGATCAAGCAGATTGCTTTGAATTACATTGCTAAGTCTTTGGTTTCCACAGTTTTGTCCTTTTGTAGCTCCTACCACAAATCTCCTGTCCCTACAGGGCTCAGGCTGCTATAATTAGTATTAGGTAAGATTAAGATAAAGAGCAGATAACTAGCTGATTTATCAGGGATCCAAGAAGGAATACACCCTGAATATTGATGCACGTTGCAGTTAAGGTCCATCTATCATTCCTCACATCTTCACCATCTTTAGTATTTTGGGGATTTGTTAGAGCAATAATTTTAACAAACTTGTTCAATGAGCATTCGAGACACTCATCTCTAAAAATGCTGAGACAACACTCGTGCTTTTCCATCTTATTTCTCAGGGGCCTTTATGTAATGTATTGCCCAGCTTTCAGAGACAGCAAGGTAGAGAGGAAAAGGTTGGAAAGGACATTTATAACCTCCCTTTCCATGGATTTTAAAATCCTGAGGTTTTTCTTCAAAATTACAGAAATGAAAATGATTCAAGCAAATATGCAGCTGGTCAGAGAGGAGCGAAAGACTCGCAGATGGAGAAAGTACATATCATATCAGACATTGTATCGATACATATCAATGCCCAGATAACCCCAGAGCCCCAGCCCTCTAACTCAGAAATCCATGTTTTATTCACTATATGTCCAATGCTTTGGGACTAATACAGTTACGTATGGTAGTAAACATACATGCACAACTCTATTGCATTGTTGTTATCATATTTCTACCTCATACATATATATAAAATATTTTGTGTTCCCTGTGGCTATGCATGTACTTCTTAAAAGTAGAATATTTTACAACATTGCTGCACAGTGTTTTCAAAAATAGATGTATTGTTAGTAATAAAATATGCTACTCCAATTTACATTCAAGCATCTTTTGCTTCTGGCTGGGGAAGCACATTTGCTGTGATTTCACAACCTCTTAAACTCTATAAATACAGCTGTACATCTTCCATAGGAAAAAAATCCATAATGATTTATGGGTAACTCTCTCTGTTAATCCTAATAATAGGGTTAGCAGAAGCAATTTGCAGTCTACTTTAACCTTCAGATTTAAGTGTCTTCAGAGTGAGTCCTGCTGCTCTTCAGCACAAAGACAAACAGGCAGCTGAAGAGGAGCAGCACACTGGGCCTCCCAAAGCCAGATGGAAAACAGGAAACTGATCTGGTTTAAGAGCAACAGCACACTGTAAATACACACCTCGATGGAAACACGTTCTCAATGTGCAATGTTCTGAGCATACACCCTTATGCTTCACAAATGCCTGGAGGAGGACAGGGACATTGTAAAACTGACTCCAAGCAATCTCATCTTCTGAGCTGCAGCCTGGCAGTCATATAAGTGGCAAAAGAATGACATTCCTCCATCACTCACCACTGAGTCACAGATTCCCACTTTTTAGCTGGGAAATGGACACACAGTCTCTTCCGACCCTGTATTTTATGGTTCCCTGACCCCGTTAATGCCTGCACAACCCTCACAGTAATATGGAAAGGACCAAACATAGCCTTTGCACAAAAGTGAGTGTCTCATCTTTCTCCGTACCTGTCTGTCCCAGCTAATGTCATTTCTGTTTCCCAGTCCCCATCATTTACTGGCCTCACGCCTGCTTCTTGCTGCCTGAGCTAGACACCCAGGCTTAGAGTCTGCCTCTGTAATGCACTGCAGTCATCAAATTGCCATGATGCATCCTGTCAGTGTAGACAGCACGGAGACTACAGTGTGGTAAATAAGGGTCAGGTAACGCGGCCACAGAGCCGAGAGGCCCAAGAGTAGCCAGGACTGGAAGCACAGGAAGCCTTCTCGATGAGGCATTAGAGATACTCATGCAGCCGCACGGATTAATATTGCCTCTCCCAAAATGAAATATGCCATCTCAAGGTCAATGTGAGTGAAAAAGCACATCAGGGTAAAGCTCCTAGCTCGCTCAAATTGAAAGAAGAAAAAAAGGAGTGCAGAGCAGAGGGAAACAAGCCTTAATAACAATAAAGATTATAGAGGAACTTAATAAGGATTACTGCTTGTCATGCAGTAAAGACGGTAGGTTTTTCTCTCCCTTTTCCTTTTTTAATTCATTCTGAAGAAACAGTCTAAGGCTGATAATTCTGCAGGTGGGCACTGAACAATGAGCCAGTCTCAGATCAGGAAGAAGTTCACATAACAGATGTCAAGACACACAGATAGAATAAAGTTCAAATGCCTCTGCAAAAAAAAATAGAGAAACAGTATGTGGAGTACAGATGTTGCCTCAAATAGTGGCCTCTAAGGGTTACAGCTGGCCTTGAAGGCAAGGGGAAGACACTTAAATAATGTACAGACAAAGGAAGGAAAGGAGTAATACAGCAGGTGAGGATTTGGATGTGTTTTTGCCTCTAGACCCTTGGCAGGGAAATTTTTAATGGCCTGTGGGGATGAGGTATTTTGCAGGAAATCCAACAAGGCTACAGGAATTGCTAATTTCTTGCAGTAGATTTGTTTCAATGAGTGTTGTAGCTTCGTTACACCTCCATAGATCTGGCCACATAATTTTTGTGAGTGACACCAGCTCACAGCGCTGTCTAAATGCAGTGGTTACTATTAGCACCCATGCACCATGGATGTACAAGCTTTAACAGCTCAGGCCCAGCCTTTGGGAAGAAACAGCCTGTGTTTAGCTGTGTGCATTCGCAATGATTCATGAGATTGTCTGCAATCGCTGTAAAAATAGGACTTACACAACTCAGGAGCTACTACTGAAATCCTGACATTATTGGGTCTTCCCCTCTTAGTCACACTCATTTCAATTAATTTCCATGCCGCCAAGAGAACTTCATACAGAAAAGACATAAACCTGAAAGAGGAAGTGGGGGAGTTAGGAAATGCAGCGAAAGGGGATGATCATTTCTTTGCAATTGTGATGAGGAAAGATTGCAGCTGTTATTCCCCCTGTAGAAGTGAAATGTGCAAACTCAACGAAAAAAGAAAGACAAATCTGTAGAGACCTTTTTCTTTTTTGGTATTTTGCCGAGCTGATGTTTTTCTTTACTTTTAAACTGAGCATCTGAGGCATAGTTAGAAGGTATAAAGGAACATATGTTTTTCCACCAATTTTCTACCAGTGCTGTCCAATCCTTTCTCCATTTATATCTAATGTGAAGAACACAGAGGTTAGTCCACAGGCCCAGACCATCAAGACAGGGGTACCTTTGTCACCAGAACTCTGTGGATTCCTGTTCACTCCTGTATTACCTTGAACCTGTGCTGTTACATATCCACAGACCTACACTGGTATGAAAGTTGAGTCTCAGCACTCCAGATTGGATTGCAGTTGTTCCTGGTTTCTTTTCAAGTCATCTGAAATCCAGCTGAAATTGGTAGAGCCCTGTGCATTTGGCACAGTGGAAAACAAGGCTTTTGAACTGCGTTCTCTCAAAATGCCCATTTGCTAGGACTGGCGTGGAATATTTTTTGTATGTGCAGGAATATTATATGCAGGCCTTCAGAAAGTTCTTGTCATAAAGTTTGTCATACAGAGCGAAAAAAACCCAAATGACAAACTGCTTTATAGAAACAAAGCCTGAAGATGTACTGCTCAGCTTTGCATTCACAGCAAGGCTGGCATGCAAAATGGAATTGAAAAATAAGCAGATGGACCTAGGCCAACTTGTACAATAATACGTGGCACATAAGCAGAATTTGGGTCTCTTATCACAGTGGGTGACAATGATCTAACGTCCGCTTGAATCTCACTGCAGACCTGCTCAGGCTGCCAGAACATTTCTTCACTTCCTCACTCTGGGATTTTTCCTAATTCTCCATCCTGGCATGGAAATGGGATTTCAAAGCTCTGGGTGCTCAACACAAGCAAAAGGAGTGTTGGCTTCCCAGTAGGTTAAATGCAACTTAAACCTCACTGGGCCAACAGTTTGCCTCTTCAGGGCTACATGGTAGAGGATGCAAAGAGATACGTAGGTTTTGCAGAAAAACAAGAATATACCAATTAAGCAGATATACTCAACACACTGGAAGATCATTTACCTGTAACCTTGAGATACTTGTTAGGACTCCAGATGTTATGAAAAGGAGCACTCAAACAGATGCAGTCAGAGCAAAGCATTGAGTTGAAATGCAAATACTGAAAAGAGCTTCTTAGGGCCATCACATCAGGCTGGGCATGTTTTACACAAGTAGTGTTTCAGAACAATTGACAAGATTAGATCACAGCCTCTCAGATGGCATGATCAGGAAACAGTGTAAAAAGCATAGGCCATGGATCTCAGGAATCTGCCTGGAACAATGAGCAAGAGCAGAGAGCATTCAGGTGTGAAAGGGGTAGGCAGGACATGGGGGAAAAAAAAAACAACTCTTTTCTAATGTTTCCTGTCCTTTCCAGCAATGTGAACGTGATGTTAGTTAAGGACATTGGTGTAATCTAGCTCCAAAATGTGCATTTGCTTACTCTCCACAGAACAGAGACAAGAGATGTAGCAGATTAACGTTCTTCTTACTCAGCTTTCTGTGTCTCCTGGAACTGATATGGAGAGATGTCCTTCAGAGGGATGTCCCCTGTACCCATTCAGTCAGGTCTCTAATGCCAACAGAGGTGGTGATTTGCATATAGATAGCTTTCTACTCAAAAACTGCCTTTTCTTCTAGAGCAGAGAGCAACCTTCAGTGGATAATTAATGGTCCATGTTTTCTCTAGTCAGCCAGAACTTGGTGCAATGGTGCTGTACAGGCACAACCATTCACGGGTCATGTTTTTCTATCCCACTTCTGCAAACAAGCCCCCTGAATAAATCTTTTAAAAAAAACAAAAACACAAACACAAACTTAGGATTGCAGAAGCAAAAAGAGAAGACCAAGAAGAACAGGAAGGATGACAGGAAGGGATACAGATTAAGAAACATCTGGACAGCCTAATGTGAAAATACTCCCACATGTGAGAAAAAGTGACAGAAAGGAAAGTATAAATCTTGCTTGTGCCCCACCTGATCCTCAATGTAACAAACTGGTTGAGATCTCTTTTCCACAATACAATCATGAACACTTAGTTCATGGAAAAAGAAAGGCCAAATGTATCCAGAAGTAATAAAAACCTGAAATATCTGAAGAAAGTACAAGGTAGTGTGTTGTCTCTGCAAGTAGTGAAGCTTAGGCAAGGATCAGACATTCAGGGAGCCATCCATTGCCCCAGATGCAGGGACTCCCCTGAGTGCCAAGTGCTTCCTTTCCACCCCACTCCTGAGAAGGGTTCCCACTGATTCAACACTCAGAAGGAAGCCTGGAATTTCCAAGTGGTTTGGGTTCTTGTTGCATGACTCTTATTGTCAGAAAGCTTTCTGCTGAAATCCATCTTCATATTCCCTTTCTCTGTCTGCCATCCTCCCACACTGCACATCTTCATTTGGACATGGGAACCGAAAACTGTGTTTGCCCACCAACCACATTAGCTTTCCTTTAAAGCTGGAGTCATCACTCTCACCACGCAACACAGGCGTGGGGAGCTCGGGGCAGTGGGAAGGAGACCCGAGGTGTTCGTGGCACAGCAGCGAGTTGTACCACTGGGAACCACATCGTACTGGAGGGCCCTAATGAAATACGTTGGCACCAGTAGAAACCATTGTCTCTCTGATTACAAAATGGCTGTGTTGAAATGACTACCAGGCCCTGCTAAAGCACCAAGCTCTTATATACCACTTGTCAGCCATCACTTTCAAAGCACTTTCAGGGGGTGGGAAATGATTTATGCAAGGTCACTGAATAGAAGCACAATTAAACCCCTCTGTGCTTGAGTCATCTGCCAGCATCCTAACCGCTGAGATACTCCAGGAAACCCTGGCTTCTTTGTCATGTTACCCATCCACAGGGTATAGCGGCAGCTGCAGCAATAGCTATACAGCTGGGCTTTGCTTAGACAGAGTTATCAGGACAATTTTAAGTGGGGCATCTCTGAAGCACTGCACGTGAGAAATAACTCTTCATAAGCAGCCAAATGATGCATGCCACAGAGTATTTTTTTTCTCTGGTATCTATGGGACAGAGGTGCTCAGGAAGGCCATACTAATATCACATTTATGCTTAAAGTCATCAAAGCAGGAAACGAATAATTTGTGAGGTAGGAGAAAAACTGCAGACTCTACAGTTCTGCATGGTTAATGATCTTTCCATGACCTTTCAGTTTTACACCTCATCTTTTATTTAAACTATCTATTTAGAGTCACAGGGCTTTGTAGAAAGCACATGTCTGGATCCATTTTCTTACAGCATTTCAAGATTAAAGTGAGAGGTTTTGGTAAGGAAGCCAAAGGGAGAGGAGCTTAATGTTTCTCTCTAAGCAGTTTCACAGAGCGAAGCAGGGAGTGTGCACTGGGAGGCACAAGGGGGGCTGGGGACAGGACTCCAGTCTTTGGCTTGCCAAGTAGCAGCAAGTTGACCACTTTATCTCAGCTTCTGGTTCTTTGCTAAGCTGGGAAAATGGTTCCCTCAGATCCCTGTACTGTCAATGTAAAGCAGTAATAACGCTGAATTGCCACTTAAACTCAGGGGCCATGGAGAACTTAATGTCTCTAATAAGATATAGGGACACTTGCTACTATGGCTGGGTGGCCTGGCCTCATTCCTTCTGTGTCCTAGGTCACTCCTTTTGAGGCCCTCCATTTGTTTGGCAGAAGGGTTGGGAACCTTAAAATAGCTTTGGAGATAGCAAAAAGCATTCTCTTAGAGGAATATACTGAAGGACTGAATTGGACAGGATTAAAAAATACAGCAAACTAAACTTTGAGTCAATCCGCACAGTTTTCCAAAGTGGGGAGCACTGGAAATCTCTCTTTAATCTGCGGGATATTTGCATACCATGTCACTTAGCAGGAAGCAGAAGCCCAGGCTGAGTACGTTACTTTGAACATCTCCTTGGGAAGCAGCTGTGCCCGGCATCCTACCACGCTCCCACCGCACAGCCAGCGATGAAGTGCTGTGTGTCACTCCCACAGTTTACTGGAGCCATAAACTCATCCCGTTCAGTCTTCTGGGAACTGTTTCGACATTAAAAAATGTAAATAATAGTAGCTAAAGAACTAACCTATTAAAAGCTTTGAAGTTTGCTTACAAACAAAATACCTTCATAAACTCTTCCGATCATGTTTGTGCTAAAATATTGACTTTTCAGGGAGGTAAATATTTCTCCATTGCTCATTGCACAGGCGCTTGTTCCTACTGTTTATTCACATGCCAAGGCCAGTTAAGTACTTCTGCAGTCTATATAGTCCCAGTTTGGAGGCTGCAATATGGTTCCCAGCCGGTTCCCCAGGAAGTTATCCAGTGGCAATACTTTTGTTAACTCTGGGGAGAGCCAGGTTTTATTTGCCTGCCTGTAGTACTACTCTGTGCCTTAAAGTGTGCTTCAAAGGCTGCTGTGGTCTTTAGAAAGGCCTCTTTTGCAAGCAAACTGATGATCTCTCTTGTGTCTTATTGTCGGACTCCAATGCCTTACACATGCCCTTCTAAAAAGTTTGAATCATTTGTTTTTCTGGGGTAACAATCAATTGCGGATGATATTTGCAGCTGAGTCACTTCTAGCAAGGGCAAAAGGTAACGCCTGTTTGTGCAAGTGTAAGCCATATCCTTTCTTGCAGCTGTGCCATTTGACTGTGGAGGGCAATAACTTTGCCCATCCTCCTGTCCCTTACATCTCATTCAGGCTTTATTTTGTATGTTTTATTTGCAGAATAAGGGAATTCTGACTTCTTTTTTTTTCCTATGACTAAACCTCAGAGCAGCCATATCCAAGACTGGACAAGTTTGTGTAGAGTGTGGCTATCAACGCAGAGGAATAACCTCTGCTATCTGCCCTAGGAGAAAAGAAAATATTTCCCTAGAAACAGGAAAAATAAACCAGCCTATTGTATTTCCTTGACAAAGTCACCTCCATATCCTCCAGCTCACCTTATTAATTTCCAGCCTCCCAAACATCCTCCCTCTCTGCTGAGCCAGGAAAAGAAGAAGGGCCACCACAGCACTGAACTCAGGCCATCCTTAGGCATGGAGAAGATGGACCAAACCTGGCCTTTTGCAGTGGAAATCTGATGCTCAGCCAAAAAATCACTGGGGCCTGAAGTCAGAATCTTCTTAGAAGAATGGGGAAAAGCTCCTGCAGCAGACAAGCTTACACTTCTGGTTGAGTCAGACAGGGAAGACAGTTACACAGCCACGTAACTGATAACCTCACATGATGGGAGACATGTGCCTACTGTGTGCAGGCTTAGCGGCGTGAAGGCATGGATAGATAGATCCTCCTTGGCCAAGCCCTTCCTCTTCCCTCTCCTGCTCTCAGCACTTCTGCAACTGGAGGGAGGGGCTAGAACAACCCAAAGAAATGACAGGACTTAACAAAAGGCATGTTCTAGGTCAGTGGTGCAGGTATGACTTTGCACTTTGCGGGGTAATGTTACACATACAGGAAGGTGCTCTTGTCCTGCTCTTTTTTTTTTTCTTTTTACCTTCTTTTTGCCTTTCCTCCCTTACTCATGCCCTCTCCAATCCCCATCCTCACCATTTCTCCTTACCTTCCTTCACAGCCCCAGCAGAAATTTCTGATATTTCTCTTTGCCATGTCCAGATAGAGGATTCTGGGAAAGGTCAGTCTGGCTATAGTGGACTGGACTCGAAAGTCTAATGGAGACAACCACCCAACCCTGCCTGCTTTCCTGCCAGACAGAAGAATGAATTCAGAGGTAATTCTCTAATTCTCTCTTTTTTCAGACCACAGTCAGGAAACAAATTTGATCCCTGAACTTCCCCATACAGCAATTTCCCCCTTCCCCACACACTGACACACCTTTGTATAATGACAGACTTCATGCTTACTTACAAACAAGGAAAGGCTGATCTGGGATAGGAAGGCCAGGGGCAGTCTTGACTGCAGTGACCATAAGGTGGTGAAGTACAGGATCCCGAGAGAGGGAGCAGGGCAAAAAGTAGGATCACAGACTGGACTTCAAGGTTTCTGCAGGTATATCAGTAGCAAAAGGAAGTCTGTGGAAAATGTAGGGCTGGAGAATGGGGCATGGGACCTGGTGAAAAGGCCATGGTACTCAATGCCCTCTTCACCTCACTCTTTACTGGTAAGACCTGCCTCCAGAAATCCCGGAGGGAAAGTCTGGAGCATGAAAGAATTACTATTGGTGAGTGAGAACCCAGCTAGGGAATTTAAAGTGAACATACACAACTCCACGGGACCTGGTGGGACGCACCCATGAGAACTGAGGGAGCTGGCTGATATTAGTTGTGAGGCCACTTTCAATTATCTTTGAAAGGTCATGGCAATCAGGGGGATTCCTGTAAACTGGAAGAAAGCAAATGTCACTGCTGTCTTCAACAAGGATGAGAAGGAGGACTTCAGGAACTGTAACCTAGTGAGCTTCACTTCAGTCCTTGGGAAGGTCGTGGAGCAAATAACCCTGGAAACCATTTTCAAACATATGAAGGGCAAGAAGGTGACTAGCAGTATTCAGTGTAGATTTATGAAGGGAAAATGGTGCTTAACCAACCCAATAGACTTCTACAATGAGATGCCTCATTTGGTGGATCAAGGGAGAGCGGTGGTTGTTGTTTATCTTGAATTTAGCAAGGCTCTTGAGACTGTGTGTGGCAGTTGCACTTCCCCCCCTGAGAACTGGTGTGGCAGCTGCACATCCCACTCTGAGAACTGGAGCCTTCAATGGGGCAGTTAATGGCTCTTTTGTGGGACCTGGAGTCAGTTGACCGGGTTGTTAGCAGAGGAGGGGCCCAGAGAAGCTGAGAAGCTTCTGGAATGCCCACAGCCAGATCTGATCAGACTATAAAATGGGGCTCCCACTGAAGATCCCCTTTGTGTGGTCTTCTCGGAGCAACAGGTCTGCTGAGCCAGAGCCCTCCCCTTAGACTGGAACACCATCTAAGGAAAATTCCTGGGATTGGGAGCACCTCACCTTCTCTTTTGGGTAAGTGATAATTTACTGGATATATCCTTGAATAAGTCCTTGCATAACCAGGCAAGTGAGTACCCTGGAGTCAGAGGTCTCTGGTGTGTTACTTATGAGTGAGTGCATGCACACTGTGGATCCTCATTATTCTCATTTTGCTGTAGCCCAATAATCTCCTCAACTGATATTCAAACCTGTATTTTATGTTGTCCGAGTGTTAACTAATTGTATAAACCCTCTTTCTAGTCTGTTTATTGGCTGCACTTTTCCGGCCAGAATGAAGTCTGTTTTTGAACTTGTTGTCTGCCTAAAACTGACTCTGGGGTGCCTTTGTGCACTGTCTCCCATAAAATCCCCATGGGTGAACCAATGAAGTGCAGACTAGACAAATAGATAGTGACATGGACTGACAACTAGCTAAACTTCCAGATTTAAAAGATTGTGATCACTGGCACAAACCCATCTGGAGGCCAGTGGCCTACCCCAAGGGTCAATACTCCAAGATCTTCATTGCTGATCTAGGTGACGGAGTGTTGATCCTACCCCTCTGCTTGACCTTGGTGAGACATATCTGAGTGTTGTGTCCAGTGCTAGGTGAACTGGCCATACTGAGTGAATTCAGAGAAAGATTATGAGATTGACTAAGGGATTCGAGCATTCGTCACATGAGAAAGGCTGAGAGAAATGGGACTGTTCAGCCTAGATAAGAGAAAGCTCAGTGGCATCTTATTCATGTGAATAAATACCTGATGGGGGAATTATGAAGATGGAGCCAAACTCTTCTCAGTGGCACCCAGTAACAGAACAAGAGTCAATGGGCACAAACTGAAATGCAGCAAATTCCATTGAATTAAAAATAATAATGTGAGGGTGGTCAAACACTGGAGTGGGCTGCACAGAGACATTGCGGAGACTAAATCCTGGCTGGACATGTTGCTGACCCATCATGTCTACTTGCCTCCACTTTGAACAGCAGGTTGGGCTAGGCCATCTCTAGAGGCCACTTCCAACCTCAGCCATGATGTGATGCTGTGATACTGAGTTACATAAAATATGCTGTCTCACACCTCAGGTAAATGGAAGGGAAGGATCTCTAAAGATGATCCTTCTTGTTTCAAAACAAGATCCTTTAAAAACAATGAACAGTACCTATGTAATTCCTGTCACATTTGCCTAGCTTGGCCTTCAAGCTCTACAATTGATTCTAGTGTTTCATTATCTTTTATCATTAGGGGTTTTTCCCCAGTGACTAACCTGAATCTTTTCTAATGAAATTTAAGGCCACTCTTATAATGCACTACACATTTTAAAAATATCAAGTACTCTTCTTGTATTTGGAGAATGTTGTTGTGTTCCACTTCAGTTTTCTCTAAGCTTACCGTAAGTTCTTCAGTCTCAGCATGACAAAGTCTTTTCAGATCTCTGATCATTTCTATTTCCCCCTTCTGAGCTTTCCTCAATTGACTCACATCTTTACTGAAGTGTCCCAGACTCAACATAATATGCCAGCCAAGGCCTCACCAGTGATAAGTAGAGCAGAAGAATGACTTCATCTGTCTCGCAAGCTGCATTCCTCTTACCAGAACCCAATACAATGTCTGCCTTTTTGCAATCCCATAACACAGCTGATTCATGTTCAGCATGTGACCTACTAGAACGAGAGAGTCTTCTTGAAAGGGAACTGCCAGCTAAACAATTGTTCGCTGTCCCAAACTGATCTAGTTACTCTGTTTCTGCTCACATGTAGTATTTTGCACCTGCACCACTGAACCTTTCAACACATTTCTGTAACTTGTCCCAAACATTTTGAATTGTGATGACGGCTTCTAGCATACATGCAGCTCTAACATCACCCAGGTTGTTAGAGAAGACAGTGACCCAGGGCAGACCCTTGCAGATCTCCACTAGCTGCAGTTTTCCATACTTCTACCCTACTATAAAGGAAAGATCCATTTTACATCACTTGCTTTTAACAAATCCGTGTTGACTGGTGCCCATCTCTTGGGCTTCCAATCAGTTTGTTTGACAATTTTTCCAGAGTTTTTCAGTGTTTTGGAAAGTGGTCTTCTTTGCCTCTCTTCTGCTCCCCATTTTCTACCTATAGCTACTCTTAATGCTGTCCAAGGGATACCTACTTCATGGAAGAGTCTAGACAGAAATGATGCAGGAAGATGTGTCAGAGCTTCAAACTGGAACCTCAGGACTACCCAGGCCTGTGAGATTCTTGTCTCATCTCCGAGTCTCTGATCCATGAGCTGGCTCTCTGGTCTGGCATAACAGAGAGGACAATGACCTACTAACGTATGGCTAAATTTGAATAACACTTTCAAAATGCCCACCTTTAAATGTCAGCGCTTGGAGAACTATGTCTGACTAGCAGAGATTGATGGCTCCTGTTCCAAGACCTGGAAAGACCAAGAATTTTAGTATCTTAGACTTCCAGTACCAGAGAGTAATCAGTTTCAGAATAATATATCTACTTCCTGGCATTTTGTTATGAGTCTTTTCCTGATTACTACTCTGCTTTGTGGCTTTCTTGAGATAAAATGATACGTTATATCATGGGTGTCATTTATCAGATACAGTTTTTAAAGTAAATCCTGCATGCTCCTGCAGAACGTGTCTACTTCCAGGCCAGACTGCCTTGAACAGTCAAATCAAATCAAATTGCCCCAGGCTCTGTGCGGTAAAGGATCTAATCAGTCACAGAAAAGGGCAAAATCTCCCACTAAACCTTTCCCCTCTCTCACCTCTCCCCTGACTGGCAGGTTTTCCTTCCACTATTACACTTGCTGGCTGCCTGTCAGACTTTATTTTCCAGCAGCCCACCTGTCACAGGCCGCGTTTTCCCAAAGATAACATTTTAGTACGTCAATGTTCACTATCTATCCATGTCACATTTAGCTTTAATCCTTCCTTCAACTTCTATGGGAGGCCTCTGCAGTCAGTACCTGTTGCAATGGGGGTCTTGTAACATTTGCTTGCAAACTTAGTTAGGCAACCTGATTGTGTTTGATGGAAGTATCTTGAGTAAACAGCTTGTTATGTACATGGCCACTTGCTCAAGAGGTTGAACATTGCATTACTCATTTACACATGGGATGTTTTGAAAATAAAACCCCAAACACTGTCTTCTTATCAGATAGTGTTTAACTCATTCATGTTTGCAAAGGATGATTCTGAAATTCCCTTTCTATAGTTCCTTTCCTCTTATGACTGTTTATAAAAGGTGACCAAGCTTATGACTACCTCAGGGAGGTAGCCGTGATTAATCAAAGTACAATTGAGGTACTTACATCCCGCCTATCTGAAATCTCCCTCTAGTTTCAACTGAACAAGTCTTTCCTTTCCACTTCCTAGCCTAAATTGTTGCTCTGGAATGTTAAATATTTGCCACAGATCACTCCAAAGCTGGCTGTACTTCAACAGGAGATAAAGTGACCTCTGGGAACTATTTGTGACATTTTCAAGATGTTCTGCAATCCTACAAGGAGGGAAAAAAAGATCTATGTACATAAGATTTTTTTTCATTAAGTAACTATCATTATATTCATTTTGCAAATAGATAACCTGAATCAGAAAACCCTCAATCTTATCTGCACACCTAAACTGTGGCAAATTTGAGCTGAAGAACGTTTTCAAAAATTTGACACTAACACTGTGATTCCTAGTAAAAAGGCTCAAAAGCTCAACTGAAGGGGGATCCTGAGTCTGACAGAAACTCACTGTAATCCAGGATTTATCCCAGTCCTGGGGTTGTGCTGAATGAGCAGCACAGCAGGAAAGAGTTTGAGGAATGCAGTCCCCAAGTAACCAGGCTGAGCAAGAGAACATGCTAAATCACATCAAGTTGCATTTGAAATCTTCCTTGCTATTAATCTAATATGAATTAAAGAGCAATCAGGAGTGTAATGAACTGAATAAATATGAAAAAGACACATTTTGCTAATAGAAAAAATGCTATCATGTTCCTCAGAGAAAAAAAAAAAAAATAAAGTTTTGTGTTATATCAGTAATTAACACTCTTTAAATAATCAGTTTAAATCACCTGCTGCCATGATTCTTGTTCTGTGGACCAGATTTCTAGCAGTCAGAGGTAATGATGCTCCAGTAGCCCCAGGCCTCCATTTTTAACCATTCCTGCTCTTTCCCTCTCCCTGACTCTCAAGGATTCCACTTTCTAGCTTGGCAATTTTCTCTGAAAAATGTTGAGTAGCCAATTTTCTTTACTCTCACATCCATCTGCCAGCCACCGTAAGCCACAAATTTCAGAAACTGCAATAAAGACAAAACAAACAAACAAAAATCCCCAACCCAAACCACCATGGAAATAGCAAAGTCAACTACTCCTGTTGAATTCTGCCAGCCTTACACAGACCCCTGGGGCCAGGTTTTTGAGTGTTTATTACACACAATTACTGCTGCTTTTTTTTTTTTTTTTTTTTAAATAAAAAGGTGTATATTGGGTGCTGACCACCCACCCTCCTTTAAAGATCTGACATACACAATTAATCTAAGCAACAATTGTGCAATCCTAACTACCTGTTTACATACACTTGAATAAGTGGTCACAAACAAAGGCTGTGTCTGATACTAGTAAAATAAATGTGCTTGAGATAATTTCTGGCCCTGAAGCCAACCGGCATGGAACAGCATGTCCATTCAGTTAAATTCTCTTACCCATCAAAACAGGGGAGCCAAATCCAACCTGCCCATTGGGAGCTGAAGAGCCCGTGTTGTCTCCCAAACAAAGATGCCTGGGAATTGTTTGGAAGCCTGTTAGTTAACACTGGCCAGCACTGCACAATGGAACATGTTAACTATTCAATAGCATGGATGATTGTGTATCAGGGCTCAGGAATGTGTGCTGCTTCATATACTAATATGGACATAGCCTGAGAGCCAACTATGACCTGAAAACTTTCTATTACATGGTAATTACTTTTTTTTTAATTCAGAACAAAAATAAATGTCCCACTGTAAAACCAGTGAAGTCTGCCTATGCCTCTGTATGGACTTCATTCAATTTTGGCTCAGCTGCTAGAAAATGTATATTTATAGTGCATATTGTCAGTATTTGAGTTGCGGTATTGCCAAGGAATGCCAGTTAAGGACAGGGACCCTTGCATGAGCTGCAAACACAAAACAAGATGTGTCTACTTCAAAGGTTTTGGGAGATAAACGTTCTAGCAAATCCAGGATATATTATCAACATCTACAGGACTGACTGCACTGGCTGTTGCAGATAAATGGGAGTTTCCTCTGCCCATGCTAATCCCAGGGCCGGACGTGGGGGAAGCATGGTGTTGAGAGATTCATTTGAGCTGGCCAAGAGCCAGGTCAAGTCCAGATGTAGTCTAGACAAATCAGGCTGTAGCTGCCAAGAACCAAGGCCTGGGAGCTCATAGGCAGCAACCTGTAAATAACAGCCTGGCTTCTCCAACCCGGGGTCAGCCAGACCCTGGCTGTGCCCCACGGGTGTGACAGCAGAGTCCCTGCTACCTCAGGCAGCCCCACGCTGAACCCCATTTCATGGTGGAGACATGCTCTTCCTCCACACCGGTGCTGTTCCTCGTCACTGTGGTCTGGACATGTCCACATCAGAGCAACTGGGTCAGTGTGAGACTACCTGCCTTCAGCCAGAGCTGGCACAGCCTGCAAAACTCAACTCTGGAGCTCCCCCAGCTATTTCCATGCTACGGGCAGCACCACGGGACTGACCACAGCACAAAGACGTGTGTCAGTGTTGGGGAGAGCCCGTGGTTAATGCATATGGCTGGGGCACTGAGTGACAAGTTTTCAGCTGCAAAAACCTAAATTAATCTTGGCGCTTGGGCACAAATGAGGTTTAATTGTGCCTGACCCAGGAATGAATGAGAATGATATTTTGCCATAAGCATTAGAATTCTTTTAGCACTGCAAAATATATATCTTATACAAAAGAAAAAAAAAAAGTTTTACCCTTTATGATGTCCTTTGAAAATTACAGAATTTTTTTGTTGTTGTTTCTATGATGAAACAAAAAAGCTGCACCTAACAATCTGGAAAAACAATGCAGCCTGGTCATAGCAGAAACAGAGCCTTCTGCAGTCAGCACCAGGGCCTTAGGCTGCTGCTGGCCTATTCACAGCCTTGCAAGGCACTGATTACATCCTCCGTATCAATTCATGGAGTTCATTGATGTTTGGCTCCCATGAACTTCCTGATCTCATAGCTCAGCTGTGGACCCCACATCCACGTGAGCCCTTTCCCATGGCTGCAAAGGGGGGGCTGCTGTCAGCCCCAGGGCAGATTATCCCACAGAACTGAGGTTTTTGATGTCATCCTCTACAGCTGAGGAGTTTTAGGGAGGCCTGAGCTGGTGAGGGCTGCCAGCTCTGCCCCCCAGTACGGCTGCGTTTTGTCTTCAGGGCTTTGCGGCACAGCTGCAGCTGCTGAGTTTTCTGTGCTCAGTAATGCCGGCTGCTCGACCCAGGCTTGCAGCACATCAGAAAGACAGCTTTGGAGTTTGCTCATTATTCCCTCTAATTCCAGTGCTTCTGAAGGAGCTCAGAGTAATTAGTATTATTTACAAATATGGCAGGAGATGTCTTAGCATGCAGCATGCTGGGATGTCTGTGCACCAGATGGAGACAGAGAAATGCTGCTGCTCCGGGACTCTCCCATGAATCTGGTGCTCTTGAAATTTGTGTTAAGCTCTGCCTAGAGGAAAAATATTGGAGTCAGTCTCTCTCACAGTGAATGATCTCAATCAGGAGCCAGCACTGAGACACACAGTTATTGTGTTTAGATTTAATTTGAGGTACAGTAACGTGCCAGGGGCTGTAGAGCACTCCATCCAAGAAAGGGTGAATCCCGCTCAAGCAGGTACCTGGGATAAGGGAGGAGGATTGGCCATTGTTTTGCGAAGGACAGTACATGAGTGTTCATCTGACATTGACAGAGCTGAGCCCGGAGGAGGTGAAGAGGGTCTTAATTCAACCAAGAGATATCAGCCCTTCCCCCTGAAAATTAAAGAAATCAAGTCATTTCTGAGAAAACAAGTAAATGCTGCTAGGCCCTTTTAGTGGATGTCCAGGGGCAGGCAGGCTCTGAAACTACCCAAGTCCATCAGGAGGGCAGATGGTCATTCCAGGATACCCAAGGGGTGCAAGAACCATAGAAAGATGGCAGCCCCTTCACCGCCACATCAGGCGAGACAGCACACGGTGGTGGTGTCCAGTGGAGCTTCTGCAGCTTCATCCAGGTGTGAGCAGATAAGGAAGGGGGTCTCCACCTCCACCCTTTAGAAATGAGTCCTGGCTATTCTTTTTCCACTGTGCTTTTGTCTGCCACCCATGTCACGCTGGCTGGTGTTTTTGTTGGTGGAGATTTTGAGATAACTGGGAACAATATGGCTTTTCGTCACTCAAGGGTGTGGTGAGTGAACAAATGGGGGTATTGGGACACCTCAGCAAGTGCCCTGGTCCCTAGCACGCTGCCAGCAAAGTCTCCTTGCCCAGTCACCCCACCTCAGCGGAGGTGTCTCTGATGACCAGAAGAGCCTCACAATGCTGCAGCTGCGCCCAAGCCCTCAAGGTCCCCAGGAGGTTCTCCCAGCCTCACCACATCTCTTTGGGTTCTTACCCTGACCATGTTCTCAGCATTTTCTGACAGGATCTGGGTGAGTGCATGTCAGGGTCTCTAGAAGAAACCATTGCCACTATAAGGACATGGCCAGGGATTCAGTCTTGTGCCGGGACCTCGGGAAACAGCAGCAGGGTGTGCCAGCCACATACCTGCTTTTTGTTGCAGTTATACAGCTGGAGGGGTTAGAGTTTCTGCTGATTTTCCCAGGTGATTGGCTGTAATTACAGCATGGAGAGTGCTGTTACTGATAAAAATAAATGCCAGGACATACTGTTATGGGGCTGCAGTCAGGTAGGGCTTCTCAGCTGTCCTCCGAGCTCAGCGCCTCAGCTGCTGTGCGGGCAGGGGCTGCGTTTCCAGCTCTCCTACCCTTGGGGACCCCTGCACCCAGAAGGGATTTCTATCCACATATTCATTATCGATGTTCCTGCCCCTGTACCCAGTGTCACTGAGGTATAAGCACCCCAGCCTGGGGAAACCTGCCTTGCTCAGGGGTGGGAAATGGCCTATTCAGGGGGGCAGGCTCAGGAGCCCAGTGTTGCACCCTGCCCCTCCCAGAGCATCCCCGGTATGACACTTACTGCCCTGTGTTTTGTTTATTAATCATAGTACCATTCATTTATGTTGTGGGGTTTCTTTTCTTTTATGAAAGGCCCAAACGGGTCCAGCTGTCGGTTATTCCTGCTTTGTGGGTGGTTGATCCTAGGGGAGACGTCATAGCTGGCATCTCTCCCACGTCAAGCAGAGGCGCTACCGAGGAAATAAAATGGATCTTGCTGGTTTCCAACAGATAATAAAATACTTGCGAGCCAGTTATTTTACCTCATTTCTCTGCTCTTTTTTTCATAAAGACTGTTTCACCTTCAGAACAGCCACTGTTTCTCTTCCTGCCAAGCACAAGCCTGGCAGGGAGCAGTACTTGGAGGGAGGGTGCAGGGCAGCCCTGCTGTAAGTGTCACATCCCCAGGGGGTTTCTCATTTCTTCTGCAGCCTTTCCAGGACAGAACAGGGCTCTATTTGCATCCTCACTCCCAACCCTCAGCATTAAACCAGGTACCAGCTGCTGCTGACAGGGTACTGGCAAATTTTGAGACACAAGCTTTTTGCTGTGCCAGCGACAGAAACAAAAATTAATGCACGTAGTAAAGTTTACCGTACCTGGCGTCTTCCTGCAACTGTGTTTAACAGTCACTGCAGCCTGTGAGGTGCACTGCAAGCCAACATTTCCTGTGAACAGTCAAGTTGTCAGGAGAGACAACAAAGTGAACTGATAAATTCCAAGCAAACACTTGATGAGCACATTAGCATACATTAACTTGCTTCTTTAATCTTCTATCAAACATTTAGTAACAGAGGAAGGGTTTTCTTTTTTTAATGAAGTGCTGCTCCAGTTGTTTGATGTTGGAATTTGATGCGTGTGCTGGGCAGCGGGAGGAGTTCTTTTGGGCTCTGCTGATGTCAATGCCTGGTCCCTGCACGGAAAAGATGCAGCATGTGTAAGATAAGTGAGTCATCCTGGGTCAGGCCCAGAGTGAGTGAATGCTAAGCTCTCTTTCCAGCTCTGCTACTGATTTGCTTGATCGCCTCGGTGGGTTTGTCAGGCCAGAAATTTGATATTGCCTGCTCAAACTGCCCCGTAAGAAAGCAGCTGGTTTCTCAGCATCCACTCTTTCTCACAGCTTCCTAAAATAACAGCCCATCTCCGTTACCTACATGCTTTTCTACCTGGATCATGGAGGTAATGCTCAGCTGTATCCTAGTGCTGTGTAAACAGACAAGGCCTTGCCAAGACAAATGCGCTACGTTAGGCTCCCTAACCTTTTGCTGTACAATGGAGATGTTTGAGTCAACCAGAACGAACTTACAGAAACACTGAGTTCCATGTGGCTGACTTTACCTCCCCGAACAACCCCGGCCTCCTGCTATTTCCCCATTAATAACTACTTTTTCACACCTGTCACTCAGCCAACTTTAATCCAGGTAGTGTGTGCCCTATTCATCCCGTATAATGCGAGCTCATTAATCAAACTGTCACGTGGTGGAGGAAGCCAAGAATGCTGTGTCAACCAGATCTCTAATCTTCTCTGAAGCAAAAGACAACAGGTTTCTTTGACAAGACTCACCTTCCACAAAACCCTGCTGATTAGCATTTGTTTTATTTTTAACCTCTAATACCTTGTTGAACTAAATTTTGGTGATTGTGTCAAGGGATGCTGTCCTGCTAACCAGCTTATTGCTCCCTGGAGTGTCCTGTTTAAGCCTATTAAGACCCAAAGCTACCCTTGGCAGTCTCCCATGTCTTTGGAATTTCCCCAGATTTGTAAATGTAAAACTTCACCAAGCGTTTTAGCTGAATCCTTCAAGACACAGAGATAGTCAGGCCAGATGATGTGAAAAATGTTTAATTTTAGCAGATGCTGCCTCACATCCTCCTTTGTTCCAGATGGTAAAGGCTGTACTCCATCTGCAACATCATATGTGATAAATATCCTGCTCCTTTCCAAATGCAGAGCAGAAATAGCGAGTGAACATTGCTGCCTTTTTTATTTATTTTTTTTACCACTGTTCTTGATTTTACCATCTGCATTTAGCAATTGATCTATAATGCCATGGGGATGGGTTTGGGAGAAGAGGCAGCATTGTTTCTGGCATGATTATTTGAATGTTTTCTGCATATCTTTCACTCCCCTGGCTGTTGATAGTCTATTAATCCTTTGGTTTCCTTTTACCAATCACTTATATTGTTTTAACTTGTAATTTATAACCATCGTCATTCTATTTCCTGGGGGAGTTTGCCTGCTTTAGACATCATTTCTTCGTGTTATAATTGTTCTTTCTACATCTCTTTTTTAAACAGGCTGTTTCTTACCCCACATGTCTATTTTCCATCTCCATGATAATGTGGATTTTTGAACTTCCAGTAGAATAATGTAGGAAAATTTTCCATTTTTGTTAACACTTCACACTTTACATTTCTGTTCCCAGTAACAGCTTTAAGTATGTGCACACACACACATACACATGCACATAAACACAGTGCAACCTTGAAAACTCAGGCACCAGAGGATCACAAAAAAATTGGTCTTGTTTGCAATAATTTCTATGAAGTGGGAACACCAAAGAACAGACTTGGCACTGTGTTGTAATGACAGCGATGTGAGTGAGTGTGTTTAACCCACCCTCAATATGGTGAACAGACCTTCAGTCATGTCATTACTAAAAAAAGTCAGCGATCTCTGTCTCCAGGATGGTGCTCTCTGCTGCTCCGCAGAGGTCTCAGTTCCATCAGTCACAGTGAAGTAATGTGATGTACCAGCCCGTGTCTCCAAGAAGTTATGAAGTTTGTCAGCACGTGCTTGGGCTTCTGACAATGATACATGTTCTTCAGGTCTGCTGACTTCAGCAAGAGCACCAGCATCATTTGGATTTTCTCCTGCAGAGATACCACTAGAAATTTGAGCAGAAGGTCACAAGGGCTTAACTTGCCCTGCGGCTACTAATGATTTGTTGGCAGAAACCCAGTTTTCAACGCAATCTCTTCCAGTCCTACCAGGCCATACACTTGCCTATGGCTTAACTGTTGTTCCTCCGTCACCACAGGTTTACCAAATCCTCCAGCTCCAAGATACCATCTTTCTGGACAAGCCCAGATGTCTGAAGCAGCCAAAGCCATTGATGAAGTGGAGATTGTCCAGCACCGCAGATGTAGAGATCCTCCTCCCCACACAGAGCAGCAATAACATTCTCCACTTGGGTTTTGGATTCGACCTTGTATGTGTTTCTGAATATAGATACTTATAGGTGTTTATGTTCAGAGATGTGTGTGTGTAAACCACATATATAGGCTGATAATTAGTGCTCTAATATATTTGTATGAGATAAATCTAATTTTATTATGACCTGTGGTACAAAAACAACTTCTAACTTTTAGATTGAGTGATTAGTCCCTCCTTTTCCATCAGAAGGAGGATGTCTTTTGAGTTAGCCAGAGCTGTCTGAAGCTTAAGAAATGAACCCTTATTTTTTTTCTTAAACTCTGGGGAACTGCTGTTGGCTGGATAATGTGACCCAACTAACAGTGAATTAAAATCCTGGTGGGGTTTTCTCCTCTGAGCTGTGAAGAGGTGACTGGAGGACTGAACACCCTGTTCTCTTGCACAGAGAGGTGGTCTTTTCACAGCCACCCATCAGTATCTCATTTCCAGTTTTATTAAGTAGAACTTCATAAATCACATCTCGTTACTTGCAGTACCAGAAGG